>NC_084528.1:28077359-28399859 GCF_024500275.1 Phycodurus eques | reverse complement strand
CGCCTGCGGTTTGTGTACCCGTGCCGAGCTGTACCGATTTGTGTTTTGCCTCCTCCCTCCGTCCTCCATGCGTCGTTGTCATGAGGTAGGAATAACGACAGTTTGACATTTATAATATGAGTAATATCCGCGTCGCTCTTTGTGACATGTCCAATACGCGCCCCAAACAGAACGTGTGCTAGCGTGTTAGCTTTAGCGGCTAGCTTCTCCCAGGCTCTTGTCACCATGTCAAAGTATGTCCAGTGCGCAAACGTTGCGGTCCCAATTGCGCATCGATTGCGACGCGGCGCAAAAAAAAAAAAAACACCAACAGCAACAACAAAGCGGAATATTATAATCGCGTGTGTGCGTTTATATAAGTGACGAGTTTGTTAAGCGTGTCACGTCTGTTTGTTGTCTTTTAGCGTCGGAGGGGATCCTCATTTCAGGCTGGGATGATGCATCTTTGTCAAAACAGCTGGGCGGTCAGATGAACTCAACACTGGCCCATTTAAGTACGTTTTATTAACATAGCGGATTTACAAATATAGGATCTGGGACCTGGACATTCAAATTAGATTGATTTTCAAGCAGGCACGCGGCGTTTTGATCGACGTATGTTGTGTGCTTTATCATTGGTTATATACGTGATGTATTTGCATAGGTTAGAGGAACCAATTTTCAGGTTATAATACCGCACTAGTTTTATAAAGATGGGAGGAACTCTAGTCTCGCCCTGTTCCATCTTTTATTACAGCTATCAAAATGTGGCTTGATTGGCCTGAATAGTGTAATATACAGTGCTTGAAGTGGAATCGATCTCTTTATATTTTCATTTAACCTTTATTTAGCCAGAAAAAAACAAACCGAGATAAAAAAGATCTCCTCAAAGAGTGTCCTGGTCAGGACAGGCAACAAACACACGAAACAGGTTTGACAGGACAAACTAAAAACATCCAGACAAAACAATCTCATAACACAACAATCCTAGATGATCGATACAGTGTAGCAGTGGCTTGAATTTACTCTCTGCTGTCTATTTTGGTTGCACACTACTACTGGCGGGCTACATATTTGGGAACTGGCCCTTTAGTGGGGCCTTAAACCACCTCTTAAAACACATTCACTGCCATTGACGGCTTTAGAAGTCAAATATCCATGTTAACTGGCAAACTATCACATCGCTATTGTAGAAACCAATACTGCACAAAAATGCAATGTAACAGCACACAACTGTGCCATGTACATTATTTGGAGCGGTTTAGAATCAATATTATCTAATGACATGACAAAAACATACAGCATTTAAATACAGCATACTCACCAGGAATGCGGATTATTAAATTGTGCAGATTACCACAACCGTGTCTCAGTCGTCGAAATTTGCTTGCTCCGAACAAACCAACCAATCAGAGGAAGGAAAAATGCCCTTTGAGGACTTAAAATCTGATTGGTCAAAGATATGCTGATATAGTTGATGTTACATTGGCCGGGACTACTGATTCTGAGTGCAGCCAGGAGAAACACTATGAAATGAGGAGTAATAGAATTTAGGTTGTAAATGTAGGTCACTGCTTCTGATAGTGTTTAGGCCAGTCGAGAAAGCTTTCCTGACCCTGACCGTCTACCACTACAGTGTAGTGACTTTATAATGTCTTAGACGGTATCTGCGGAGATACCTTGATCCGGTGTTAATGGGGCCGCACTCGTCAGCACCAGAATTGGCCCCCCAGTCAGTTCTACGCTGAAAGCGGCCCCCGACCCATGACGGAGTACTGCGAGGACGGGGGGCTGCTGTATGAGCAATCACCTCCCATGCACATCAAAGTGGAGTCTCCCGAGGGACACTCTGCAGGGGGGGCTTCCGACAACGGCTTCCCCAGGGATGACGATGACTCGGACGGCAGCTGTGACCAGAGCAGTGGACCGCGCGGGGGGCTGCCCTTCAACGTGGTAGTGGTGCACCCTAAACTCATGGCGCCCGGCATGTCCTCAGACGACCTCTTGTCCATGGAACAAAGTAAGCCGTCGCTGCTCTACTTGTGGATTGTAGAGAGAAAACATGAAATAACATGTTGTCCTAGAGCGCTTTTCTATTTCAATGAGGCATATTATGCATTTTAGAATAGAATAGATTTTTCCCTTCGATTTAGAACCTTTTTTAGTAACCTCTGTGACATGCTTTTGTCAAAATATCCCAAGGAGGAATAATCAGTACACCCCCCCCCCCCCCATTTCAGGCAAAGGCATTTTACGGTGAAACAAGGAAATAAGCAATTACTTAGCTTATTTCATATCCTACCAACAAGGGACCTTTTAACATGCAAAAAAGAAAAAAAAGTTTCCAATTATGCCTGAAAAGGAATAGGAATAATAATAACTTGAGTCTGACCCCACCTTTCTCATGAATATTGATACAAAGGGCAGTCAAAAATTGAGCCCAAATTAATCTGATAACAATTGCTTTTTTATTTTAAATACTTGTCTGAAGGTTTATTTTGAAAAACTTGTTTAAGCCTGTCCTCTTCCTGTCTGCCATTTTGGAAATTAGGTCATTGTCGGTCAGAAGCAGAGAGCTGTGATTGAATTTCTTACTCTGGAAGGGGTTGAACCACCACTAAACATTTTCAAAATGTTGCAAAATGTGTATGAATGTGGGGGGACGCGCTTTGGACTGTGGAAGCTGCAAAAAAAAAAAACTATTATAAAAAGTCTCCCTGATGAATACATTTGAATGAATCGATTCATCAAGCATCCCAACTCAACTAGTTTCTTCCTGTGTTTGTGGTTGTGCCCCCTACAGACGGAGCTATGTCAGCTGCACTTGCAGCCAATGGCGCGGGCAAAAGAAAAAGTCGCTTCAGCGGCGCGGAACTTGAGGTGTTGGTGTCCGAGGTGACGCGGTGTGAAGGAGAGCTGTTCGGCCCGGCGGGGAGGCTCCGACGGCGCGAGAGGGAACGCATATGGGCAGGAATCCTCGAGAGGGTCAATGCCGTGTCTAGAGTCCCACGTACGCTTCGGGAGGTCAAAAAGCGCTGGGATGACCTGAAGAGACGCAATGGCGGCCGCCTGGCGGACGCCCGCCACCGTAGCTGGTCTCTGCCACCCGGCAGATCGTCGACGCTCGGACAGTCCTCCCAGTCCAGCCCCAGGCTTCAACATGGCAGGCAAAAGCAAAGCTCCAGACCAAAGCCCACTTTCACGTGCTTCCCCGAGTCGGACACTGGTAAACTATTTGTCTTTCCTAGTCTGATCGGGAATTTTGAGGGGAGAGGATGGGAGGAGTACAAAAAAACAAAACATATTCTTGATGTCACTTTATAACAAAGCATTATATGCACTAACTGCGCACTAACTGCTTGCCCTCCCTTGTCAATTTTACATATGACTTGACAGCATTTACAGAGATGGTTAAAGATGTAATTTCTCAAAAAGGCTATTTTTTATTAATTTCCATTGAAGACATTGTGAACTGTTCTGGCATCTAATTGAATGCATCTGTCAGAAAGAGACAAGCTAATAAATAACAATACAGTTGTAAACTTGTTTACTTTTTGGCATGCGGTAAAGACAAATGTATACAGCGTGTGCCGTACAGGGACGGTCAGAGGATAGGCAAACGTTGGCCCGTATGTTTAATTGAGTATTTCTAACTGCAGTGAAGACAAATCTGCTTTAGCACGGAGCGACCAGTAGTGCTTTATGTGACACAAACCTATATACGACTTTCGTTGCTAGGAACGGGGCGCCATGAACTAGTTTGCGCATCGGCGTAAGAATATGTCATCACGTGGCGCAATGTCACACTCAGTTACCACCGTATTTACCGGTTTCCCTTTCTTTATGTTTAAGGTGCAGAACTGTTTTTCATTCACTGTAATTATGGCTTTACTCCTGCGTTTGCGTCTGTTATGAATGTACAAATTTGGATTACGTCATAGTCTGAGGACTCCCCCGTAAGAGAAATGGTACCTATTCAGCCGTGGAAAACAGCAAATGGCAACCTTAGCAGGGGTAGGCAAAGGATTAATTTAAAAAAATAATAATAAATTAATATATATTTTTTTTGTTAAATAACTGAATTAATTGATTTTGTGTAACATTTTAATTTTTTTTTTTTTTTTTTTAAATGCTAATTACCGTAATTTCTCGAGTATAATGCACGTTTTAAAAAACAAAACAAAAAAAACCCACTTCACTACAAAAATTGACACACAACCTGCGAAGTGGAGTAGGAACCAAGCAGTTCTTCAAACTACTTTCTTACAAAACACATTTTATGTTCATGTTTTCAGGTTTTGGAGGGGAGGGGTCCGAAAAAGATGCTTTGGACAAGGATGACGACAATCCAGAGCACGAGAGAGATATCGGGGATCCTGACTGTGAAGACGAAGAAAACAGCATGGAAGACAAACTAGGCCTTGGATTAGGTCTGGGCATCGGCGCGCCTCCAACCTCAGAACGATGGCTTCCTCCCTCCCCGCTGTACAGCGCCCCTTTCTTAAACGGCAGCCCGGAGCCCAGCAGTCCTCAGCCGTCGCTCGGAGCGCAACAGGGTCCTCTCGAAGCCCCGCCACGCGGCTCCTGGCTCGAAGACGAGCTGCGAGGGGTCGGAGAGGCGGCAATTCAGCTTGGAAATCGGGTGGACAAGAGTCTGCGGGAATTCGCCGACTGTTTCAGGCAGGACATGAGAACGCTCGTCGCATCGCAAGAGGCCTTGGCGCTCAGTCTCCAGCAAAACAACGTCCTCCTGCAGAGGCTTTTGGGAGTGCTGGAGGCGCAGCAGCAGCAGCAACGCGCGCCACAAACGAACCACTCGCAGACATCGCAGCAACAGCAACATATTGAACAACATTTACAGCAGCAGATTGAAGACCCACGGCACACAGTGCAAGAGCAACACAAACTACATCAGCTCCAGCTCACGCAGCATTCAAACTGCCCCTCCGCTGGAGTCACGCTTCCTTCGTCGTCGCCGCCTGACCTACAAACCACTTTTCCCTCGCATCCGCCCGCTGGCGTGAATGGGTGCGTGCAAAAGCCGCGACGAGGAAGAGCTCTCGATCACAGACGCAGGAGACGGCGCTGAAAACAGAAAGGACCGGCTGGCAGTTAAAAGCACACACTAGTTTGCATACTTGCTCAATAAGGGTGTGAAGGTGTGTCTTGTTGTTTTTTTTCTATTGCTATTTGGGGTTCAGCTTCAGAAATACCCATTGCACTTAAAAGTTGTCCTTAGAACTATTAGATGTGAGCCTATAGGGTGGCCTTAAATTTTAAATGTACATATTTTTGTGCTATAAGCCCTCCTAACAAATTGTGTTGAGAAGCAACTCGACCCCTTTAGACACATTCTTCCCAGTCCAGAATTTAGTGGAGGTGTTTACATTCATGCTTTTCAATAGAGCTTGTACTGTAAAAAAAAAAAAAAAACATTGTCATGTAATGAAACTATAACTTTTGGGGAGTAGTATGGTAACTGGAAAGTTAGGAATGTTTGGCCTGCGGGTGAAATTGCAGGATGAACCTAAAATGCACTACAAACATTACAGGTGGACTTATTTTGACCTTCTCTAAACCTTTGAATTCACATGTTAACATTTTCAGTACATTTTGCACAACTTACTGTCATATAGGCAAAATTTTATCCATGAATTGACCAAAACATTTCCGGCCTAAGCTCCGAGCGGTAGCTTGTTAACATTTTGAGACCAAGAAAAACTCGATCAACAGTACTTTGCCATTGCGAGGCTTTAAATGACGTTCTTTGAGGGAAGTGGTTACTGAGATCAAACACCTGCTGTGAATTTTGCCATACAAATGTGCATTCAAAAATTCAAAACATTCAAAAAGGTTATTTACAGGCTCATCCTGAAATTTCACCCGAAAGCCCAAAGTGCTGAACTTTTTGTGATTACTGTAGTGTATATTGTAGTTCAACTGCTATTGTAACTACCCGCTATTGTATGCCTGTGTTTTAGCAGTTTCATGGTGAATACTTTTTCAGCTTAGGTGACACATTCAAAATGTGTTGCATTCAATGCCTTAATGAGGCAAAAAATAATAATAAATGGCGCCTGATTTTGCTTGCCTGCACCATCAAGAAAAACTTGAGGCTTTAGCATTACTGTTGGATTGAGTCCAATTGAGGGCAAATATATCCCTGCATAGTGTCAGAGTTGTGTGTAGATTGTTGTCTAAAAACACGCATATTGCTATCATATTTATAGTTTTGCACAAGCTATATTTTGTAGATATATATAATGTATTAACACAAATAAAAGTAAGACTGGTTGATGGCCTGTGGAATTCTCGTGTAGGTGGTTATTGCAGGGCAGCATGGTGGGGTAGTGGTTGGCACAGCTGATGTTCGGGAGTTTGACTCTCGACCGCACCCTTTCTGAGTTTGTTCTCCCTGCACTTTCTCACACACGACAAAAACTTGGTTAGGCTCTTTGAAACACTTTCCTGCGAGGTTAAACTTGGGTTAATTGTGGCCCACATTGCACTTATGGTTTCACTCAGACGGGCATTATTAATGTGAAAATCATATACTGTCAATGTTATTACGCACACCAATAGCCACTGCATTTCATTGATCTACATCATTTTGTCAACAAATTGAATTTGAAATCAGAAGTCATCACGGGCCGACTAAATAATACAATTGTTCAATTTATCTCAAGAAGGGATTATGTGAAAATGAGCAATTTTGAGACACATTCCATGCCAAAATGAAAAGAACGAATCAATCGAGTAAGAAACATGAAGAAGCCACACTTGATTTGGTTTAGTAGGCCACGAAAAAAGATAGGTAGGCTTTGAGTGTGAAATATAGATAATTTTTTCAAGGGCAGTGCGGTGGAGTTTAGCACATATGGGGTTCAAATCATGTATGCATGTTCTCCCTGTACTTGCATGACTTTTCCGTTTTAATTTGAAATGCCGGATCGGAGAGATAACGTCATTTCCGCGTTGAGCTCGGTGACTTTGGGAAGCTTGTTTGCTGTTCGAGTCCAGGTTGTCAGTGTATGGGGGTAATATGGCTGCCATTGCCACACCACAGTCGGCCGGAACGGCATAACTTGCTGGCGAAGTAAGTCTCAAGCATAAGCTTGCAAGAAAGACGCAGTGGAACCGGAAAGCACCTCGGACCAGGTGGAAGAAAGCCCATTTAATCCACTTGGGGATTGACGACGACAACGCATGTAATTCCAAAAATGGCCGGGTCATCAGGTGGCGAACGGCGGACCTTTGACTTTTCCGAGTCCGAATACGAAGACGACTCGGAAGAAAATGGTACACTTTAACATCGTCCTAATACTGTATTTTACTGTTAGCTTTAGCCTTCCAGCTCAAATAACCTATGGCCAGTGTACAGCGCAATCTAGAATTGGAGAACAATTTAGGCACCAACATTTTTGAGATACGGATAAATGATGTTTTATAGATAAACGGGTAATAAACTGTCTTATAGTTTTTGATTTGTCCAGATCAACCATCAAGCGTTTATTTTCTTTCTTTTTATTTGTCACCTATATTTTGCAGTGTTTGGCGCAACCAATATTTCGCAATGTCATTTCCAATTAAAGGCAGTAAAATGTTCTTGAACGACTAATTTAATATTTGTATTATTTGTTGCTCAAGAAGTAGCCTACATGCTAGCCGTGTTAGCTACTATGCTAACTGGGCAAAAGCAAAGTTTATATATGAAACTGAAGAAAAACTTTAATATTAACGTCATTTCTTAATTATGAATGGACTAACCGGGTTACATTAGTTTGAATGACACATTCCGTTACGACTGAAATTATAGAAAAAACATGAAAAGTAGAAGTGAGGACTTCAATTAGCTTGCTGTTGATATTGCGCCCCCCCCAACCCCCTTTCTCGAGTTGGCGGGTATCAGACCCAGGGTCCAGGGACTAGATGCGGCCCACCACATCATTTGATGTGGCCCGCCACAGAGAATCATGTCTGTCGAGTTACTGATTTTTGCTGAAATATCCAAATTAAAAATTGCGTTTTAATAATGTTAATGTTAATAATACTGCAAAAAGATTTTGGTTATCAAGTCCCCTTTTAAAATAAATTGAACAGTAGTTGAAATTTTTTTTAATTTTTTTTTTACTGGCTTCTGATTTCAAAACTAGTTATCCATCAATTTGTTGTGTATATGTAATTATATGAAACAATATTTGATATGCAAGTTGGTCATCAAAAGGGAGGGATGAGAGAAAAAAGTCTTTATAGCGTGCTCAAGAGCGATTTGGTATTTTAGTACTATACGGGTCACTTTCACTACAGCTACAATTACATTTGTCTCACGGCAAGTATAAACTACACAACAAGTGCATGTTTCTATAGTTCATGTGTGGTTTATTTGAAATTTTGTGTATTGGGGGCGCAGAAAATAATCCTTCAATTCTGTAATGACCTGTACACTGTACAATCAATACAGCCACTTACATTTTGTCATTGATTTCTACTTGGTTTTGTGTGTTATTTATGTATCAACCTATAATTTAGTTTGAGAAAATCTATATAATAGTTTCACTCGTTTCAATTTTCAGTTTTAGAGAGTGTGGAGAAAGTGCGCCCAGAAAAGCAAGCTCTTCCTCATTCAGAGGAAATTCATCACAACGTTGAGCGAGCAAGCTCGGCGAAAGAACTACCTGAGGATCCAGTGGAAGATGTCTACTCGATAGAGTATGTGATTGAAGATCATGGTGAGGCTGACAAAGGGCAGGACGCTGATTTACCAACTACCGGTAAGCCCAAAAAGTCTCGTATGGTGTGCAAGGAGTGTGGGACGTCTTTCCCCCGTCGAGAGATGTTCTACCTTCACCGCCACTATCACGCACACAAGGATGAACTCGTTCCCCTCACCTGTAAAGAATGTGGCCTTGCCTTTAAGGACCGCCGCAGCCTCATTAAACACAAACATGTGCATAAAGAGGAGCCAAAGTATGAGGAGGAAGCTGCTTTTCAGTGTGCTGCGTGTGAGAGGTTTTTCCCTACGGCACAAAAACTTAGGCTCCACCAATGTGACGATACAGATGACAAGCCTTATCATTGTACACTGTGCCGCAAAGAGTTCCTAGTAAAATGCGCCGTCGCCAAGCACATGCTAAACCACTCGCAAGAGGTCAGCTGGTCGTGCAAGGAGTGCGGTCGAAGCTTTCCGGACTACAGGACATTGCGCTGCCACCAGCGATGTCACCCTGTCCTTAAACCCTACGAATGTCCGGAGTGCGGCATGGCTTTCACACACAGCTCAGTCATGGAAGCCCACCGACGCAAGCACACCGAGCGACTGCGCTCTTTCCTGTGTCCTGTTTGCGGTAAGACCTTCAAGTACGGGAACCTCTTTCAAGAGCGTCAGAATGTGCGCTTCAGCAAGAAACCCTTCCGCTGTCCTGAATGTGGTAAGAAATGTACCTTTGCTCAAAATATGAAGGAATACTGTCACAGCTTAGCATCAGCTGCAGCAAGCCAACTCTCCTACATCATTTACTTACTGAGCAGCCCACAAAACCAACTCCGTGTCTGTATTGGAGACAGTGCAGAGGGATGAACCAAAAAGCACTTTTAACTGTCACCTTTGTCCCCAGACATGCAGCTCACCAGCCAACCTGAGAGCCCGCATGAATTGTCATGAGGTGGCGTATGAGCTGCAGGACAGAAGATTCAAGCCACACCCGGAGATTAAAAAGGTTTGGGACAAAGCGTACACCTGTTCATGCTGAGATAAGTTTAAGATAACACATTGAAAACCCCCAAGTACGTAAGCACATAATTCAAACAACGTGCCAGCTTCCGCCTAAGAAGAGTTGAGCTCCTTAACCAGCGAAAATCAGAAGTGATGACTTAAGGCCGCTGCACGCCGAGAGACGTGACCGATTCCGACTTGACTACAGAATATGCGGGTTTCTGCAGCGAGTTTTCATGAGTGGCCAACCGTCAGCTACCAGTTTTGCTGCGTTTCAAAACTACTGTAGAATCAAAGGCGAACGTCTTTGCAACGTTGCAGATTTAATGGCCAGCCAAAAATATATATAAATATATGGTTACTACTTCACGGCTTTTCATCTATCGTGGGGGGTTCAGGACTGTAACCCCCATGATGAAAGAGGGACTACTGTACTGTTGAAAAAGGAAGGAAATGGCTAAACAGGAGAATTGTTTTGCTTCACCGTTTTGGTTTGGAGTTGGTGGAAATACTCTTAAGAACAAAGAGGCAAAAAAAAAAAAGGAAATAAAGGGTTAATTTATTTTTGTCTTTTCAACTTTACTAAACCCACAAAACTAGGTAAATATAACTTGGTTCTCGTACTGTCCCGGTTGAATTATATTTCCATTCATTTTAATTTACTTTTTTATTTAATTATTAATTAATTTAACATTGCTACCGGCTCACAAACATTTCTGTTTGCGAACAGTCGCTCAGAATGAGTTAAGATCGTGTGTAGAGGTAATTGAAAAACTGTAATTTTTGTTTTCCCAGTGATGAAGTCCAAATGCAAGTACAGTATGAAATGTGCCATCCATCCATTTTCTGTAACACTTATCCTGGTCAGGGTCGCAGGGAGATGGAAACCTATGCCAGCTGACTTGGGGCGAAAGGCGGACGACACCTGCAGACTGGTCACCAGTCAGTCGCGGGGCACATTTAGAGACAGCCAGTCACTATCACATTCATACCGTCACTAAGTCGGCACTAAGTCGGCACTGAGCCCGCATACGATTACGCCATCATTGACAACTTCAAACTACTCGCTTACAAAATACATTTAATTTTCATGTTTACAGATTTTGGAGCAATTTGGTCCAAGAAAGCTCTTTGAACAAGGATGACAACAATACAGAGCACAAAAGAGATGTCGGGGGTCCTGACTGTGAAAATGAAGGCAACAGCATGGAAGACAAAGTAGGCCTAGGATTAGGTCTGGGCATCAGAGCACCTCCAACATCACAACGAGGGCTGGCTCCCACCCCCGCTGTGCAGCTCCCCTTTTCTCAACGGTAGCCCAGAGCCCAGCGGTCCTCAGCCGTCGCTCGGAGCACAACATGGTCTTCTCGAAGCCCCGCCACGCGGCTCCTGGCTTGAAGATGCCCTGTGAGGGTTCGGAGAGACAGAGATTGAGTTCGGGAGTCGGGTGGACCGGTGTCTGCGGGCAGTCGTTGACCGCATCAGACAGGACATGAGAACACTATTGTCGGCGTCGGTGCTCACGCTTCCGGCACTCCCAACGTGCAATTTGCAGACATTGCACTTAAAATGGGGCGGATCATGAAACGTCACATACACGATCATGAACGCATAGTACATAAATGACTATTCAGTAGTTCCATTATCAAAATTTCACATGAGGCACATCAATAGTATTAGGTAGTACACTAGCCTAAATAACACGCAAGTACAAACTGACGTGTCATCACACATGGGCTAACAAACATGCTCTCCAGCACATTACACAAACGGCATAAGTCATTAAACTCAAATTGTGGCGTTTACACACAATAATAAATGTTGGGGAACACAGGCAAATTGTAACAGCAAGTAGATTACACGGGTTTAGTAGCGTTATTGGGAGAGAACCAAAAACAAACTTTCATTATTAGTTTCAATTTGCGCAAGGTGCATTCAAGGACCCCAATAAAGCAGGACCTCTCAAACAACATAGTTAATACTGACAAGATTCCACAACATGGCATCAAAGTAATACTTTCATCTCTTTGCCTCACACAAAAACAGCGAATGGGTGAGTGTTCATCGGATAGGTTAAGTTGCCAATGCCGAACCACCAATACGCGGGGCTTCACTGTACTACAGCACGTAGTACAACAACAAACTACAGTAGATCAGTTACAACTCAATGCATTCAAACACCCCCCTCAGCTGGAGCCATGGTTGCTACCTGAGTTTGTAGGTTGTCTAAAATTGCATCTTTTGTCAAGGCTATCTTTTGTAGATAGGAAATGTATTAAAGTGTACATAAATGTAGACTGGTTGATCACTTGTGGAATCCTCATGTAGATTATTATAATGGGGCAGCGGGGAGATTATCATAGCACATCTGAGGTTTAGGGTTTGAATCTCTACCCTGTGTGGACTTTACATGTTCTCCCCATGCTTCTGTGGGTTTTCTCTGGGTACTGCGTCTTCCTCACACACTCTAACAGCATTCATGGTTGGGTAATTGATGACTGCAAATTGCTGAAAGCAGGGGTTCTCAAACATTTTGGGTCAGGGGATTATTATTATTTTTTTCCCCAAAAGACTCCATCATAACACCAATTTTATTACATATAGTAACTACGTGTGTAATCCTGATTGCCTGATAATAGTATTATATTTTTTTTCCAAATGTGTCCTAAATATTCATATTTTCTCAGTTTAACCAGTTTGGGTTCAGCTCAATTTTGTATTGCACAGCGTAATGAGGGAAGCGAATGATGGTAATTGTAGTCGTCCTGTGTTTTATTTTGAAAGCCGGGAGCGGAAACGTCATTTCCGCGTGCAGTAGCTGAATTCAGCGAGTCTGCTGCCGCTCGAGTCCATGCGAGGGGTGCATGGGGGGAATATGGCCGCCATATCCCCACCGGAGTCTTCGGAACGACACAACTCCCCGGCGGAGGAAGTGCAAACATCAGGGGGGAGGACAGACACCGTGGAACTGGAAAACACATCCGAGCAGACGGAAGAAAACACATTTAATCCATCGCGGGAGCGTCATAGTAGCGGGCACAGCGGTAACAACGGCGCTTCCTTGCCCAGCCGTTCTAAGGTTATTGAGTCGGGGGCTGGAGGCGACCAAACATGTAATTCATCGGAGCCAAAAATGGCCGAGTCACCGGGAGACGAGCAGCGGCCCTTTGACTGCCCCGAGGACGACGACGGTGAAGAGGCTCACTCCCACACGGAAGAAAATAGTAGGTGTACGCTAACGGTGTTGTTAGACTGATTTTTTGTTTTTTTTTGTTTTTTTTGACTGAAAGCTTTAGCCTACACATTTACCAGTAAGTACTGCTTTCCCCCCGTGCCCAATGTACCCTCTAGGCTACTGTACAATCACGCTAGCCACTGACATTTTGTGTCCATTATTTCATTTTGTATCAACTTATAATTTCCTTTGAGTCATTTCATAAAACATTGACTCTCATTTCAATTTTCAGTTTCAGAGACAAAAGCTAAAGTCCTTCCTGGTGCAAAGGAAATTGATGAGAAGGTTGATCAACCGAGCTCTGAGAATCCAGTAGAAGATGTGGACTCAATAGAGTATGTGGTTGAAGACCACGGTGAGGGTGACAAAGGGCGGGACACCAATTCAGCATCTAAGCCAAAAAAGAGTCGCATGGTGTGCAAGGAGTGTGGATTATCCTTCTCCCGCCGTGAGATGTTCTACCTTCACCGCCACAATCATGCACGCAAGGATGAAATCGTTCCCCTCACCTGTAAAGTATGCAGCCTTTCCTTTAAGGACCGTCGCAGCCTCATAAAGCACAAACATGTGCATAAAGAGGAGGAGGAGGAGGAAGAGGAGGAGGAAGAAGAGGAGCCCACATTTGACGAGGAAGATCGTTTTCAGTGTGCAGCGTGTGAGAAGGTTTTCCCTACGGTGCAAAAACTGAGGGTTCACCAGTGCAACGATACAGATGACAAGCCTTATCACTGTTCACTGTGCCGCAAAGAGTTCCAGTTAAGGTGCTCTGTCGCCATGCACATGCTGACCCACTCGGAAGAGGACAGCTGGACGTGCGAGGAGTGCGGTCGAAGGTTCCGGGACTACAAGAGATTGCGCTGCCACCAGCGATGCCATCCGGTCCTTAAACCCTACGAATGTCCGGAGTGCGGCATGGCCTTCAGATACAGTTCTGTCATGGAAGACCACCGGCGCAAGCACAGCGACCAACTACGCTCTTACCTGTGTACCGTATGTGGTAAGACCTTCAAGTACAGCAGTCTCCTTCAACAGCATCAGTATCTGCACACCGGTGAGAAGCCCTTCCGCTGTCCTGAATGTGGTAAGAAATTTGCCTTTGCTCAAAATATGAGGGCACACTGTCGCCAACATAGACTGCATCAAGCGCATCCTCTCTCTACTCCCCTCTCTACTGAGCAGCCCAGCAAGCAGACACCTGTGTCTGCACCGGAGACGGTGCAAGTGGTGCAAAGGAAAGAGAATGCACACCAGAGTGACGAACCAAAACGCACTTTTAACTGTCCCCTTTGTCCCCAGACATGCAGCTCGCCAGCCGCCCTGAGAGCCCACATGCATTTTCACGAGGTGGAGTATGAGTCACAGGAGAGAAGATTCCAGGCGCCCCCAGAGATTAAAAAGGTTTGGGACAAAGGGTACACCTGTCCACACTGCCCATGTACGTACCGTGATGAGATAAGTTTAAGATTACACATATTTAAAACCCATAAGAGCGTAGCGCAAGATTGGAACAAAGTGTCAATTTCCCCACAAAAAGAGTTGAGCGCCCTAATCAGTGAAAATCTGCAGACAAAGTTCAAAAGTGATGACGTAGGTATTAAGCCATACAAGTGCCCTGAGTGTGGAAAAATGTTTCGCCATCGCTCAGTGTTAGAGCTGCACATGCGCATACATTCCAAGGACAAGCCTTACCAGTGCAACGTGTGTGGCAAAGGCTTTCGGTTCAGCAGCTACTTACAGCAACATATCATCATCCACTCGGGCCAGAAGCCTCACAAATGTCCTGACTGTGGGAAGGATTTTGCTTTCCTGCAGAACATGAGAACCCACCAGAAGCTGCATCAGGAAAAACCCTTCCGCTGCACCAGCTGCCGCAAAGGCTACAGCGACGAGACGCAACTGCAGCACCATATGCTCTCTCATAACGGCGACAAGCCCCACAAATGCAACCTCTGCAATAAGAGCTTTGGCTTGGCGTATCTGCTCCGCGACCACCTGAACACGCACACAGGAGAGCGACCCCATCACTGCAGCGAGTGCGGCAAATCTTTCTCCTGGTTAAGCAGCTTGTTAGTTCACCAGAAGATCCACACTCGCAAGAATTTTAGTCCACTTAATTCTGTCCCCGCTGGTGGAAGGACGAGAGGCAGAGGGAGCAGGGGGAGGAGAGGGGGAAGGCTGATGTGGGGGATGTCTCGAACAGTAGGAAGGCCTCCCCTTTATCCCGTCTCAGGGGACCTTTCACAATCTTCCATGATCTCATCTCAAGAGGACTTTCAAGTGAGGATGCAGAAAGTGTTGCTTTCCGAACTACAACCTCCACCTGTCCGGTGGGAGGTGGATGGTGACGGGGTCATACCAGTCCCTTTATCACAGCAGACAGAGCTGTTCGACAGCTCGCCACAGCTGAGTCGAGAGCGCGCGCCCTCCCTTGTCGGCTCCCCTCAGAAAGCTGGCCCCTCTGGAATCGACGAGATTGCGAAACATGGGCACCCCACAGCCACAACATCAACTTCCTATGGTTCTTTTTACCATGACTCTCGTGGGGCGTCGTCCTTCGTAGATGGTGCAGTGTTGTGGAGCGGCCAACCTCCTCTGCTGAGTTATCCAAACAAGCTCGGCCCAGAGCTTCAGTCGCCGAGATGGCCGGGTGCTCCGGTGTCAAAACAGGAGACGTTCATGCTTCCTGTGAAAGAGGACGGCAAGGTGTGGGATCCTCAAGCAATACCGTTGACTGTTAGCCAGCCTGACAAGCTCTGGACAGAAAGTGAGTCACAAACGCAGACAGTTTCAGGTGTAACAGGTGCACCATCCTCAGCTCAGATAGACCAAAGCATCCCCATCCCAGTATCCACTGCTGTTGGTCATGGGATAGGTAGCACTTTGTGGGGCATTCAAGCACCACTGGGGACTTCAAACACAATGACCTCCCCTCAGACACTAGTGAACAGTCAAGACTTCCAGCTACAGCAGAAGCAGGTGGCTGCTGCTTGGGCCAATGTACAGAATCAGACTGCAACACAGAAACTTCCCATCTCCATCAATCCCTTTCCCCAAGCCGTCGGCACTACAGTTTGGGGCTTCCAAAATAATCCAGTGTGTCCTCAGGTGCTTTTCACTGGGCAGCTCAAACCTGGGAGCGGCCAGGACCTGCAGCAGCACCCCGTGGTCACGGCCAATCAGATTATCCTAAACCAGCCGTCTCCATTTTTCTCTCCGGCGCTCGCCACGCTCCCGACCCTGGCTTTGCCCGGTCCGCACTCTCTTCACACCGTCTCTGTAGGTGCGCTGTCGAGACCGCCGCTCCCAAATATTTTCTTCACCCCACAGGCTGTCCTGGCTGAGAGGCCCCCCGTGCCACAAACCCCGGCCCTACCTCAGCTCGTCCCGCAGACCGAAGCTCACAAACTCGGAGCCCGTTTGCCTTTTGCCCCAAAACGGCTCTTTCAGTGCATGGTATGCGGCTGCTCTTTTCCACGAGAGCTGGATCTACAGTTGCATTACTTGCAACACGCACAAGGAGAAGTTTGACATCGCAACGGTAGCAGCGCAACTTGTTTATGTATTTGTTACTTTTTGTATTCTGTTGAACCTCATTGCTATGACGCTCACTTGTGCATCTTGACCATCTTATTTGGATGGGCATTAGAAGCCACAAAAAAACTCGAGTTTGGCTGCACACTTTTTAAATTGTACAATTTAACTCTAAAGACTACAGATGCTGTTGTTTTGGTTATAAACAGTAGTTGTTTCACATTTAAAAAAAAATGCTTTTAATATGTGGGTTGAACAACTTCTAAAGGGTTTGGACCAATCGACCATTTCAGTAACTGCCAATAACAAGATTTAAAAATTTTGTTTTAATTTGTAAATTTTTGGTCCTGTGTAGAACCATCTGAAAGGTTTATTTCATGTACAGTATACTGTGTGCCTTTGAATACCGTCTGCATGTCTGCTTCGTTGGTATTCTAGGCCTTGTTTATTCGTAAAGTAGACTGAACAATTATCTTACTCCTCACTGAGTAAACAGAACTGTCCTCCATATACACTAAAATACTGTATATGGAAAGAATGAAGTACAGTACATTGGCGATGAAAAGTCTGCACACCCCTGTTGAAAGGCAAGGTTTTGCATAGTAATACGATCAAGACAAAGGTTTCAAATCTATTTCTACCACTATTATGAGCTATAGCCTGTGCAGCTGAATTTTAACAAATATATTTTCTAGAGGTGAAGTGAAAAAAAAAAAGTTATTGTGGTTTCACAAGTGTGCACACCAATTTATAACCGAGGATCTGTCTGTGTTCAGAATTAACCAATCACATTCAAACTCAAATGGGAGGTTGAACTTCCACCATTTTAAGTGTCTCTGATTTGTCCCCAACAAACTCCGGGTGCTCTAGTATGCTTTTCCAGCCATTTTCTTTATTTTGCTTTGTAGCAGAAGCCTGAAGGGTTTGTGTTGACACTCACTGCTATTTGGAACTGTTCATAATTCCTTCCACCTTGACACCCCAGTTCCAGCTGAAGAAAAACAGTTCCAAAGTATGATGCTGCCCCCACCATACTTCACTTGAAGGTATTATGTTCTTTAGGTAATAAGCAGTGTAATGCTATTGTTGTGCTGTATATTCTCCACTTGCTTTTCTGTGCTCCATGGGATACTGAATGCCTTGGAAATTATTTTGTACTCTTCTCCTGACCGATACATTTGAATAATGAGATCCCTGTGATAATGTGGAAACTCTGCAGAACATGGCCTACTAGAACATTTGAATTCTATTTGTGGTTAATCAGAGGCACTTTAAATGGTAAAAGAGCATATTTGTGCAACCATATTCTTATTTTTATATTTACTCATCCTCTCAGAGACTTCTATATTTTATATTTAAGTCAGAATAGGTGGATGGTTTTGAAATTATTTAGCTTGGTCTCACTTTTTTTTTTTTTTTTTTTTTTTTTTTTTTTTTTATTACATCACATAAACCTGGCATTTAAACGGGGGTGTGTAAACTGGTGTGACACCACATTGATCTGGGTTTTTACTTCATGCAAATAAAATCAGAAAATGAATTACATTATGTAAATGTCAATCCATAGTAAGAATAAGGACCTTTAAATTATTTTTTTTTATCATTAATTGGTGCAAATAAGTCTTCTTATTCACCAGCCAGTCAACCACCTTTTCCGTTCAGTTTTCTGAGCAAGGGCCACTGGCGAAGTATTCATCCTTGCTGTATAATAATACAAATTTGTAAAATTATTAAAACTGCCCTTTGTACGTCACAACATCTAACAACGTGATTAAAGAGAAAAAAAATATGCCCTTCTTCCTCTGTCTTCTGTTGCAGAAGTATTAAGTATCTTCTCATGGTGTATTCATATTGGTTTCACTTGGAACATATTTTAAGTTTGTTCCACAATACACTGAAAAAAAATTGCTTTGAATTTACTTAATTCAAACGTACATTAGTTGCACATGATTAAAATTCTAACGTACTGTACAATAAAAAAAAGATTCGTCGAGAAGAAGAAAATTACGTCAGTTTACCACACTAATTGTGCAACTGATGTACAGTACTTTACTGTACTACCGATCACTGTAAACTGCATTTCAGGTTCAACTGGTCCTATCTATCTATCTATCTATCTATCTATATCTACCTACCTACCAACGTTAGTATAGAGTAAAAATGCTTTTAACATATCTCAGCAACTGCTTTTGTGGTTTTATAATTAGCAAAGACAAAGCATTCAAGTCCCATTTTCATGTCAGCCAGCTTTGCTTCAACACAATAGTACTTTCCTCGTTCGAAATTGTATTTAATCACTTTTAAGTTTGAACAATGTTGGGGTTGCAGCATGGAAAGATAAAACCGGAGATAAATTGGACGATTGGAGGTTTTCAGTTGGCTCGCCTGAGAATCGATCCCAAGCACCCTTGCGGTCAAAAAAACCGACGAAGAAGAATTAACTTCCGGAGAAGGATGAATCCTCGGTTGACTGTGCGGGTCAGTTAGCCGTGTCCTGAGACGTTTCCCACCTTGGAGAAAACGTTTTCAAAAACCTCTGCTTATTCGTGGAGTTAACTTCACAAACAGGTAGTGGTTTACCTGCTTTATTGTGTGTCTTTGTCGCCGCGTAAGGAGTTGTGCGCTCGCCGTTCGGCTAAGGAGCTCGAGTCAAGAGCAAGCTAGCGCTAACATCACAGCCGCACCAATGATGGAGCAAGTTCCGGCCGTTGTGACGGAAGACGTCCGGCCGGAGGAACAGTCCACAGTCATGGATGTCGCGCCGTGCACCCCCACGGATGGGACATCGCCAAACAGCGATGCGCCGCCGCGCGAGGATACAGCGGACAGCAAGTGTCCAGTCTCGGTTCAAGGTAGAAAACATCACCCTTGGTCTAATAAGCAAGAACTATCCGTCGGTGTTGATATACATTACAGTGCATCACTGTATAACATATCTGTGTGCGTGCGTTTAGAATTGTTGCAAACGATCCTTATGTAGTTGTCCAATTTGGGGCGAGGGAACCACCCAAATCCAAGACTGCTCAAATAGCGCAGTCGATATTTACTCATCTTTGCTTGCGTATGTGGTGGACAACAAAATTGCAGCAGATTGAAAATGTAATTTTCCTTTGGCTCATGTGGTTAGGATCAATAAAGACAGAACGCATTTAATTTCCAGAGTGTTAATGGTTCATTACAATACAGAAGCTGCATAATTAAATAATGAAACATGTATGTCGGTTTAAATGTAATTGTGACTTTCTTAACACTTTAGATGCGTTATTTATTGTAGCCGTATGATCCCATCATTGCACACTTTATATTTCAATTTGCAGTCGTGTTTCTCATCGCAACTTTTTCAATTGACTTTTTTTCCCCCTTCCATCCATCCATTTACTACCTCTTATCCGAGGTCGGGTCGCGGGTATAGTAGCTTTAGCAGGGACGCCCAGACTTCCCTCTCCCCAGCCACTTCCTCCAGCTCTTCTGAGGGGATCCCGAGGCGTTCCCAGGCCAGCCGAGAGGCGTGGTCTCTCTAGCGTGTCCTGGGTCGTCCCCGGGGTCTCCTCCCGGTGGGACGTGCCCGGAACACCTCACCAGGTAGGCGTCCAGGAGGCATCCGAATCCAATGCCCCAGCCACCTAATCTGGCTCCTCTCGATGTGGCGGAGCAGCGGCTCTAATCTGAGATCCTCCCGGATGGCCGAGCTTCTCACCCTATCTCTAAGGGAGAGCCCGGACACCCTGCGGAGGAAACTCATTTCGGCCACTTTTATCCGGGATCTTGTTCTTTCGGTCACGACCCACAGCACGTAACCATAGGTGAGGGTAGGAACGTAGATCGACCGGTAAATCGTGAGCTTCGTCTTTCGGCTTAGCTCCTTCTTTACCACAACGGACCGATACAAAGTCTGCATCACTGCAGATGCTGCACCGATTCGCCTGTCGATCTCCCGTTCCATTCTTCCCTCACTCGTGAACAAGACCCCAAGATACTTGAACTCCTCCACTTGGGGCAGGATCTCATCCCCGACCCGGAGAGGGCACGCCACCCTTTTCCGACTGAGGACCATGGTCTCAGTTTCCGAGGTGCTGATTCTCATCCCTGCCACTTCACACTCTGCTGCATACCGCTCCAGTGAGAGTTTGAGATCACAGCTTGATGAAGCCAACGGAACCACATCATCTGCAAAAAGCATAGATCCAATACTGAGGCCACCAAACTGGACCCCCTTTACGCCTCGGCTGCGCCTAGAAATTATGTCCATAAAAGTTATGAACAGAATCGGTGACAAAGGGCAGCCTTGGCAGAGTCCAAACCTCACCGGAAACGAGTCCGACTTACTGCCGGCAATGCGGACCAAGCTCTGACACCGGTCGTACAGGGACCGAACAGCCCGTATCGGGGTTCGGTACCCCATACTCCTGAAGCATCCCCACAGGACTCCCCGAGGGACACGGTCAAACGCCTTCTCCGAGTCCACAAAACACATGTAGACTGGTTGGGCAAACTCCCACGCACCCTCGAGGACCCTGCCGAGGGTGAAGAGCTGGTCCACTGTTCCACGGTCAGGACGAAAACCACACTGCTCCTCCTGAATCTGAGATTCGACTTTCCGACGGACCCTCCTCTCCAGCACTCCTGAATAGACCTTACCAGGGAGGCTGAAGAGTGTGATCCCCTCGTAGTTGGAATACACCCACCGGTCCCCCTTCTTAAAAAGGGGGACCACCACCCCGGTCTGCCAATCCAGAAAGACTGTCCCCGATGTCCATGCGATGTTGCAGAGGCGTGTCAACCAGGACAGCCCCACAACATCCAGAGCCATTACGAACTCCGGGCGAGTCTCATCCAACCCCGCGGCCTTGCCACCGAGGAGCTTTTTACCCACCTCGGTGACCACAACCCCAGAGATAGGAGAGCCCGGCTCAGAGAACCCAGACTCTGCTTCCTCATGTGGAGGCGTGTCGGGGGTATTGAGGAGGTCTTCGAAGTTTTCTCCCCACCGACTCATAACGTCCCGAGTCGAGGTCAGCAGCGTCCCATCCCCACTATACACAGTGTTGGTGGTGCACTGCTTCCCCTCCTGAGACGCCGGATGGTGGACCAGAATTTCCTTGAAGCCGTCCGAAAGCGACTCCCACCCCATAAATAGATTGATTCAGTTCCTGTTTTGGTCCACAACATGTCAGAGAGTCGGCAAAAATATCATTGTTTTCCAAAATAAAAGCAGATGTTTGCAAATGTCCTAGTTTGATTAAACACAAAGATGATCAGTGTGCTTTCATGGATTACGACAAATCAGAGTATTTACGGTTGCGAGAATGAAATTGGAGGATTAGACAATTTTAAGTTTGACAATGGCTCAAAACAATTAATCCCAAAATAGTTGTCGATAATCGATTAGGTTGCGATTAATCGAGTAATTGTTCCAGCTCTACTGCATACCCTGACAGTTACATTTCTGGGAATTATGCTTTGATATTCTGACGGAGTACCTTTGGAAAGCTTTGTTTTCATCATTGTGTAGACATTTACCGTTGTTGAAATAAAGACAATGCATATTTGTATTGGCCTTCCTGAAGGCTTATTTTCTCCCCTTTCAATGTTTAGAGTTTGGGCTATTCTGCCAAGATTGCGGAGAAGCCTTTGGTGAGGAGGCAGCCTACTTGGACCATCGCAACCAGCACCCCGATGGAAAGTGCGCAATGTATTTGGAGCCGATGGACTATTCAGATGAGGCTGACGAAGATGAGGAAAGTACTAGTTCCTGTCAGTTATGCACGTTGTCATTTGTTGATATGAACGAATTCCGATCCCACATGGAAACCCACCGTGTTCAATCGTCTGAGACCCAGGAGATTTCTGGGTTCACAAAGCAGAACTCCTTTGAATGCTCTGATTGTGGGAAGAGATATTCCATGTTAGGACACTTTCTCAATCATCAGCGCACCCACATTCAGGCTTCCAAATCTCTATTTAGTGACTTGGAGGATTTAAAGAAAAAGTCCTTTCAGTGTGAGACTTGTGGGCGGAATTATTCTCGTGCATCTGCCCTTGATGCCCACCGACGTGGCCATGAAGAAAAGTTATTTAAACGCCGATACAAGACTTCAAGACACATGACTACTACTGATGAGGCGGCACTCAAGCTAATTGGAAAGCAGACTTATGGTACTCCTGAGAAGCTTTTCAAATGCGCTTGTGGAAAAACCTTTCCTAGTATGGTGCGTTTGAAGACACACCAGCGATTCAGCCACAATAGCGAATGCTTTCCACAAGAAGCGACAGGAAAGCTGAGGAAAAATGTTTTTTACTGTCGAGAATGCAGGAAGGTATTCCATGGCCATCTTGCCTGGTTCAACCATGAGAAATGGCATGAAAACCATTCGAAAGATTCTCCAAACAGATTTCCATGTGAGTCCTGTGGAAAAGTGTTCATGACTCAAACCTTCTATTACAGACATAACCGCATGGTGCACAGTGGCGAGACTCCAGCAAAGTCTTTTCTCCATCAAGTGGGCCAACTGCAGAAGAAAGGATTTGAATGTACCGACTGTGGCCTAAAGTTCTCCAGACCATCAGCGCTTCATTCTCATCAGCTTCAACACACCAGTGCCTTTGGAGAAACCGAGAAAGTGTCCCAGGCGCATTCTTCTCTGCTACATCAGGACACTTGGGACGGAGAACTGAAAGCCACTCAGCAGTTAAGTCATCACGTCCTGGCAGAGAATGTGCTTGCTGACATTAGGTCTGAAGATGACCCACATGTTAATGAGCCGGATGAAGATGTTATGGAGAGTTATGAACCTGGGGACTTCAATGTCCTGGTGATTAGTGCAAGTGAATCAGAGGATGAGGCCGTCCAAGATATGAACCCTAACCTTGAATCGGGATCCGCATCCGACCAGGAGGGCCGAGACAACGTTTCAGCCAGTAATCTGGTTTCAAAACCAGAGCTCGACTTGAAAATTGTACAAGTTGACTTTGAGCCAGCCAAGGGACAGCGCTCACCAGCAGCGGAAGCACCTGAAGACAACGCAACCAAAGAACGATTTGATTGTCCAGAATGTTACCGGTGGTTTACTAGTGCGGCATCACTGCGGGCTCACATAGTGTGGCACAACTTTCGTAAGAGGAGACGTCAGACTAAAGGTCAGTCAGTGGAAGTTTACACTTGTGACAATGAAGCCCATACCTTTGCAGCAGGTCATTTTACAGAATATGAGAATGAAACTAACCAAGAATTAAACCAGGCAGAACTATTAAAGCAGAAAACTGTGACATGTGACATATGTGGTACAAATCTTTCACATTTGCCCAATCAACACGATGAACTTTCACTGTGCCGTAATTGTGAGACATCTAGCTTGTTAAACCACATGAGCAACCGCTCTGTACAGAGGAAAGAGAGCATTTCGGCTACTACAAAAGTATACAATCCAAAGAAAACTCTTCTTGGGCCCAAGATTTACCACTGCGAGCAGTGTGGGAAAGGTTTTTGGTCTTTAGGAGCTTACTTGCATCATAAGCAAAGTCCTAGTCAGTGTATAGATGTGAGGCTTAGAACTGGTCGTGCACAGCCAGCGCACCGTGGACGTTCTTGCTCCAGCATGAAGGTTGCGTGTCCTGTTTGTGGTAGAAAGTTCCGACACAAGGGAATCATGACGTTGCACATGCGCACGCATGAAAATGGAAATCACAAGTGTGAAATCTGCAACAGAGCTTTTCGCCTTTTTTCCAGTCTGATCAGACACCAGGTTGTGCATAATGAACTCCTGCCGCCACCTTGTAAATCTTTTCAGCATCAGGTAGAGCAGCTACAAAAGAATACGTACAGCTGCCCCGACTGCGGGAAGCTGTTTTCCCGGGCCAAAGCACTTCAGTTTCATATGAGGTATCACGGAAATGAGAGTGGGCATTCGCCATCACCACCCAGGTCTTCTGTTAGGCACGAGGACTTTCAGTGTGCCACGTGTCTCAAGCATTTCAGCAACAGGGCCTCCTTCCGGACGCACAAAAAGCTGTGCATTACAAAAGAACGTATATTGCTTGGTAAGACAGGTACTCTAAATAATAATGAGAGAGGGAAATTGTCTAAGGTGAACTCGCAAGACAGCGCGGTGAAGTTACCACATAAAGTTAAGAATGAAATGGAGGAGGTAGGCATGGAAAGTCCAAATACAAACCCCAGTGAGTTCAAATACAAGTGTAACAAGTGTGAAAGAAGCTTTTCAGTTATTGGTGCTTTGAACTTGCATAAAAGAATTCACGCTAAGGGTTACAAAAAAGTAGCAAAAGCAACCTTGTCCTCAGCACCTAGTGAGGAAGAGTTAAGGAAAGATTATCCATTTCCCTGCTCAGAATGCGGGAAGCGATTTTTGTCCAACTCTGCCCTCGGCTCTCACAAACGATGGCATAAAAATGACAAACGGCCCAATCTTAAAGAAGAGGTTTCCGACCACCAAACGTCCACGCTGCAGCCTCAACCTGACATGAAACCTAAGACTCACCAAGGTCGCCAAGCATATGAGCAAGGCTCTCTTTTAGCTGAGCAAAGCAACACTCTGGAAACTAGAGATACTCAGACAGGTGACACCTCGCTCAATGTGAACCGGGTCATGAACGATGGGGGTGAATCCGTCTCGACGACGACGATTGCAAAAAATTACCAGTGTCCACTCTGCTTGGCGAACTTTTCCAAAGCCAGGGGCCTTCGTGCCCACACATGGCAAGCCCACTCAAAGAGTACAGAAAACAAAGCAAAGCGTGTGTTTGATGCTCAAAACACAAGCTGTGAAATAATGAGTGAAAGTATTTCACCAAAAATAAGCAACCCCCCTGTAAGCAAATTTGACGCTTCTCCTTTGATTGTCACAAACCATGAGTGTGGACTTCACTGTGAATCTGCTGCCACAGTTCCGGACCATAAATTATGTCCAGCATCTGAACTGGGGGTCCAGGCTCCTGAGGCCTTAGCTGAGGTCTTGCCGCCTTACAGCCGCCTATCAGAGCAGATCGTCAAATGTCTCTTCAAGTGTGGGAAGTGCGGCAAAGACTTCCAGACTGAGGGGCAGTTAGAGACTCACAAGACCAAGGCAAAGAGCAGGCCTTTTTGCTGCGCCCTGTGCTGCAATGCCTTTTTAACTGAGAATCAGCTGCAGCAACACCTCGCCTGGCACGATCAGATCCGATATCGGCTCCCGAACGAGGTTCGCTTTCGCCTCAGTGCTGCTTTGACCACAAAGTCTGTCAAACTCACAGGGAACGTACCAAGCCAACATGCTTTGAAGCAAGAGAGCCAGTCAGTCAGTAGCAGCGAAGCCTTTCTTTCATCATCCGCGTTGCAAAACCACAAATGTTGGCGTTGTAAAAGTGCTGTGTGTGATTGCACTGATCCTCCCGTGACCGCCGATGACTTCAGGTCCCTTTCTAAACATGACCAGGCATCTCTTGGTGATTGCGATAGCCCTGCAGCTGTTTGGTCAGGAGCTAGAGATTCCCTTACTTGTCTTGAATGTGGAGCTACTTTTAGTCAGGAAACTGATTTGCACCAGCACTATACCAAACATGCACAAAGCATGTATTAAAACATTTGTTTACATGTAAAGATTGAGAGACCTTTGCTCTTTGTTTGGTCGAGGAGATCCATTTGTATGTCACTATACTAGATTATGTGTCAATTCTCCGCTTCCCAGGCTTTCCTGTTTACACCGGATTAGTAATGTATAAATGTTACCAATGCCACCTTGTGTGACACTTTAAAACCTTCCACATACTAAACATTTTGGTGTCGGGGAAGCATGCCCACTACTATAAATTAAAGTTGGAGCTAATAGTTGTATCTACTTTTCTGTCATTTAAAATATTGAAACTTTCTCATATGCCATATTGGCAGAGCAAACCCATTGTATGCACTGTTCATCAAACAAACAAAAAAAGCCTGACATAGTGCACTAATATTGTCAGTCTAAATAATGTACATTATGTACAGATTGTTTTGCATGAGTTGACTACTAAGCCCCACCCATTTCCATTGTTTATTTCTATGTTGTGGCAAAGCTATTTATTGATCAAATGAATATGTGGTACTTGTATTCATTCGGGATGGTTCTTGATTACCGCTTATTTTGGGGAAAGATCTGTGGAGTAAGTATGAATGAAGCTAGTTTTCCTTAGGGTGATCATATGCCTACATGTTTACATGCTGTTTCTGAAGCTAAAATAAATGGATATATTGTAGTCTGAATTAGTGGCTTGTGTAATCACTTCACACCAATTTACACTAAAGCTTGTGTGAACTATATATATAAAAATCTGTAAACGTATTGTGTAAAATTTGACAAGTCATTATATTTAAATCTTTGCTTACTGGAGTCACTGGCTTTATAGTTGCGTCTCCCAACAAGTTTTAATTGCAGTACGTTAAAAGTTTGTGTTTGGAACTATCTCAACAAAGGCCAAAGATGTTTTTTCAGTTTTGGCGAGTCATGCTAAGTTTGGTTTGACTGACCTTATTGTTGGAACCTAATTGGTTTGTTGACAACATTTATGGTACATATTAGTGGTTGGAATCGCACAATATTTTGCCAGTGAAGTAATTTTAAAGGCGGAAAATATATCTGGCCTGACTTCTCATCAAAAAATAACATGTCGGAGTGGCAAGTTTCGTAGCAAGTCAAAGGTTAAGAACACGACATGGTTACTCAAAAGGTCATTTAGATGCATTTTGTTCACAACACAGGTGAAAAGACCATCATAAAATCACTGTTATATCCACTAAGGTTAGTTTAATTTAGTATTAAATGATGGATTGGCCTTGTAGATCAGTGCTTAAGGATGATTAGCAAGCCGTCTTAGAATTTTTGAGGGGGCTTGTTTTTATAGCATGCTTCATATCCCCCCCACACTCCTAAAAAGAACCTTGTCATTTCGTTAGCCTAATAGCATAATTGCCTGAGTCATTTTCAACTTGATGTCACAATATCAATAAAAAAATAAAAATATGCTTGATAAAAAATGTTTTTGTCTGTGTAGATCTGGGGTGTCAAACTCATTGTTGTCACGGGCCGCATCGTAGTTATGACTTTCCTCGGAGGTCCGTTACGACTGTCAACCGATATAAATGAAAGATTACATACACTATACACAAAATGTTGATGAATAACCAGTTTTGAAATCAGAAGCCTATAAAAACATGTTTATCAACTATTACATTTCAAAGGGGGATTGGTAACAAAATAAATGCTTGCAAATATCTCAATGTTATTACACCAGAACACAATGACCAATTTTGATTTGCTTTGGCGGGCCAGATAAAATGATGTGGCGGGCCGGCTCTGGCCCCTGGGCCACCAGTTTGACACCAGTAGTGAAGATTCTCACTCCTGCAGGTCGTCGTAATCCGCAAAGGTTGAATCGAGGCAACGGGGCTTGTTTTTTTCCGAAAAACGTTCAAAATGACTTGTGCAATTATGCGCATAAGGCTAACGATTTAGTCATAGAATTCTGCTGCTGACTAATATACATCTAACATCTGTGAGCGAAGAAATCTGCTGCAACTAAATGTGCGTAATGACCTTTTCTCACCTTTTCTGAAAACACTTTCCAAAATGCTTACAAAATACCTTCTTTAACCGTGCATTTCCCCCTATTTCTAGCCAACCAGAGCAAAGTTGCGCAGGATTGCGGACCGACGTCGACAGCGTCTTTGGATTACTTGGGCACCCGAAGGAAGGTGCTGAAAGATGACCAGGACATTAAAGTGGATGAGAATCTTGAATCTGAGAAAGATCTCCAAAAGAGCGCGGATGGCCCTGACATGAGAGGTTCATCGCCAACTGAAGGCTCTATGAAGTGCATGTACAGGTGCCAAATATGTGGGAAAGTTTATATGTATCTGCTCTCTTTTCAAAAGCACCTCGAGCTGCATACGGGTAAGAAACCTATACCTAAAAGCCCGATTGGCGAAAGTGCTCGTAAGTACGACTGCCCCATTTGCGGAATGGAATTCTACAGGAAAACCCGTCTCCGCGGTCACCTGCTGACTCACATGTCCCGTGAAGTGCACAGGTGCGATCAGTGCAACAAGACCTTTGATAACCTCAGTTTGTGGTTGGGTCA
Organism: Phycodurus eques; assembly: GCF_024500275.1. Lineage (NCBI taxonomy): Eukaryota > Metazoa > Chordata > Actinopteri > Syngnathiformes > Syngnathidae > Phycodurus > Phycodurus eques. The sequence continues at coordinate 28,371,297 of NC_084528.1, read as the reverse complement.
CGAAGAGTTCCATAAAACGAGGCCCTTTTGGTGCCTTAGCTGCTCCAAGGGGTTCATGCAAGAGGATTACCTGAATAAACACCTGCAAAGGCACCACCTGGGGACGTACAAGTGCTTAATTTGTTCCAAACGGTTATTCACGTCACGTCTGCTCGGCGATCACCTCAGCAGCAGCCACGCTTCATCGCAGCCCGTCATAGGCTCCGCAAGTCTGAAGAAGGCCGCTGCCGGGTCCGGCGATGAAAGCGTGATGGAAGACGGAAGTGTGCTTTCTGCTAATGATAAAGATGAGCAAGAACCGCAAACGTGTGTAGAAACAGAGGGAAGTTTGCAAACATCTGGAAATTTTGAGAAATCTGGAGAGCTTTTTGAGAATAGAGAGTTTTCTCAATCCAACTTGTCTGATTGCGGGGACCGGGTGCAGCAGCCCCCAAAATCATCTACCGCGGCTGCTGGTGAGGAATTTAGAAAAGCAGGAGTAGCACAAACGACACAGGAAATTAACAGTGGTGAGCAACCGGAACAAAACCAACATGGAGACGATCATAAGCATTGGGAATTTGAATGTTTTGAATGCGGTACGGGCTTTGACGACATAACTCTGCTTCATTTGCATTACGTGAAACATGCCACTGGGGACCTGCCTTTTCCTGACACTGAGGGGTGAACAATAATTAATGCAAAAAAATTTTATTCCACAGAGACTTCACCAACAGTGGGTGCTGCCTTTTCAGGAGTTTAGAGGGATAGAAAAATGAAATTGAGTTATCAAACTGTTTGAATGGATTTTCATGCTTGTAATAAACTGTCTTGTCTATGGTTGATACTTCTTTTCATTGTTCAACGTAACAGTAAATTGTTACAAATACACACACTGTCAAGTCATCCATGTGATATTTCATATCTAATTTGGTTGGACAAGCAAGCATGAGGAGAACGGGGCCTGAGCTGAGATTCAAACCCAGAACCTCTCCACTATGAAGCAGATGTACCAACTACTTTATTCCCCTTGCTGTTGTAGTAGGTGAAATGAAGTGTGTAAGGGCTTCCCATGGTGCACTATTTAAAACTCATGTAAGGATTAGAAGATTTGCTCGACAGTACATAAATAGCCCACCTTGACTGGAACGCTTTGTTCCCTGTGTTTTTTTTTGGACATACTTGGCAAATAAAGATGATTCTGATTGATTGGATTCAAATATAAATCTAAACAAAACAAAAAAACGGATTCAGGTGTTGTTAGTATATGGTAGATAAGAGCCTAATTATCTGAGTAATATTTGTACAATTAGTGTTAATGTGGGAAGTATAATAGGTGGGGTGATAAGATTGAACTATTACTATGATACTATGGGTATTATAATACACCTGAAATATTAAACATCTGTAGTCATGCGTAGGTAGATGGCTTTGTTACCTGAAGAAAGATAATGTAAAAAGATGAATGGGAGAGTTCAAGTACGTGTTAAAAACAATACATTGAGTGGCATGAAAGAAAATTGAGACATTTGAGTCGTGCGCTTCACCTTCCGGTCCAGCTGGTGGCGCTAATTGGCTGTGCCTACAAGAAGAACCGCCTCCCTCTCTGAGGTGGCTGCTCCTCGGTTGTGACGTCACACAGGCTGTGGCTTCATTGTGCGAAGACGACGACGTGACGTTTATGTGGACCACACAGCTCAGGTAACACCCAATAAATAATATTTTCCACGTGCACCCATTAATTTATACTTCATCACCGAACAGCAGCGACGGGATGATATTGGACGTCTCGAGCGATTCGCACCCGGAATAGTATCGCAATAAATCACAGAATTTATGCTAACTATACTACCATTAGATGTGCAGATAAGGGATACTTTGTTTATGGATGTTTTAGGTCATGTTTTAGTATTTGGCCCACTCTCAGCTCTGCACTGATGTAAATAAATGGATTTATAAATCCGGCTAAATGTCCCGACAGCTGCACTCCAGCTTCCATCACTCGTCTATTGTAATACAAATGCATTATCCCATTCATTCTCCTGCCTGTGGCCATCTGGATAGCGCACAATAAACACCCAAGTCGGTCATTCGGTCCCAATTCTAATGAGTAAGTCATTCTTTCGAAGGACTGAAACTTACAATATGCAGAAGTACAAAAAATATATATATTTATCAAAGTTTTTAATCGGTGTTGATAAATCCCACCTGCTCTCTCCTGTAACATCGTGCATGTCTACTGATGTACAGCATTTATTGTTTATAAATGTAGAATGAGAGACTTAAAGTTGGAATGGTTTGAATTGGTCAAGATATGTGGAAGAATAAGGTAATAATGTCAAATTAATCCGAGAATATTATTGTGGAAATTTGGGAATGTGCTAAATACAGTTCTGTATATGTCCTGAATGAGCTAAATATTTTCAAGCTGGAATGGTTTGAAACTGTTAAGAAATGTGTAAGGAGAAGGTCATATTGTAAACTATCTGTTCACTCAGGAATTTTCTTGTGAAAATTTGGGGAATGTGAGGCAGCACGGTTCGGAATTTTATTGTGAAAATTTGGGGAATGTGAGGCGGTACGGTGGACGACTGGTTAGAGCGTCTGCCTCACGGTTTTGAGAACCGGGGTTCAATCCCTGGCCCCACCAGTGTGGAGTTTGAATGTTCTCCCCGTGCCTACGTGGCTTTTCTCCGGGCACTCCGGTTTCCTACCACATCCCAAAAACATGCATGATAGGTTCATTGAAGACTCTAAATTGCCCGTAGGTGTGAATGTGAGTGCGAATGGTTGTTTGTTTGTATGTGCCCTGCGATTGGCTGGCAACCGCCTCTTGCCCGAAGATAGCTGGGGTAGGCTCCAGCACGCCCGCGACCCTAGTGAGGAAATGCGGTACGGAAAATGGATGGATGGATGGGGAATGTGATAAATAGTTTGTTCCCAAGATGCCCTGAATGAGCTGAATAGTTTGATGTTGGAATGGTTTGAGTCGATCAAGAAATGGGGAAGGAGGGGGTATTACCTTCGGAAATTCTATTGGGAAGATGTGTTAATTTATGGAATGTGAGAATTATTGGAATATGGAAAGTAGTTTCCCAGATGTTCCAAATGAGCTGAACAGTTTAAATATGGAATGGGAAAGATGGTTTATGATAATTTTAACTGTCTCGTTCACTTGTTTTGTGAGTTAAATGTATTTCTTTATTTTTGGGGGTTGGGGGTAACTAGTAACTAGTTTCCTGCATTTCCTGATTTTGTTGCTATTTTGAACGCTATAGTATAGTATTCACAAAATAAATTCTTATTTGGGGTTGATCTTGATCCACAGCCACGTGTGAACAGTGCTGTGGGGGAACCATGCCGAGCCCAGCCCAGGAGGAGAGTGGGCCAAACCCAGTGAGCACCCAAACCGCACTGGAAGCATCAGCCAATGACACGGATTCTACTGAGCCAGCACCAATTGAAGCAGGTGCACAAGAAGGGAGGAATGCATCCCCTGAGGAGACGAACGGAACCCAAACTGATAAAACGCTGGCAGATAATTCACTTCAACAAGCTGCGGCGACTGTCGAACCCTCAGACAACACTGAAGGGATGAAGACTGATCAGGGTCCAAAGACAAATCCTCCATCAGAGTTGACACCCGATGCAAACAAAGATGCCGGGACTGAAGAACAAAAGTCAAATAAAAAGGACAGGCGTTTCCCCTCCAAGAAAGCCATGGTAGATCCTCTGAAGATGGACATGACCAAGCCAGTGGTTATGCCGCTCACATGTAAGTAACTTGACGTCCATGTGTGTCATTTCGTTAACACTGAGCTCGGTTGATGTGGCCTTAAAATGAAATCTCAGATTTCGATCTGAATCTATTTTTTTCCACCACGCCTATAGAACAAGAAAATGATGATGACACTATTCAAAACAAGTTTGTTTTTTTTTCCTTCTGGAATTATCTTTTTTTCTTCTGATTCTAATCCACTGATTATAACCCCTATATGTAGCCACACTGTGGAGTTGATGTCCAATACAACAGAGATTCTGTCATGCTGTTAGAAATATTATTTAAAAAAATTAAAATCCATTGATAAACAGATTCCCACACAAGTCCGAGTAAATTTAGTCATATGCCCATGCGTATAGTGAAGATTTCAAAAGCTGATCATAATAATGTCATTTCATAGATGGATAAGTTTCATTTGAGCTGACCTTATTGTTTTGTTGAACAATTCTTATGGTACGTTAGCATACATAGGTTTGACGTGAACGTAAATTTCACCTCCGGTTCCATGTTCATTATCAAACGTTTTGCTGGGACCCTTTGGTGGTGTCTTAATAATAAAAAAAAAAAGCCAAGGTAAAATCAACAAATCAATAATTGCCAGGTGTTTTAATAACATGTCTGTCACGTTTTTGTTAAAATACCCTAAGGATCAGTAACTATAGCACACTTTAAACATGCTATTTTGTGTCATGCTGATATTGCCCCATTAGAGAGGACAGCCCTACTGTTCAGACCTGTGTTTGGACACCATCAAGCTAAAGAGCGATTTTTGGCCTGTGGGACTCAGGAGGCAGATGATGGGTACCAGCGGGCCAATCGGAAAACAGCTTTGGTGGTTGCTGAGGCAAAAACTCAGGTGTGGGAGGAGTTTGGTAACGCCATGGTGTATGGCTTCGAGGAATTTCTGGTCCACCATCAGGTGTCTCATGAGGGGCAAGCAGTGCACCATCAACACTGTGTACAGTGGGGATGGGGCGCTGGGTGCTTTCACCCATGTTTTTCAAAACAAAATCTAGAAGAAAATTAATAAAATTGTAGTAAACAGAGAACTATAATGTTCTTTTTTCAACTTCCCTCTGTTCTAAAACAAGCTTGGATTGTTTTTCAGCATCGGAGCTCTCCCTGCAGTGCATCGAGTGTCACATCATCTTCAGTGACTCCAAGAGCAAACAGCGCCACCTGAAGTTGAGCCATCCAGTCGAGTACGAGCAGTGCATCTTGAGGAATTCGGTTTTCACCTGCTACCACTGTGACAGCCACTTCACCAACTCCACGGAGCTCAGGGCCCATCAGAAAACCCACGTCGAAAGGAAACCCTTCAAGTGCCCTCTATGCGGCCAGGCCTTTAAAAGGTTATCCGAGCTCACGCTTCATAATAAGGTTCACATCGGGCAGGATGGTTACACCTGTCCCGACTGTGGCAAAACATGCAAAACGATAACGCTGCTGAAGTACCACAGTCGCGTACACACTGGAGAGAGGCCATATGTTTGCAAGGAGTGTGGGAGCAGGTTCAGCCTGTCCCAAACACTGCGGAAACATATGCAGTCACACTTGCCGGAAGGTGCCCAAGAAGCGGGAGATGCCGCAACCAAAGCGCAACGGAAGAAAGAGCTTGGTAAGAGAAAGTATTGAGATGTGCAGTACAGTAATCCCTCCTTTATCGTGGGGGTTACGCTCCAGACCACCCCCGCGATAGATGAAATCCGCAAAGCAGCGAGTATATTTATTTCTATACAAGGGTGCACATAAGTGGGGTGCTTGCTCACTCAAAATAATAAAAGGGCACCAGATTCAAGTGTATCACTGCGGACTTGCGTACCAACCATTTTGCTTGTTTTTGGGGTTAGGGGTGGAGCGGTAGGCCAAGCTTGAGCAGTGTTGTCCTGCACGTACAACACATTCAATTGAACAAACCTTTTGGGTGAATGTACCGAATTGAATCACTTCATGTTTCTTTCTCAGTTCAGTGGGGCTCAGCCAAGAGCGTGTGCTGCACCAGAAACTACCCTTAAATGCTGCCACTCGTGTGGCAGCTACGGCTTCGCTAAAAATCTGATGCAGTGAAGCTGCAAAACGTGACGCGTGATATGGCGAGGGACAACTTTACATATAATTTGGCGGCGTAAATGTATCATATGTTATGATGTATTTCTGCTTTCTTTATCTTTAGATGCCTTAAAATCCAAGTATCCCTGCTCTGTTTGCAAGGCCACTTTCAAGAGTCCCAAGACACGCCTTCGTCATCTCACAAACAAGCACAGTGTATCACTCTCTTTGCTTGGTAACCCCCTGCGAGCAAGGTCACACGTAAATCAGTTTACTCCAGTAATAATGCCGATATCCATTTCTCAACCATCGTTGCTACAGTTGGAGCCCAATGGGCCTCTTCAGAAAGTAGACGGCAATATTGACACAGAGCCAATACGCAGGCTTATTGAATCTTTGGGAAATGTCCAGAAAGTAAACCAAGTTGTGATTTTGGGTCAAGTGCCTCCTTATGCCCCAGCATTGGAAGTTCAACAGATGTCTGAGCTGTCCAATTCAGTCAACCTCAGACCACTCCAATCACATTCTGTGGGATTGAAACCAGCGGAATCGAAGACGGCGGAAGGAGACTTTTCAAACAACTCCTGTGATCCAATGGCGCAAACAATCATACTGGAACCGATCACGCCAGATGGACAGTTCATCAACCCGCCCTTCTCAGACTTGAGCTTTGGAGCCAGATTGGAACCAGAGGGAGAGGTGATGCATCAAATTAATCCACAACCTGGGATTAATACAACAAACTTCAATGCCTTTGAGCCATTGATTTTCCATAACGAAGGAACAGATCACAAGGAAGACCTTGAGCAAACTATCATATTGGAACTAACCCCTGCCCTGTCACCAACTGCTGAGCTGCAACAATCACAAAATGAGCCACAACCAGAAATCCCACCACCTTCACTGGTACCAACCACAGAACTGGAGAAAACTTCTTATCAAAGTATCGTAAATGAGCATAATACTGGCACACCAGTCCCATCTTTAGGGCCTACAGTTGAGCAGCACTTGACATCTTTACAAAGCGAAGTCCCATTGTTAGGGCCTATAGTTGAGCAGAACCTGACATCTTTACAAAGCAAGCAACAACATCTCCCAGCTTCCACTTTACCCTCATTATATGCACCCACACAAGCTTTAGGAGAACCTGGAGCTAACTCACAGGAGAGGGCTCAATCACAGACTCAAAAACTCAGTCAAGTTCAGGTGGACTCATCATCCAGCAGTGGAACCCCTCAGGAGTCTGAAGAGAAGCCTTCACAAGAGGAAGAATCACCGGTTAATCGAAAGGACGACAAAGATCAGATGGAAAGTCCGTCTGATTCCATCGATACTTCTGCTAAAAGGAAGGGCCCTTCACAATCATCCGGAAAGCAGGGACCACAGACGTCAGAGTTACCTGTGAATTTAATGTCAGCCCAAGAGCTTGTGAAAGTACGCAAAAGAAAGCCAGCCAGGGCCTTAATCATACAAGGTTATATGCAAGAACTAATTGGGTCCATACTTGATGACGATTTACAAAGTGTTGGCAAACCAGCCAAACGCAAAAAAACAAAAAAGTCTCATCTTTCTAACTTTAGCCCACAAAAGAAAGAGAAGAAAAACAAAAAACAAGGAGTGCCTTCTCAGCAATGCCAATCTCTCCAAAAAGAACCTATAGTCGGTGGTGCATCAAATCTGTTAGAGAATAAAGTTCCATCGAAGAAGGGAAAAATTGCCAATAAAAATAAAAAAGCAAAGAAGATTGCATCTTCAGCTGAAGTCAGTATGTCACCATTAACCAATGATTCACAAGGGAAAGAGAAAATAAGCAAGAAAAAAGAATATGCTGCAAAAGATCAGCATAAAAATAAACAAAAGGCTACAATTAAAAAGAAAATGAAGTCTAAAATAGTGCACAAAGGTGGTCCCAAGAATACAAAAGTAACAAAGATGACAAATAAAGAGAGAAAGAAAAAACAAGACACAGCGAGCCCAAAAAAGAACCGAACCAAAAGCCAAGCAGAGTCACCTGGCAAACAAGTAACACAAGACTCCCTCCTTTTGCTGAAAGGTCATAAGCAGCCCCAGCTGAAGGTTCACAAATTGGATCCTTCCAAAACATCTGGGCAAGAAACATCACCGAGAGATAACTCATCCCAGCACAGCAAAGACAACCGGGCAAAGCCTAAAACCAAGACTGCAAAAGATCCCAGCAATGTTGGTAAGAAAAAAGGGAAACCCAAAAAGATGTCATTGCTGGCATTTCTAAATGCATCCCATCAATCAAGTGAAACCCAGCTTGTCAAGCCAAAGACCGTTCGGAAACGCAAAGCTTCTTCAAACATTGAGACTGAAGGGGTGATAACCTCCGTGCATTCCAAGCGAGCTTTAGAGTGTAAAAACTGTGGGGAGGTGTTCAGTGAAGTCGCCTCACTTCAGAAGCACAAGGCAATGGTGCATATTTTAGAAAGTCCTGAACTTACATACACAAATGGGAACATTTTTGAAGGGGTGCCCAGATTAGATGTTTGCCGTCAAGAACGAGTAATTCGACTGATGAATCCGACCACAGGTTGGGATATTGAACCGGAGATGGCATTAGAGGACAGGGAACAAAGTGTCTCTTTTCCTGCTTTGATTCCATCTCCATCTTTGCCTGCTCAACCTGCTGATGAAGGCAGTGTTCAGCTTCCTGTCTCTCTGAAACCATTAGATCTGCTGAAAAACAAGACTTCTAGTCTGAATCCTCCATTCGATAGCACCACTCAAATGAAGCAAAATGAATCTGTGCTGTCCATAGACAAACAGCAAGAAAAACGTGCGCCCAAGAACCTCTGTTTAGAATCAGAACACCGGGCCCCCATAGAAGAGGACACTAAGGAGGATGCTATTTTTGGGGTAGATCTTGTTACAGTCGGGGAACAGAATGAAAGTAACAGCGTGGCTTTGCTTCAAGACAACCTTTCCCAAAGTGAATCTGTTGAAGATGCCAGTTCTGAAGCAGCTCGCTCTGAAAACCCAACAGAGGATCATGCAACAATTGTGAGATGTTTTCAGTCGGTGTCTTGCTCCACGCAGCAAAATGGAGTTAAAGATGAGGAAGAAGAGGTGTTAGTCCAGAGGAAAACCGAAGCAGGTAAAGGGTTTAAACAACGAGGAGCGCATCTAAGATTGGACGAGATGTCTAGATGTTTGGAACAAGATGCTGCTTTGGAAGCTGTATTGGAGATGGAACAGGGAGATTGTCAGGTCATTTACGAAAAAGTCAAGAGTAATTCCCAAATTAATGAAGATGAGACCACTGCACAACCTTCCGTTACTGATATTCATCCGGGACCTGATCCCCATAGAGGCCCTTCTAATGCCTCTAGTACTCCCCCAACACCCACGATTTTGGATGAATCCGGTGTATCTCAGGGAGAGCCGGACAGGGAGAGTCAGCCATCTCCAGGAATCTATCTTGAGAAGATTGTCACAGCCGAACCCGTGTTGGCTAACAGGGAGCCTCACAGGCAGACTGAAAGAAGGGTAAGAATTGAAGTACTGTACCGCTGTGTTGTGGGATGTATTGTTGCAAAAATGGCACCAACATACCCAATAGTCAATGAACTCGAGGCTGCAATTCTTGAATGTTTTTTCTTAATATATAATTTTCAGGGTTTGAAATGCACCGCTGAGAATAAGATGCAACCACTGATCAAGGTTGAGGAGAATGCATCAGATCCACTGCTTGGTGCACCCTTGAGTCAAAAAGAGAGCGGCAAATCAGGAGCAGGCATGCAGCCACAGCAGAACGGAGACATTCGGGCGGTTCTGGTGAAGCAGGAGAGTCGAGTCATGCTTGATGACACCCGATCCACACCGGATAGCAGACACAGCCAATGGAATGTGGAGCAAGTCACTGATCGAAACTCTGCCAGCCCACGTAAGTACTGATTTCAGAATAGTTATTCAACATTGCGGTCATGTTAAAACTGGTGTTACTTTTAATCGGTCGTGCAAACAAACCTGGTCCAACCTTTTCCAGATCTGAGTTTGTTCACTTCTGGTCCTAAATCCTGGTCCTAAATCCAATACAGGTTTTATGTTTTGCCACCTCAATATGAATTTTTGATATTCATACGACCTTGACGACGCTTACCGCTAACGTTTGTCAACAAAGTCACGTCTGCACCAGTCGTTATTTAAATTCACAACGTTTGTGTGTTTTGTGTTTTTCGGGTTACCTTAATAAGTTGAAACGCATTGTGGGGTTTATAACTAGCAAGAAGAATGTACTCAAATGTCTGTCCGTTGCGTTTAATAAACGGTTAACTTTCCCTGAAGTGCCCCCGTTATGTGAACCCACATAACACAACACCAAGCGAGGCGGTGACGTATTGGATGACCCCGCCGCCAGTCCGTGGCATCCGAAAGCCTGTTAGCCCACAAGCTAGCCTCTCGCTGTAGCATGGAAAACAACTATGTTGGATATTTTCCAGCCACCATAGGCTTTAAGTGGATATATTTTTGCAGTATAGGCATATGTTAGACGCACCAATGTATTTGAGTGACAATTGAAAGTTGTGCTGGGTGTTTTCAGTTAATTCAGCGGACAGGCCCACAGCATCTGAATTTTGAGAGAGCATCTTGATTTTTGACCATTTTGAAGCCTGATTTCATATACATGGCAATTTTTTGTATTCATTCAAATTTGCCAGGCTTGTTGGCACACTACTCTGTGGTGTGTCAGTCAAATTTACATTTTCACTTTACGGGGACTTTCATGAATTTGTTCAGCGCTTGATGGCGTTTGCTTGCTTACAGTCACAGACACCGAGGAGACGTCCAGTGACTGCCACCTGTCCCCTGACTTAAGCAACAAGCAGTGCATCTTCTACCCGGTGAAGGCAGAAGAAAGGGAGCTTCCCCTGGGTGCTGCTCACACGACCGGTGGAAGCCCAGAAGCATCCACTGATGTCAGACAGACTCTACATCCAGCCACAGGTGAGTCCCGGCTGTTTCCCGATGTGTTCGCACTACTATAGCAAAGCTCGCAGAACAACTTTTGAACTGTCAATGTTTACACAGATGAAGGCACTCCGCAAGACAACCATGATTTGAGAGGACCAGAGATGATGGGTGTTCATGACTTTGCAGATGGACAAGGTTTGTTTTCTCTTTTTCACTTACCGGAGACTACTGCACACATCCAATTATTTCGGATAGAGGGGGAGTATCAATAAATGTTGTAGATTCTAGCTTGTTTGTACCAGTCAAGTGATGCATTATTTTGTCAAACCGTACTTGGTTCAACTTTAACGTTGTCTCTCTACGTAACGATCAAATGTTAACCAAGCGCAACTTGAACTTCCAGCCGAAGCAGAGTTTCAGAATCCACCGGACATGCGGCGCTTTCTCATCCAGAGTTCTGATGAAGATCATACAAGAGGTTCGGCGTTGTCACAACCTCATGTTGACACAGAAGCCAAAGTCCTGGCCCATTTCAGCCAGAATCAAGGCAACTGCTCACACCAAGCAGACGTAACAACACAAACGTAAGGAGCAATGTTTTTGCTCTTCAAAATACTTGACTATGATACACTTTTTTTTTTTTTTATTTGTTGTTAGATTGAAATAATATAGAAAATAATAGAGAAAATTGTGAAATTATGACTATTTAGGGAAATAGTTTCTTGTTTTGATTGTTACAATTTAAGCAGTCAGAGCCGGGCTTATAGGAAATATATAAGAAAGTAAAAACCTGATTTGAAATATTCAGATTGTGCCTACGTTTTTATGTTTTGCTTTGTCAAGGGTGTTCCAAGCAGCACCGAGAGAGGCCACAGAACCTATTGAGTACTTCTCCAGGTACTTTGGCTGGGACACCTGGGTAGAAATGGCCCACTGCACCAATCAAACATCTGACTCTGTCACCGCGGCAGAAGTAGCCACGTTTGTTGGGATCCACATTGCAATGGGAACTTTGAAGGTTTGCGCATCTAAGTTCTCATTTGTGTGGCTTTCACGGGCAGGTTCAAAACTTAGCTGAGCTAATTTAGTTTGACTTCTTTCCACCAGTTTCCCAGTCCACGACTCTACTGGGACAACTTGACGAAGGTGCCCTTGATTGCGGAAGCCATGGCGCTTCCCCGCTTCCTTCAGCTGTCGCGGTTGTTGAAGCTTGCCTCACCTGCTAAGGATCCACTTAATATGAGAGAAAGAACTCATACTGACTTTTCTCGTCATTCCGCTAACAGGAGCGGCCAAAGGCGATTGCCAAATGACTCTGTGGACCCTTTGTGGAAGGTTGTGCCATTATTGTGCCGTTTCCAAAAAGGCTGCCAATCATTTAGAAGACTGGGTGACTATGCAGTGGATCAGTATTTAATTCCCTTAACTGGTAAGGTGCACAATAACAGGCTGGCTCTGCATAGCACCGCATTGATCGGATTTGGGGGTTTGCTCCTGCATTTGGATCTTAAAGCAGATCTATTGGACAAGGAAGATGCCGTCGAGAAAATGGTCCCCAAAGGCAGTACTGTGTTTCTTTGCAAACAAGAACTCTCCACTCCCGCTATGCTCGAGGGCCTCCTGGTGGCCGGGATCCACGGTGCTGGCCGAGTGGGCGGCGCGCAGGGCCAGATCGGAGATGAGTTCGTGAGCTCAGACGGCAAGCTGATGCTGCGCAGGTCGAACCGTGGCTTCATTCTCTCCACGGTGGGAAACGGTCACAGAAACATGGCCTCTCTTATCAACAAGTTTGAGAAAGCCCAGGCGGCAGTTCGCCTCAACAGAGATTTGTTGAATCTTTACTCCATCCCGGTTTCCACCTCACCAACAGGCTGGCCTCTCTCTGTGCTCTGGTACCTCACAGATTTGGCTTTGGTCAACTCATGGCTCTTGTACAGACACGATCAGATGGCCACATCTGCCCCTTTGTCTCTTATGGACTTCAGATTGGCCGTTTCCAAAGCCTTGATCCATTCCAGCGGGTCAGACCCTCAGAACTCTGTCCTCCCTCAACCCTCCCCGGGAAAAGCTAATGCGAGAACCGACCCACCGAATCCCGGCACAGTAGAGGAAAGCCCTCTCCCCGATGCGGCCACACGGTACGACGGTTCAGGCCATTGGCCAGAGCAGCTAGCCGAAGGCGAAGGAGGCAGGTGTCGTTTCGGCGACTGTCAGAGGACGTCGCGAGTTCTGTGCCTCAAGTGCTGTGTCTTCCTCTGCATCTCGCGCAACCACAACTGCTTTTTGAATTTCCACAGCCAGGCAAGTGCAGGAAATACCTAGCACCAGACCTTTCAGTCTTACTTTTCTGTATGTTACTAGTTTGGTGACAAATGAAGTCACCACAACAAACTAGCGGTGTCACAATATTAATTAATTGAGAACAGTGATACAAACACTACAGCACTAGTAGTTCAGAAGCTAGCTGTTACCTGATTCAGCAACATTTAGTTTCTCCCCCCCCCCCCCCCCCCCTCTTTTGCACTACAACAGTACATACAGTATATGCTGAAGTACAGAAATTCCCAAAATGTTACATTTATTTAAGAATTGTTAATGTACAGTATTTCCTCATATAGTGGTCATTAATTGAAAGGGGAGAGGTCTTTATTTTAACAGATGCCCCCCCCCCCCCCCACACAAATAACTAATGATCCTTACTTTCAACACTAGTGCAATATAGTATGTATTAAAATAAAACAATTATGATTATAGAAAACATCTATTCGAACTTCCATCGGTCACTGACGCTTTCTTGTTTTTCTTGTTGTGTTTGTCCTATTTGGAAACTTTCTGTTAAACTTTCCAGGTCAATGTTGCTTCCATTACTCCTTTAATATCCATCATAAACGTTGGTTGTCCAGATGCTAAATGGACTGTGCAGGCGATATGTGTTGTTGTAAAGACCCCTGGCGTAACACATCAGATGTCATAGTAAAGGTTTTTGCAGCCACTCAGGCGTACCACATATTCATTTTTTTCGTTGATGAGGTGTCTGTAGGTTGTTTAATATTTATGACACAGCCCAGCCGACAATAAATCAACGCATGGTATCTCTTAGCGGAGGCCACTGTTTAAGGAAATGCTGTATTTTGTTATTTTATAAAAAATTTTTGGTGGGGGTCGGGGGGGGGGAGTATTGTGAGAATGTCCTTGACTGGGCTTTAACCATGAAGAGAAAAGCTTATATCGAAACAACAGTAAATAAGTCCATGTAGTCTTGTTTTTTTTCCTGTCTTTCCTTCTTTACATTAATATGCACTGGCCATCTTGAGCTTTTGGAACATTCTGTCTTGAAGTAATAATAATTTTTTTAAAAAAATCATTGTATAGTATGTCATCTTTAAGAGTGTAGAAATACTCTACACGAACAATTTTGCACACCATTATGGATGTATTTACTGTGAAGGTCTCACTGTACGTACTTGTTGGAACAAGGTGGGTTTGACTCATTTCCTTGTCTGTTATTTTTTCTTCATTTTTATTATTATTTCACATTTCACAATGTTTATATTTAATAATTACAGACATTGTTTAGTTCTACTGTTGATATGCGACAAAAGTTTTTTTCAAAAGATTGGGAGTCAGGAGGTGGCACGGTGGACTACTGGTTAGAGCGTCTGCCTCACAGTTCTGAGGACCGGGGTTCAATCCACGACCCAGCCTGTGTGGAGTTTGCATGTTCTCCCCGTGCCTGCGTGGGTTTTCTCCGGGCACTCCGGTTTCCTCCCACATCCCCAAAACATGCATGGTAGGTTGATTGAAGACTCTAAAATTGCCTGTAGGTGTGAGTGCGAATGGTTGTTTGTTTCTATGTAGCCCTGCGATGGACTGGCAACCAGTTCAGGGTGTACCCCACCTCCTGCCCGATGATAGCTGGGATAGGCTCCAGCACTCCCGCGGCCCTTGTGAGGATAAGCAGCTTGGAAAATGGATGGATGGATGGGAGTCAGGACTACATAAATCATAAACAACGTTGCATTGAAGAAAATGTGTGGCTTTGTTGGGGCATGCACAACAAAACTGGCCATGGAATTCAGGTGGAATTTTTTAAAAAAAATTTTTTAATTTTTTTATTTAAATTTCTTTCATCTTGTCACAGATCAAATTGTCTTTTCTCATGAAATAAAGTTCTATGACCATATTGAAATTAAATAATTTGAAGACAACAGAAGTTGCTGATGCACGGCACAATAAGGCACGATCAGATACCGCTGTAATTACGGTCATTGTAATTAATATTCATGGCCTGTTTTTCATGCAAATAATTACTGTATTTACGACTGCATTAGCGCAGAGTAATGACTGCCAGACTATGACACGTTCTGATGTCCGTATTTGGTGGTTCAAGGAATGGAACTGATCCATTGGAAACCCCTGTACTTTTTTCATAAGCAGTTCATTAATGAGTAATTCACAATTCAAATGCTAAAAAGGCTATGTCTTAATTTGTCACCACCTGACAACAGATATGTTTATTTTCAGTAGCTTAAAACACATTTTTTTTAAAGATGCAAATGTATGTAAGATAAGGGAATGTGAACTAACAAATACTGTACAACATTGAGCAACAAAAGGGCTGGGATACTCAAATGGTGGGTCGGGACCCAAAAGTGGGTCTCTGACACATATCGGTGGGTCATGGAGAGGTAGTTAAAACAATTACAGCGGATCCTTCATTTATGACATTGATTCAAAGGTACAAATGGTGTCAATGAACTATTTTATTATAGCGGTGTAAGAATATGCACTCACGCTGTCAGTTTACGACAGATACACATCCGTAAGAACAATTCGTCAAGGGAGGAACCCCTGTAGACTGAAATATTTAATATGCATCCCAGGTCGGACTTTGGAAAATAACATTACATTGCGTGATATGTAATGATAGGCCTACACGTGCTCGCATTTGTTACACCTCTGCACCATACCAAGTTCCCACACGGGACATATTAGGTCTAATAAAGAAGAGATCAGTGTCAAAATATGTGAAATTTTGTGTAGTTGTGAATTATCCATCCTTCTATACTGCTTAAGACACTAGTGTCGTTGGTGTGCTGAAACCTATCCCAATTGACTTTGAGCGAGAGGCAGGATACACCAGCCAATCGCAGGGCACAGACAGATAAACAACCATTCACACCTTAGGAAAATTGAAAGAGTTTTCAATGAACCTAACATGCATGTTTTTGAAGAGTTTGAGAAAACCCACACCAGAATTGAGAGAACATGCAGACTCAAAGGCCAGAGCCCAGATTCAAACCACCAACCTCAGAATTGTGAGACGGATGTGCCAACTCATCTACCATGCCCTCAAATGTGACTTAATTTTACTATATGTATTTTTGTACATGCAGTTGTCAAGTTCACCCTAAGGTGCTCAGAAAGGCACTTTGGTCATGTAAGCATAACATATAATATACTGTTTCAAACTCTCAATTTATGAAAAATTAACAGTTGAGAACCAATGCTATCGGGAAAACTTTTGCATAATGTATTGGAATTAAATGTTGTTGTGATTTTGAATATATTACCACATTATGCACATAATAGTGCAGTTTCCACCAGTGTGCGTATGTGTAACGTGTAGTTTAAGCATTTGATTTAAAAGAAGGCCGCCGATGAGATTGTCCAATGAACGCTCAGATTTTGGTCACGTGACCAAATCATTCACTATAGAATCGGACACAACTGAACGATTAAAAAAAAAAAAGATTCTCCGTTCACTTTAGTCAAATTACAAGTACACATTTAAAATACCGAGTGCAGATTTGCGTGCGTACAGTTATAATTTGTCTGGCCAAAAAGGTTGTTTTTTTCGTCGTTTATTTGGTCGGTAGGGATTGCCGCCATCTTACTTGTCCTAACGGCTGGTCTCGCACCAGGAAGTGTCCGACGACTATTTTTTTTTTTTTTTTTTTTTTTTTTTTTTTAATAATACTTCTCTGGGGTCAAGTCTGTCAATCCATCTACATTCAGAGAGCTCTTTGAGGTAACGTACTTGTCTATCTAGATGTTATTTTAAAGACACGTCTTTATTTCTATGTATTTGCTTATGCTCCAATCACTCGCAACACGTTTGCAGGCGCCATCCACGGGTGCAAACTTAAAGACGAAAAGTGTTTGAGCGGCATTCTGTGTTGTTAGCGCTAGCTAGCATGGCTTAGCATTACGTTTGGTTCGCTACTTTGGCATTACGCAATTTGAGCACCTATATTTCTTGTAGGTAAACTCGAACGAGGGGCATATACGCAAAATATTATATTCCGGTACACCAGAATGAGATATACACATTTAATGTGTACATATTAGCGCTTGAAAATGCTTGCTTACATGAGGCTAACGAGTCAGGCGAGGTAGCGGCCTGGAAAGGCTGCAACGCGAGTAGACGTGAACTGAAACTTGAGTGGGAAAATAAAATACCCAATAAACTTGGCACAGTTAACACGTTGTCGTTGTGTAAATACGCATATTAGTGCAACCTGTAATTAATTTGCACCTTAATGGTCTATGTCTTACGAATGTTTGTTTGTTTAACCGTATGTAACGCTGATTTGATTTGTACTTAATATAAGCATAAGCCTATTAGCATAATTTGAACGTTTTCTGAAGTCAAGTCAAAACGCAACAATACAACATGTAATCGATAAATTTGAATACGGCAGGAGAGTTCATTTATTGCAGCATTGCACATACAAAAATGAAACTACAGATTCATTCAACACAAGAAAATAATTTCCAGAGGGCCAATTTCAACCTCATTACCATTAAAAAAATACCTTTTTTTTAATGTAACATTCTAAGTTCTTGATGGTAAAATGTGGGTTTTCTTTAGCTGTAAGCTAAAATCACCCCAATAATTAAAATAGCTTATTCTGTGTCGTGAATCTATATAATATGTTTTTGAATTAAACCACACAATTATAATTTATTGAGATGCATTTGTACAGGAAGAGTCCAGTTGTCTCAATTCAACCATTGCGGATTGCCATGCTCTGGATGACTGAAAATCTACAAAAGAAAGAAAAAGAAAAAAGAAAAAATGTTGATATTGTGAGAGTAAGGTTAAAATCGATGTAACTATTTGACATTCTATCCGTTATATTTTGTACAGGATTTCACTGTGGATTCTTAATATTCCACGATGGACTCTGACATTTTAAACATTGAAGATATTGTGATGGGACGGGGACTGCCCAATCCCCCCCCACAAGCCGCTCCTGAAAAACCAGTGGAGCCATTTAAGCGGCCCATCAGTTTGAATGGACCTCTAGCACCCACTGCGCAACCCTGTGAGTAAAACACGAAGCTTGACTGGTGATGGATTGCCAGAATGATGATCTACAAAGGCGAATGTGTTTCAACACTCCAAATCATTTGTTTTACTCCACACTATTGCCATTGCAATACCTTTAATTGTACACTTAACATATTTTAAGTGACGTTTTAACATAAAATGTCTTGCAAGCCTCAGCAGAAGTTAACCTTTCATGTGAATATAATAATGACGCTAAAACACTTAATTTATGATGACGAATAAGGTGGTGTATTAAAGGTGTTTCAAATATGCTCCACCATCGGAGAAAGAGGACATCTGATTTAGTGCAATGCACCAAATAAACATTTTCATATCATCAGAAGTTAGTTTTCGAGCAGGAAACGGAAAACTCATAGCGCCTTTTGATCACCGGGGACAAGCATATCTGTTGGCAGCTCGCTAACGTAGCAAACAGATGTGACTCAAATGCACTAGAAACATGGCGACTATTTCCAGCTATCATGACACTGAAACACTTGTTGGACAAAAGGGCATGTTCTTTCTCGTCTCTTACCACAGCACGTCTTTCATAAAAAGTGTTGAAATAATAAAAATACATACACAGTTAACCCTTTGATTGCTGGCTGAAGTGGGGTCTATTGAGGGCCTCTGATGGCACACATACGGTGTGCAAGGCATTAAAAAAAAGTTGTTTTAAAGAAAATGTTGGTCAAATTTACGAGTTTCAAGGCATACTACGTTTGAGGCAAATATGTGAAACAATGAAGAATTCATCTTCTCTTTTATTCAACCTCTGAATTTATCATGATGCATATGTATGACCGCTTCACTGGCATATTCACCTGTTGCTTTTTCTTCCATCCCCTTCAGACCAGCATGAGAATCTGCAGTGTTTCCAGTGCTTCATCACCTTCTGCAATGCCAAAGCCAAGGAGAGACACATGAAGAAGAGCCACCGGGAAGAGTACAAGCAACAACTTCAACAGGTGTGCTTTCTCTAATCTGCTGCCCGTATATCTGTTCAGTGATTTATTTTTATTAATTGTAATAAGTTAATTTTGGATACCCTATTTTTTTTACAAAGTGGCCATTTCTTTACTCGACATCAGGGCAGTAGGCATCTATTAGTAGTAAGGTTTTTATCAGGCCTGCTGCCAACTGGCCAATGCGGCCGAAGTGGACCACTGCGAAAAGTTTGATTGGTGATTTTCGTCACACACCAAGCGATTGAGACAATGCGTAGGTAGCGACACATTGTAATGAAAAAAACGCAACGCTGTCTTGGGTTTTGAGGCACTGCATAAACAGTATACTGTGCTGCATTAATATTTTAATTTTTTTTGTATTGAACAGCAAAAATATGGTGCTATTGTCAAGGAAGAAATGGATTGCCACAATGAGAGGAAACAGGCGAGAATAAAGGAGCGATTATTCATATTTTGAGAGGCAATTGGCAATAATGGATCGTGATATTCATTGGCTGCGCCAGTACATTTTGCCAACACAGACGCCACGATGTGCTTTGTAGCAAAAAAAATTTTTGTGCTAAATCTCTGGATTTTGCTGTGATAATTTTTTACGTAAATGTTACTGTAGACTCACATAGCAATAAGCCAGCTGGAAAGCGTGCGTAAATGGCAATGTCTACATTTTGGGATCATTTCACACACAATTTGTATTTATTAATTTATTTATTTTTTGCATGTATACATATGTGCCCTCACGAGTCCAAAAATGGCATTGTGATTAATATTGCATTAGTGGTCGAGCGAAATTAACGTCACAACTACCTTCGCACGTTGCGCCAGCTATATGCGTAACGTCACATGACCAAACCTTACTGTAATGCCCTCGCATGTGGCTAAGGAGAGCCGCAGTCACAGATGAACTTTTAGACGTTTATTGAATTGACAAACAGTAAAACACATATATACAAAATGAAAACACTCGCTGGGAGGACTGTAGACCACAGCGGCACCAAGACGCTCACACTCCAGCTCTTGATGTCACTCACTAGGCCACACCCCTTAAAGGCACACATCAACACAAATGTAACAGTACGTACAGAAATTCAACTTTATAAAACTTGAAATAATTATTTCTCTTCATTCTTTTGTGTGTATACAATATAGTGTTGTTTTCCTTCATTAAAAACGTGACAAAAATTGAAGCTTTTTATGTGGGGACTGGAACAGATTAATTTCAGTTTTTCCGAAATGCAACTCAGGGAACTACTGTTTACTTATCTTTTTATTCAATGAATCTTAATCTCACGTGCCATTCATCCTCAGGGCAACACGCTGTTTACGTGCTACGTGTGTGACCGCACGTTTTTATCATCTGAGGAGCTGACACTGCACCAGCCAACACACAGCAAGGATGACAAGCCCTTCAAATGTGCCCACTGCAAGGAGAGCTTCAGAACATTCACTGAAGTGAGACCAATATTTGTTTTCTTACGATATTGTATTTAGGCAGCACAGTGTTCTAGTAGTCCGCGTGGCTGCCTCACAGTTCTGAGGTTTTGGGTTTGAATCTCTGTTCTGGCATTCCTGTGTGAAATTTGCATTTAATCGACTGGACGTTTTTATTAGCCGATAATAGCCTTTTTCAAATCGGCTGTGTTTTTTTTTTTTTTTTTTTTTTTTTTTTTTGGAAATTCTATCAAACAACAGTAGAGGAAATAAAAGAGTAAAACAAAAACAGCCACAATGCACAAAATGATAAACTATCAGCAAAACTAATGTACACAAAAAAGATTGGCTCCTGTCTATGTACATCATATATTTAAAAGTCAACTCTCAAATGTAAGACATCTCCTCATGACAAAGAAAATGATGGAGAAATGTGATTTACCATTAAATGTTTTACCATTAACTTATCATGTTTTTAAACTGCATACATTTATGTCCTAAATGTAAAGATAAATTCATCACTGAATGCTTTTTTTTGCATGTTTTTGTACTTGAAGATTCCTCTCTTTTGTAAAATATAAATACTCATGGACAAAGTATTGTAAAAGTCAAATGTTCTGCCTGTAATTCTTATCTTGGTTGTAAGCATTGAGACCCCAAAAGTTATTTTAGTCATATATATATATTTAAATTAATCGCCCAATTCATCAGTTATCAGAATTTTTTTTCTGCAAAATATCGTCATCGGCAACTGGCAAAAAATAAATAAAAATCCATCGGTCATGCCCTAGTTTGCAATTATAAAAAAAAAAAAAAAAAACATTTTATCTGCACTCGTGTGGGCTTTGTTCCTCCCACATTCCCAAAACATGCATGCTGGGTTAATTGAAGACACTAAATTGTCATTGAATGGCGTTGAATGTGAGTGTGAATGGTTGTTTGTATGTGACCTGTGATTGAACAGTCCAGGGTGTACCCTGCCCTTTGCCCAAAGTCTGCTGGGTTAGGCTCCCGCTCACCCATGACAAGTTGTATTGAAAATGGATGGATGTATATTGCCCTTGTTTTTCTTCTTCTTCCATATTACAGTGTGACTTATTTTCTCCTTTTTTGCAGCTGACGACACACAGAAGGCACGTGTGTCCAGAGAAGCAGCTGCCGTGTAAAGATTGCAACGAAACCTTCAGGAGTGCGGCGATGCTGCGCACGCATCGCCTGGCCCATCACTCTCGCCCTGAAGTTGAGACGGCCGAGCAGCCAGAGGAGACTGCCAAAAGCCATCGCTGCAAGAAGTGTGGCCAGGGATTCGACAGCGAATCGGAGCTGAACGAACACGAGCAGAAGTACCCCGAAGGCCAGCAGTGCGACGGCAGCGACGCGTCGGCCAAGAAGCGCGGACGGCAAGCCAAGGTCGAGGAGGGAGCGGGCGCGGAGAAAAGAGGAAAGCGAAAGAAGAAAGACGAGGCGGAGGCTTGTGAGGAAGGGGAGGCTGCCAATACTGGCGCCACTCCTGAGCCACCGGCAGCCCCAGCGGAGGAGAAAGCAAAAGCAGGCGGTGCAAAGCGAGGTCGCCCTCCTAAAACAGCAGTTGTTGTAAAGTGTGAAGCAGCAGATAAAGAAATCGCTGCAGCTGGCAGCGATGAAGCAGCAAAGGAGACAAAAGTTAAAGTTGAGACGGCGGCGCCCCGGCAGCACGCGTGTCCTGAATGTGAGCTCTCCTTCCCCAGCACACTTCAGCTGCGCACTCACAAGAAGGAGAAGCATACGGTCCGAAAAGCCCACCCGTGTGCCGAGTGCGACGAGAGCTTTGCCCGGGCGGAGCAGCTGGATACGCACATGTCACGTGCGCACGCCGTCGGCCGCTTCGCCTGCACCACCTGCGGCAAGAGCTTTGGCCGCGAGCGCACGCTGAAGGCTCACCAGAAGACCCACCCCGAAGAGCAGCCGGAGTCTCCCAAAAGATAATTGTGACAGGAAGTGACGAGAAGTGTCCCCTTGTTTTAGCATCCTCATTCTCAAGCTGTTGACATTTTGACAAATGGCATTGTAGGAGGTTTACACGGGATATCTCATTGACTAGCGAAATGTTTACTGTTAACTAAACAATAGTTGATTTGTAAAAACATAGTTTTGATTCACTTTTTAAGGTTTGTGTTTTTTTTTTTTTTTTTTTTAGTATGTAATGTGTGGTGTGAATTCTATTTTTTTCCCGTTAACAAAAAACAAATTTAAGTGTGTATTTTGTAAGCTATTAGATGCCATGTTTTAACTGTTTGTCAAAATAATGTACAACCTCTGGTTCATATGTATTGTTTACACTTAATATTTTGATCATGATCCTATCCCATTTTTTTAATAGACTTGATACAAGTATTATTATTTTTTTCTGAGTGCTCCAAGTTCAGTGTAGACAATTGATCCACTATAATCATGATTTCTAATGAGTGCTCCTTTCCTTTGCCACCAAGATGAGTTACTGTTATATACATTTCGTGAATGGAACTTATGGCTCTATCATGCCTACAGAGTCTCACAGTAAATAATGTATATTAAGTGTCTTCTCTCTGGATTGTTTCTCCCCCACTGCTGTGTCTGGACAGTGCAAATATGAAATAAAACAGGCTGCCCATGCAGGCTTTTGGACAAGTCTTTTGTAGCGTCTTTGCTTACAAGTCAACATAAACATAATTTTGTGGTAGCTCATCGACTCCATTATCTTATTTAATTTTTTTACGGTCACTTGCTACCACAATAAGGACACGCGGCGTAGATAATTAATCAATGGGTACTCCTTAAGCCACATCGAAGTAATTCAAACGACCTCATCGACAAACAAATGTAACGCCCTGTGAAGACGTTTATGACGTGTAATACCACTCCGGAACAACAGGCGCGCTGTCATTTCCACGGCGACTTCCTGCCTTTGTGGTTGATTTGGTACCGTATTTGTTTTCATTGCTGCCCAACTCGGCCAAGTGAGTTAAGCGCTCGCCGTAATTGCTTCGTTTTGTTATTCCCACGGAGGACTTATAGTTGTTTTGTTCTGCCGTTTACACAGTAAAACTGACTATATCGTGGACCGAGAGCAGCGAGTCTTCCTCCCAGGTGAGCGGCGTGCCCCGTTGAAGGCGACTCTTGCCGGAATTCGAAGGATGTTTTTAACAAAGCAAATGTGGAAGAAAGGCCACGTTCGAATGATTTAACACCCGTCTAGCTGTTTGACAGGTGCGGCTAAAGACTTACAACAAGTATGTATAAGCGTCGTACTTTTAACGAAATTAAACCAACATCCTGCTTGTGTTCACTCCCCAGCTGGCACAATGTCCGTACAGTACACAATTGATATCCAACTGACAGAGTTGGGCTTTCCCGACATCCTCCAACCTCAGGAAAGTCTCTCCACGTCATGGGACGACTCACTGTCATCTTGCCCCTCTCCCGCTTTGCCGACCTCTGACCTCCCCAGAGAAAGTCAGCTAGTCAAAGGGCAGCTCAAAGGCCCACAGGCCTGCGCCTCACCGGTGCTCCAGGCAGTTGGGTCACCTGCGCTCCAGGCCGTTGCGTCTCCTGCGCTCCAGGCCGTTGCGTCACCTGCGCTCCAGGCAGTTGCGTCTCCTGCGCTCCAGGCCGTTGCGTCTCCTGTGCTCCGGTCGCCACCATGTCAACAGCTACAACCATCATATAGTGGACAGGAGACCAGTCGCTTGGCGACCCCCTCGCAAGGCGATGGGACCAAACCGCCAGTGCCCCAAGAGCCACTGGAGGACAGCGACTCCGATGACAGCGATGTTTCTGTGGTCTGCCAGGAAGATGAGGAGGAGGACGATGATGATGAAGACGGGCTCGACAATGGTAGGGCATGCCTTTGGACAATTATGGAAACCTTATTGAAGTGCAAAATGTTTTATTTTTATTTACATTTTTTATTTAACCTTTACTTCTCCAGTTAAAGCAAATGAGAATAGATTATCTTTTTTAATGCCAACCTGGCTGCAAACAGCAGAGTTAAACAAGGTAAAATAAAAGCAAATACAAATAGACATATACAACAAACTGTTCCATTTGACCTACACAAACTGTATACAAAATAAATGGTAAAACATATCTCCAATCAAAATACACCACAGCTTTCTTCGCCCAACCCTTAATCTGTTGGTAGATAAGAGAGATGAGAGTCTTCTTTGTCCATTTATGAGGGCGCTTTGATCATAGATGTTGTGATCACAGCGCACATAACGTCACTTATTACAAGCTGTAGTCCCAGGCTCAAACTGTCGCCACCATACAACCGCCGTTAACTCGGCAGGCAGTTTTTAAAAGTAACATTTCAACATCAGTAATAAGTGTAAAAAGAAAGTTAACTACTGTAAATATAGTAACAGGATGGTCTTTGCTGAGTGAAACTCACCCAGTGGCTTTTTTTTTTAGTTACTGCAGTAATTTGTCTTGCATAGTGTTACGTAAACAGTATCCTCGAGTCGGTAATGTGTTCAAGTAGAACGTAAAGAATCACAGTGTCTCTTGTATGGTGTTTGGATCTTTGGGATCCGTTTTCATTTCTTATGAATGGAAAATGCAAGACAAATATTGGCTCATTTCCTGTGAACAACATGTATCAGAACACTTTTTCAACAAATTTCTATTACATACCTGAGTGTGTGGACATTTTGTGTTCTGAAGTTTGCAATACTTGTTGCAAAATTCAAGCACTAACACCTTCTGATCTCATATTCCCAAACATTTTACCAGAGGTGGGATTAAGTCACATACCAATGCAATTCAGTCCATTTATAATTTTTTGGGGGTTTTAATCCCAGATTTCCTTCAAACCCACAGATAGTGGCTGAAATACAAAAATATGAACACCACACAAGGGTTTCAATTCAATGGACAATCTGCTGCTCCTTCTGGTGTATGAGCCTTGCCCACCAGGGGGTAGTATAATAAGGTCACTACTAAGCTGCAATAATATCAGATGTTTTTCGCAGAGCATAAAGAATTTATTTGCATGTAACCCAAAAATAATCATTTATATTGTCATGAACAAAAGAATGCAACAATCTCACACCACCACTCTCCTTGTTTTTCTTATAGACTTGACAAATTCAGGCGACTATGTCTGCAGTGTGTGCGGGCTGCGGCTGCCCTCCAACTTCAAACTGCTGGACCACATGAACCTGCACACGGGAGCGCGCCCGTACTGCTGCGCCGAATGCGGCAAGCGCTTCTCGCAGATCCACAACTACCGCGTCCACCTGCGCAAGCACGGCCAAAACAAAGCGGATCGTCCGCACTGTCGCATCTGTCTCATGTCGTTTGCCTCGCCCAAATCTCTGGAGCACCACCTGTCCAATACCCACTTTGAGAAGCAGTTCTACGAGTGCGACCTGTGCAAGCGTGTGTTCACCAACTTGAAGGCCTGCGAGCATCATGTGGAGTTGCACAAAGCCATGCCGGAGATTGTGTGCAAAAAATGCGGCCGCCATTTCTCCCAAGCAAAATCCCTGAAGCGCCACCAGAAGAAGGCGTGCCACCGCATCTTTAAATGCACCGACTGCTCCGAGACCTTCAGCAACAAGAACTTGCTCCTCAAACACAGCTTCTCCCACCTCGGCCTGTTGCCTTACACGTGCATAAGGTGCCGGTGTCACTTCCGCCTAGCCAAGCTCTACCGCCAGCACAAGTGTGAACCAGGGCGCATCCACTGTGTGGCGTGTCTGAGAGAGTTTTCCTGTCAGGTGGACTTCATCCAACATAAGAAGGACACTGGGTGTTGGGGGAGCTGTGACGTCAAAGGGGACGAGATCCGATGTCTGGAGTGTGGCCTCAGCTTTAGCACCAATGAGGAGCTGAAGAAACATGGCGGGGCTCACCAAAGGGTCCTCAAATGCGCCGAGTGTGGGAAGGGATTCCGTTCGGCCTTGTTGCTCATGTCTCACATGGGCGGGCATGCTGGCAACTCTCCCTGCCTCTGTCAGAGCTGTGGATTGGGCTTTCCCCATCAGCAGAACTATGACAGCCACTTGAAGACGTGTGGACAAAAACCCCAGCCCGCCAAACCTGCGGTAAGTTTGGACACTTGACATTTACTAAATTTTTTTCTTGAATTGATTGTTACTGTTTTTAACAGTACCTCTGCTGGTTGCACCTCATTTGTTACGCGACAAGATTAATTAATTAATAAATTAATTATACACAACTAATTGATTATCAGGCGGAGACCTTGAATGTATCTACTTTGTTTAAAAGTTTGAATCGTATCTCTTTGGTTGTATTCAGCTTCTTCAGTTTTTATGTAGCTCAAATCCATCCATCACCACTGGTGTTCCTCAAGCTACTGTACTAGAGCGCCTCCTTTTCATCATTACTTGCTTTCCCTTGTTCTCATTTTCTGGAACTATAACACAAACTATTATTGCTACACAGATGACAACCAACTCCACCATGAAATTCTTCTCATTGGGAATGAAATCTACCATAACTAAATCAGACAAATTCCTCCCCACTATCACTCTTCCACAAGTCAGTCGTCGGTTATCTGTCATGCAAGATTGTCTTTCAAAACTCATATCTGCACACCTGCATCTACGCTTCAGTTATTGTAATTAGTGGGAGCCGTGCGCTAGTTTCTCTTTAATGAGCCGGTCCTGTCTTGGGGTATTAGGGTATCTTGGTGCTTGTATTTAGGTAGGATTGCTGAAATTGTATCATAAACCCAGTTCATCATCGTATCCACAGATATATATATATATATATATATATATATATATAAATAAAAAAGCAAATTTTGACAGGTTGTGCCAGTTTGAAGGACAACATTGTTAATTTTTCATATCTCCCTTCATTAAACAGATGTTTTGTCTTATTTTAGACTGCTACAAAGAAACACCCGTCATTGAAGAAAAGAAATCTTGAGACCGTTCCCACTACAAATGACACACGGAATCCAGCACCAGCACTCCCTGAGCCTATCCATGTGCAAAACAACACTGCTGCACCTATCACCGACCCCGCTGTTCTACAAGTCGGGACAGGGGACATCCCCTCCTCGGATGGCTGTTGGAAGCTCACCCTTGACAAAATCCCGCCACCCGGAGCTAATCTCGTCCTGTTTGTTGCAGAGGGCTTGACATTCCAGCCCACGATCTCACAGGCAGTCCCAGAAGTAAAAAATTTAGCAGCTGATCAACAGCTCGGCGTGTGGCGTACTATCCAAGATGCAGAGTGTGAACCGATGGATTTATCCAAGAAAGCATCCAATTCGACGCAATCCAACGTTCCTCCTCCTGTATTTAAAAGTGAGCCAATGGAGTGTGAGGTGTCGGGAGAGGCGGAGAGACAAGAATTGAGCGACTGTGTTATGGATCTCACGACAACAAACTCCGTAGTAAAAACTGAGCCTCAATCTCCTGACTCATCACAGAAGCCTTAGGAAGAAATTAAAACAGAGGTTGACTTTTCGTAATTAAGCATGTGCTTAAACAAACCCGAAAGAGACAATAATACAATGTAATGGTTGCAGTCACCAGACTCTCTCTCCTCAGCAATGCTATTGTTTTGGTTAGTAAATGTTTATTTTCTTTTATTAAAAACATTCCTATCTTTGGCATATTAGAATATTTGTATTTTTTAAAAATCGCGGGGAGTGTTTTTTTTTATTATTATTTTTTTTTTAAACCTTTTTCAAAGTGTTAGGCAAATTTAAATGCATAAACACTGAGTTCTTATTCTGCAATACTTGAAATGATGGTTGTGTGCAGCAACGTCATGTTTGTTTCCTTTTGCTTTAAAATGACTAAATGTTGAAAAGAAGAAAAAAGACGCATGTATATTGTATGTTTCACATGGGCTGCAAATGCAATACAGTTTTATGATGGCAGTAAATCCTCCTCTGTGTGAATGATTAGAAAGTTGTCATACAAGTAAGTGCAGTTAGATTTTCTTAGCATATGATGTGGTATGCTTTGGATCACGGGCTTCTCCTTTTCAGTAGAGAATTCACAGCATTGAGTATGCAATTAGAAATAATTGGTTAGTTTTAATTGATCTAGTGTGGAAGTAAAGGTTAGGTGTTTTTTTAGCTATTAGATTGAATTAGACAGTGCCGTGAATGATGTAAGTAAGGTGAATATAAAATAACCAGAGTCTTCCTAAAGAGGTTACGGAGCACAGGCATACAGTATAGCTTACAGGTACGTATTTTATTGATGATCACAAAAAAAAAAAAACATCTGTCCATCTGATGTAGTCTCTACTCAGGAATAGTGCTTGGGACTTGCATTTTATTGCATGTGGTATTTTAAAGTAACATTTGTTTGAGGTTGAATCTCGTTCAATGCATACTGACTTCTTAACACAAATAAAGATTTGTGGGAAATAATTTTGTTGAAAATGACATTTGACCTGTATCTGTAAACAGCAGAACCAACTACAGGCCCAACTACAACAAATATTGTTTTGTAGTATAATTTTTATGTGTATTAACAAGATAAATTTCTTGCCATGAAATGCTGAAATGGCTTGACATAATATAGACCGAACAGCCACATTATGACCATTCCCAAAAAGCCTTTCCAAAGACCAGACCAGTTTTAATTTAATGTGTTATAGGCGGTTATTATTATTTATTATTACTTAATCGATTGCATTAACAATATATTATTCATAATAACTCATAAGATAATGTATTCAAAGTATATTATAATAGTTTTTCTTAATATGTGCGTCACAATTTGGACTGCTGTTGATTTCCGGTCATGTCACAAACGCCGGAAGTGCGACGTCTACTAGCCAGCGATGTTGAGCTAGAATATACGCATACTGCCATAAAAATGTATTATATAATTTCAGTAGTCGCGTTTCCTGTATTTATTTTAAAGCAAAGTGTACAATTTGAATCCAGTCGTGTGCGCGTGTAAACTGATGGACAAGGACAAGAATCACGACATTGTAAGTACCTTTTCATCCTAGCAAAACAAGTAGCCTTGCTAGCCTAGCTGGTGACAGTCATTTTGGTCCGTGATGCACCATCCAGCCTGAACTCAGCTCTTGGATGGAGATGCACCAGTTCATCGGCGACCTCCTGGCGTCTACTTCTGGGAGCTCCGCGAAGGAGCAGGCCAACGTCATGAACGCGTGGAGCACGTTAGGAGGCGACACGTTCCAACAACGAGCCCGACCGATGCACGACAAGACCGAGGCGGCCCTGAGGAAAAGTAAGCACATAGACGGTACGTGCTTTTTAAGTCGTTGTGTTAAGAGTGATTTTCAGCCTCTAATATGCTCGTGACTGTTTCCGTCTGCCGTCGTTGTGACGTGGGACGCATAAAACATAACATATATCGACCAATTGCTTACACATGGACGTTTGTATATGTTTCAACGTAAGACTTTAAATAAAGGCGAAGAAAAAAAAGATGGCACTTATTTATAGACACTCAGGAAACGCCTTTACTATGACGTCACATACTTCACACACATTATTAGCCAATCACGAAGTAAGCTGTACGAAGAAGCCGGAAGTGAAACAAATTACAACAACAACAACAAAAGACTGCAAAAAGCACGTGGCTTAAAGTGACATCGAATGTAGTTTTCGTAATTAGTGGAAGCCCTGAGCTTGCTTTCTATTCAATTAGATGGTTTTATCTTGGGGTATTGGCAGACAATGACACCTAAAGTGTAGTGAAAATTCCACTATGGGTTCGCTGTTTTAAAAAGGAGCGATTTCACGTGCACTGAGACATAGGGGTTAACTGCCGTGAAGCACAAAGTCATATGTGAAGAGTGCAGCAGAGTTGTCTGCCCCGCAAGATAACAGCGTGTTACCAGCAATACGAAGTATGAACAATGGTTGTGGTGGCTGGCTTGACTTTGTCTTTTCGACCTGACCGCAGCTCTAAGCCACTGTATTATATAATGCACAGTTGGAACTTTGAATTCATTGATTTTTTTTTGGGAACCAGAGTACCACATTTTGAGGATTACTGTCTTAAGTCATTAATAAAGTGTAATCCTTTGCCTGTCATGTGTGCTAGATGTGCACCATGTCTGCACCTGCCCCGGCTGCCCGTTCTCTCCCAGACAAGCCTCGTACTCACTTCTGCACTCAGAAGCTCCAAAAGAGCGCGGCACCTCCACCGCCGGCACCCGCAATTCTCTTCCGTTGAGCTCAGCTGACGGCTGCCCCGAACCAAGCGGCTCATCGGAGAGCAGGCCCGACGCGGAAACTCCTCCATCCAGACTGTCCTCCTTCAGCCGCCTCTCCTCCGTATTCCCTTGCTCTGCATTCTGCCACACGCACCACCACTTCCACCACCACCACTGCCCTATCAGTACGTGTCTGCCGTGCCCTCCGCCTCCCTTCCCCTGCCTGGCGTCTTTCCAGCCCTGCCCGCACCAGCGCGGGGCCGAGGAACGCGGCCGCCCGGCGATGGCCGCCTCGTCGCACCCCTGCATGCACTGCTCCGCGTCCTTCTCCAGACCCTCGCAGCTGCTGCAGCACCAGCGCGCCGAGCACACCCACAAGCCGTCCGGCTTCTTATGCATGCAGTGCGGGCGGACTTTCAACTCGCACAGCAACCTGCGCATCCACCTCCACGTGCACACGGGCGCCCGGCCGTACACGTGCTCCGACTGCGGCAAGGGATTCAGCCAGTCGGGCGCTCTCAAGATCCACAGGCGGATCCACACGGGCGAGAGGCCGTACTCCTGCGGCTTCTGCGGGAGGGGCTTCCCCCACCTGGCGGGGGTCCGAGCCCACCAGAGGATCCACACGGGGGAGAAGCCTTACCGCTGTAGCGAGTGCGGGAAGTGCTTCACCCAATCCGGAGCCCTCAAGATTCACATACGCATCCATACCGGAGAGAGGCCGTTCGTCTGTAACATCTGCGATAAAGCCTTTTCCAACCGCTCCGGCATCCGCTTCCACAATCAAACGGTTCACGGTCTGGCCCCGGAGCAGGTGGGGCTCGTGGGGGCGCCGCTCGGGCGTCCTCGTGCTTATCCGCCCGCCGGTTTTCTGAACACGCTTCACAGCCCCGACAGCGGCACGTCGTCGCAGACCGGGAGTCAATCTGGATTCACGCTGCTCGGCGGAAACGCGAGCAAGTGTCAGACGGAGGGAGAGAGCGCAAGGCTGATGTACGCGTGCGAGGACTGCGGTCTGCGTTTTAAAGACGCGCCTTCCCGGAACAGACATCAGACTGTGGTGCACTACTCTGCGGAGGAGGGGCCTGCCAAAGAAGCAAGCACAAATGAGGGAGTCACTCATGACAGTGGAGAGTGAGTTAGTTTTGCAACACCAAATTGTTGCCAAAATACATTTGTCAGGCAAAAGAAAGTATTGCTTGACTTTCCACTATCGAATACAGTGGAACCTCCAAAGTCACACAGCTGATGCACTTTTCATTTGTTTGTTAAACGCCGGGAGAACAGTAAAACAAACACAATGAGCACGCCTACGCAGGAACTGCTGCCAGCCACAGCTTACGCCCAGACACTCGCACGCAGACCCGCTGACATCACACGCTACCCCACCAGGTCCCGCCTCTTAAAGGCGCATATCTAACACACAGACACTACAATAAGTTCAGTATTTTACTTTTACGCTTGCAATTTGCAACTTCTTGTGCTCAAATATGTTTACAATGTGTTTTAAATGTGTTTTATAAGTTTAAATGTGTTAACCTGTGGTAGGGGTAACAGTATAAAATGTTTAATTTTTTTTTTAATATAGTTTCTCTGTATTGCGGATTTTCACCTATTGTGGCTCGGTCTGGGACGACGTATCCATGATAAATGTGGGTTTACAGTCCAACTATTGTCCAATTTATATAAAAATATAAACCGGTTAAAGTGAGAAAATCTTTTGACTTCATTTTATTGTTTCACTTTTTTACTTTACATTTGTTTAGTTAAGGTTTCATGATGGTGACTTTAGAGGTTCCGCTGTTCAGTTCCTACTTTAATTGGAAATAACTTTTTTCCCAACATGAGCAGGGATGAGCTCCAGCTTCATCGCTCCTCAGTATCAGCAAGAATACAGTATGATTACAAGACATTTTGTTAGTGACACCAGCACAATCTTTGGACATCAATACTGTATTTGTATTCATTTGTCAATATTCTTTTTTACTGTGGTTGTAGAACTGCACTGCATCATACTGAAAGTGTTTAAAAAAAAAAATTATGTACCTAAAGTTATCACCAGTGATGCATTGTGTTCGCAAGCAAAATAGCTTTGTCGTGCCTTACAAGTGAAATGTTTCCCCCTTTTATTGTTGACCAAATGACACTACAGTGACCTTCAAATTAAGCACTTTTTGTGCAACCATTAGTTGCGTTATAAAACAAAATTGACGAAACAGCTGTAGTTGACAAAAAAAAGCAGTTTATTTTTAATTAAATGTAAGTGTGAATCTTAAATTTAAGACCAACATTGTGCCAAAAAGTTGATAAAATTCACAATTGTTTATCTTGTGTTTAAATGTATTTGTGTAAAGGAAACATTTGTTGCGCTCTTATGTTAAAAAAAAAAAACTTGAAAAAGGGTGTCACACAATCTTTCAGTTTCTTTTTCTTTTTTTTTGCAGCACAGGTACAACATAGAATCTCAACATGTCTATTGTGCCTTTATGTGTCATAAAATATTCCATTAAGAAACATATTAAGCATGTTGCACTCAATACTGTACTAGCCACTGTCCAGTCCACTTGTTAGACGTTTAGAGCTCACGAGAGCCACCTGGTGGTAACGTACAGTATATGTCCACCACATCAATCCCATTTAATCACATTTGTTGGAAGAAAAGGTGACTAAATACTTTTGCGTGTCGTTTGTTGTTTTTGCATCTGTAAAAAAAGTGCAGCTTGTGACCAAAACAACCTTTCATCAACAATAATAAAAATACATGAAATATGGTCATATTGTCTTTGTGCAACAGTGTATTTACACATTGTTCTCCTTTCAGATACACAGCAGTGTGTTACGGCTCCCACGTCAAGCTCCACTTTGGGGACTTGCGTCATTGGAGATTCCGCTGTGTCAGCTTTGGTCCACTTTGGACAACCCAGTCCATCCCGGTTCTTGAGAGTTCCTCTCACAAAGGTTCCTCGTACCTCTGCAGTAAAGAGTAACATGATGATTTTGGCTCGGCGTAGACGGCGCTGGGAGGTCGTGGTGCGTTGGCGTGGAGGGCGGGAGTGCAGTAGCCGTTGTCGAGCATCCTGTGGGAGGGGCAGTCGTAGCTACTGGGGGGCCCGCGCGTGTTGCCGTGAGGCCCCCCCGCTGAGGGGGAAGGTTCCTGCTCGCCGAACGGGGTGGCGTATTCGGGCTCTGGCGGAAGCGGCTCTGCATACTCTGGCAGGTTGCCAGGGGAGTCGTAGTGGTTGAACATAAACGGGACCGTGTAGCCCTCGTTTGAGCCGGGCCGAAATGTAGAGCCCACCTTCTGTCCAATGGCGGGCTGCGCATAGTCTGCAAAAAAAACCAAACACTTTATTTAAAATATGGTTTAAAAAAAAAAAAACAACAGAATCTTGGTATTTCATATTGGCTCTAACAGAAAAACTATCTATCAAAAGGAGAAGCTCATGATCCAAAGCATATCTCATCATGTGTTTACCTATCCCAAATACTCAAGTCATCATCCACTTAAGCTACAGTAAATAAATTCCTTACTCAACTACACGCCTCTTAAAAAAATTAGCAACAGTCCGTAATCACTATCGTTGAGAAACTAAAGTGTTAATTGCTGCGCCCATTTGGCTGCTAATCAAAACAGCAGCACATACTGAGGCATGTGAACAGTCTCGCGGATGGATTCAAGTGTGTAGTCTTAACTGCACATTATAGATGAATGCCTTGCCCTGCGATTGATTACTCAAGATGAGGACATATTGTGTTTAACGACGCTCATCTTCCAGCTAGACTGACAATCGCTAAACACAGATGTGGTGTGATGTTTTAAATGAGGTAAGATTTTTGTTTTTTTTCAAAAGTTCAAATGTGTGTGTAAAATATTTTGTTTGAACACATTCACTGCCATTGACGGCTTTAGAAGTCAAATATCCATGTTAACTAGGAAGGCTGGCAGTGAATGTTTTAATTTAGATTTAATTAAAAATCATTTTCATTTTTAATAGAAAGGCAATGTTAAATGATATCTTATGTTAATATATATTTACAATAAATTAACCAATTAATGATATAAATGATAAAAATGAATAACTGCATTCCAACAACGTAATTAAATGCTAAATGAATTCAACAAATATTACAGGACTCGTAAATCTGAATTATGTCTGCTCTGTGGGAAAGATCCAGGCGAACGGGCCTTGCGGTGTTCCGCGGACCGTATATTGCCCACCCCTAAACTAAACTCTAAACTACTCTACTTTGGCTTGACATAAATTATGATACAACGTACTGATAATATTGGTCTTTCCCCACTACTGTTAGTGGGGATATGGTGTGGTACCATTTACTTTGCACCTTGACCTGTTTTTATCTTTTGGTTGCAAATTTGTGTTTAAAAAAAACAAAACAACCCTCCAACAGACATTTGCCATAATTTTGAATAGCATTGTTGATTGGTCAGTTTGTTTCTTATATGGTCAAATAGTGCCCGCTCTTCAAATGGACGCCTGGCACTTCGTCGTTGACTGCTGTTCCCACGCCAGGATTTCAGGGGTGGGTTTAAATACTACAAAACCAATTGCCACAAAAGAAGGAACCAATGAATGAAAATACTCGAATTGAGGCCAAACTCGAACTGAATTACCCACAAAGTGAAAAAAGCTGGCTGTATTTTTCAGTTGCCACCCAGTGTGTTGTGCTTTACCACCGCCTAGAGGACGAGGGTGGAACAGTATCTCCTCATTCTTAAATCTGAGTCCAACTGACATGTTCAGGATGTCTTTGTACAGTACAGACTAACATTGATCTTCATTAGCTACCAGGCCACTACCAAAATGTCTCCAGCACACATTTAACTCGTCAACCTCTTAAGAGTCCACTCTTCTGCCTAGTCTGTGGTGTGGGGGGGGCCTAGACGCCCCTCAAGAGCTCCAGTAGACACAATCCCACAGCTGTTTTAATTAGACAGGCTGCACCGGATGGCGTTTTGTCTTAGCGTCGCCCCGCCGTCCTGTTTATCGCTCTCAATGAAGGGGCCCCTCTCTGGGGAGGGGGATGAGAGGGCTGCAAGGAGGACCAGTGGGAGGCGAGGGCGCTCGGGCTGAGCGGCCTTTGTCGAGCGCCAATTAAACGGTCCCTTTCAGAGAGGCTCCGCGGGTCAAAGAAAGGAATGTTTATACAGCGACTGGGTGACGGCCCAAAGAATGGACGGCCCGCGGAAAGGGCTGAGAAGCCCGCTGTGACGACCCTTAGCCTGCTTACACCGGGGAGAATTGAATGAAGGAAAGCATGAATCAACAGTAGAATCCCAAAGGCCAAACCAAAAAGGACTGAATATCGCTGCATGAACAAACAAATGCATCATTGATATCATTCTCACCATTGAGAGTGGGGGTCGGGAGGTCGTCGTGGATATGTCGCTCCAGAGGGTACGAGATGAGCTCTGAGGGAGGACACGGGAGAGTCTTCACCTGGAAACTCTGGCAACCTGCTGAACACACAGCAGTCACGCTTACGCTTTAACCCCAATAAACAACATTGGCATCACGTTAAGGGGAGAAGCACACTTACTTGTTGGCACGGAGTACTTCATTTGGGAAGCCTTTTTCCTGCATGCAACAGAGCACAAAACATTACAATGTCTGACAAAATACATAGTTTCTTTATTCTATACAGCTACTATATGTGGCGCCGTGCCTCGATTCTCTATGGGGATCCAAGTAGACCAGCATTTATCCACCTTTTCCTCCTCCATAAAACTTCATTTCATCAACAGTGTGCGCCAGCGTTTGTTACGATGTTTAAAGTACTTTCAACACATCAGGGTGGGACAAGTGCTGCTTTCCCCGTCCTGCCTTCTTAAACAGAAGTGAGGGCGGCAAAATGCCGGCTTTTTATAAACAATGCCTTTTAGACACCTTACCAAAAATACACAAATACAGTGGTGCCTTGAAATACGAGTTTAATTCCTTCAGTAATCATGCTGGTAACTCAAAACACTGAGATCTCAATCATCTTTGCCCATTGAGATGAATGGAATTGCCTTTAATCTGTTCCAGCCGCCTGTTATGTTAATAAGGAAAAACAGCACTCTTCAATATTGTACTTTATAAAAACACAGCGTAGTAACAAATGAGTGTAGAAGAAGAATTTAACAGTTTGTGCATCATGATTTCATGCTGCAATCCAATTCATGTGAAGTGCTCGCCTTGGCCACTGGGAGACCGTACAATATAATACAGTCATGCAGACGCGAAAAAAGAAGAATTTTCTTATTTTACTCCTACTGTGAGTGACTCAGTAAAATGCTATAGTGTTAGTCATTTTTCGCGGAGGACAAAGAATATATAACTGCGAGTATTATTATATGATTTGTCTAAATGTGCCGCTTTCTAGAACCGCGACTATCGAAATGCACAGTCGAAGTCCACAACTATAATTTTTGCGCAACGGTCCACTTTAGTCGCGTTTGGCCTAGTCGCTCGATGTGCGGCAGGCCATAGGTTCATTGAAGATTCGAAATTGGCCATTGGTGTGATTCGAAGTGTGAATTGTTGTTTTGTCCAGATGCGCCATGCGATTGGCTGCCGACTAGTCCAGGGCGTACCAGTCTTGCTCCAAAGTCAGCTGTGATAGGCGCTAGCTCACCTAGACCCTTGATGACAACAAGCGATATATAGACAACTGACGGAATTAACCCAAAATGCATATTTTCACAAGGAGGAAGGAAGCTGAGGAAAACCCACGCAAACACGAGGAGAACCTCAGAACTGTGAGGCATACTTTCCAACTAGCTAACCACTTAGTGTTATATACAAGTCAATTACTTAGCTGTGGAAAGTCTGCTTTCTAATAAATGACTACTCTGCAATTGAGCCAATAAACGCCCCAGGCCACTAGTTGAGGAAAGCGTGAAAGTGTATTAAAAAGCAAACCTTCTCTTCCACCAGATTCCAGCCAACAAACAACCGAAGCACATGATGAGTCCCAGGACCAGTCCCACTGCGATGATGACTGGTTGGCTGGATCCTGCAAAGTATAAGTAAGCCATTTGTACTCTTGCTATAACTTTGAATCCAAATGTGCCAGTGTACAACAAGTAATCGTAGACGCACTCACTCTGCCTGGACTCCACTAAAACGGGGCCCTCTGTGGGAGCGGGCGATGTGTTTGGAGTCACTGCATTAGATTTGCCAGGCAGAGATTCTGTCAGGCAAAGAATGTCAGATGAAGAAAATTCAGGTAAAGATAGACACACGATAAAGATCGACACTATCCGCTACCTTCAGGTGAGCGAGACCTCGGCGTGACCTTGAAGGGGCAGCCCAGGATTTGGAGCCGAGCTGAGGCTCGGCCGCCCCAGCTCCGAGGCCGCACGCGGATGAAGCGAGCCACGGCGGGAGGAAAAAGGCTGTTTACCACCCTCAGGTGACCGTCCGCATAGGACTCAAACACCTTGTTAGATAGAGAGATAGAGTTATGTTTTATTCATCCTGTGAGGAAAATGAAATAAGAGCCACAAGAACAAGGTTGCCGACTGATATTTTCTCCACAACTGCATCAGCAAATGTTGTTTCAACCCCAACCTTTTCGTCTTTGCTGACAGCATCTTTGTAAACTTTCCAGTTCTTTCTGTCTCTGCTAAAAACGAGGACGTAGGATTTGATGTGGTTCTCGCTAGATCCGGTTGTGATCACACCTGGAAAAAGAGAAGTGCAACAATGTGGATTCACTTCACATTTTGTCAGTTTCACGGTCAAAATCGTGGCTGAATTGCTACATGGTTTGAATGCGAAAGTAGAAGCACCTCTGTTCTGATTTTGAGTGGTCCGTCAAATGGGAGGCCTCACTAAAGAGCGCTTCCTTTTTTTAATACAGCAGCTCCTCAGTGCTCCATTTCGACATTTGCAAATGGAACGCAATCAACTAGTTTGCAAAACGGAATCCGGTTCAATCCCACCTGTTATAGAGCTTTTGTCAGGGAGTCCAAACTCCACCCAGGGCGACGGATCATTCCGCTGTGCGGTCCAGACGAGGCCCTCGTGTTCAGAATGCACGCTTCTGGTGGACCAGGACATCTTGTGCTCTCGGCTCTCTTTGTCTCCAAAAGATGAGGCGTTTAAACCGTGCACCGCCAGGATGTTGTTGCATTCTGTTGAGCAATCACAGGAATGGATGGACTGCTGGAAGTAGTTCATTACGATATGCTGAAAAGTTTTGTAAACAGCCACTTTAGACGGCCAGGAAATCATCTTTGTAAACTATAACACACTTCAGAATGAAAATGTGTGATTTGAGGCCATCAGGCTGTACCTTGAGTGAACACCAGCTTCTTTTCAGATAATGACCCCCTGTCCGAAAAGATAGGTCAACGTTCACAAGAAAGTCCGTTTTTAAAGTATTTAGACCATGTCAACAACTGCAGCTTACGGACATTTTAGAAAGGATCCCATTGGAAAAAGTGGACTCGTAGAGCGTGAGGCTCCTCCCACGGCTCACGCTCACGCGGCCTCCGAGACTGTCGGACATTGCTCCGGCGTGCACGGCAGACTTGCACAGCACCGACGTCTGTGGCAGAGGGGGCAGAGGTCAACCACAAGCCACTTAAGATCTGGCAAAGTTACAACATTGGACCCGTTTAGAAATTACACAGAACCTAAAAAAAAGGGCATGGCATCCTGCAATCAATTAGATGTGTGATGATGTCATCACCAATGTCTGGTGTGATGTAAAAATAATTGGATAGGGACAATTGCTTTCAACACAACAGAGCGAGAGAAGCACGAAACCTCC
The DNA here is from genome assembly GCF_024500275.1 of Phycodurus eques. NCBI lineage: Eukaryota > Metazoa > Chordata > Actinopteri > Syngnathiformes > Syngnathidae > Phycodurus > Phycodurus eques. Next base: position 28,331,891 of record NC_084528.1, on the reverse strand, counting down.
CACCACGCTATTAAAATAAGGCATTCTTTTACATGCAGGGGCCGTGCCACCACAGTTACTGCTCTGATACTTCCTTTTAATGCCCCAAAAATGCCATGTCAACTCCATCACCTCATTTGGTGTTTGGTGCGATCAGCAACACAGAAAAATGTGGAATAATGCCAGCTTTTACAGAAAGACACATGACACACAACACTAGAGGGTAAATACTACTTTTCCACAAATCTAGCCGCATGCATTTTATACTCACATCTCTGTAGCCCTGGTCGGAACTTCCCCAAACGTCTCCCGTCACGTTTTTGCACCCGGCTGGGCAGTAAACACTGAAAAGCAGAAGACACGTAAGCGACTCTCGATACTCTACTTCTTGAACAAAGATGAGAACCATATAGGATTCACCAACCTCAAATGCGGTGAGCTAAAATGAGACCCTCGTTGTAAACAAGAGATAATATCTGCAAAAACAAGATCATGTCAATTGATGAGGAGTTGGATTCAAAGGAAGGCGTGAGTATTTATTAAAGGGCTTACATAACAACCCCCCTCCCTTTATAACCCATACATGAGGTAGCCCAGTGTGGCGCAAGTGTTGCTATATGAAGGGACGAGCGGGCATCAGTGTTGAGATGAGCGAGGCCTTTGTTGCGTTGACTGACGAGCACGGCGACTGGCTCTCGTGTGATCTCAGCTAACAGACGGCGGTTTGTGCGTCCAGACATGGCAAGATTTCACAAACGAGCCACGGGAAAACAGGAAGCTCTGGTACATGCAGCGCAGTCAGGATGACCTCATCCGGGGAGACTAAGTATAGACTCCTGTTCAGACCAGTCGCGTGATGCAGGAAAACTACTCAATCCCTACATCCTTTTGTCTTAGAACAATACACGTCAGTATAGCTGTTGTCACGTAGCCGTTGATGGTCCCGGTGTCGTGAGAGGAGAAGAATCGGTCCTCACCGAACCACACACGGAAGCTGGAGGCCTCCCAGTATTCATCCTGAGAGGAGTCTTGCTTTCCCAGCAAACACGTCAAGCAAAGATAGCGACAGAGGCTGAATACCAATCAGCGGTTACACGCACACGCATACGCACCCACGACTAACAATTGCGCACACGCCGTGACAAAAAAAAACCCAACAACACACAGAACCATGTCAAATGACGTGAAACATTTTTCAGCAGCTCACATTTGTACTTGCGCAGCTCTCATGATCACATGAATTGTATTATTGTAACCAAATGAACACATTTGGACACAGTTTCTCATTCAATAATACTAGTAAGCGTGTCCAAACCTTTGACTTGGTAGACCAGTAATTTCCAACCACTCTGCTGCAGAACATTAGTCTGCCACAGGTAATCATCCAATTTCACTTAATAGGTCTGAAAATTATGATTTCTTTCTTGCAAATAATGTATCTTTGTTTACCCATCTATGCCAGCGGCATATAGTGACAGGCAGAACAATACAAATTATCTGCCACTTAATGGCAGAAGGTTCGATAAACCTGTGTACGGACCTGTTGCCATTCAGACGACAAATTCATAGCTCTTTATGTTCAACTAAACAGGCCCAGATTTCACACTGCAAAAGGTCCATTTTTAAGTAAATTGAGACTACGTCATTATTTCAGTGGATATACTTTTTGGGACATCTACTGGTGTGCCGTGAGATGTTTCTCACGTCAAATATTTACCTTGACGCATTTTTGTGAGTCAATAAATTCAGACCCAGGACCAATTTTAAGTGTCTATTAATTGCAGTTAATCTATGTACATAAATGCTCAAATAAAACTGGCTATAAATGTACGTATAAACACGTCCTACTGAGATGTAATTCCCCCAACCAACCTGTTCATCAAAATAGTAATAATCAAAAGTTGCGAACGTATGTAATGTGAGTCATACCTGGATAGAGGCCTGTGGCGTAGGACAGTAGAAACCCCCGCCCAGACCGATGCGTCCGCGACTTGAAGGTTATTGTCACTTCGTTGCTAGCGAGTGTCATATTCTTTTGCGACGCATTAAGCCGCCCACACACCGGACCTGTGAACACACAGAAATTATGAGTTTTTTAAAATTATAATTCTATTGTACATGTAGTATTCTGACTGGAAACCAATCCAGGGTGGACCCGACCTCTCGCCCAAAGTCGGCTGGGACGGGCTCATGCTATACCGTGACCCTAATGAGGACAAATGCTACAGAAAACGGGTGGATGGATGGCTATGGTAAATGATTATTCTGCTCCAGGGTTCCCCCTACAGTTGTGAAGTGTAATTGGGGCAGCAGTTTGTTTGTTTTACATAACATTCTTAACGGTCTTACAAGTATACAGAGACGTTAACTACTGTGTAATTAAACTAAATACAACCTAAATAAAGTAAAAACTACTCCCTTTCTTAAGATGCCCGGCAGACACATAATGGAGAGGGAACCACAAGGATCAAAATGTGCTATTTGTTGGCGGCAAGTTTCTCTGCGCTTTTTCATGCTAGTCATAAGCCAAAATGGATTTAGCTGCATGCTGTTGACGTTAGCATGTGCACAAATAATTTGTGTATGTCATCAATATTGAATTAATTGTATTGCTCATTTATAATTTGTATATATTTTTACAAGTATTATATGATTCTACTGATCAATACAGACACTTTCATATGCCGCAAGAAATTGAATTTCCACTTTTATGGTTATGATTCCACTATTCCCCTTTGCCATCGCCGGATCATTCTGTGATGACAGCATTGCGAAATAAAAAGCAAAACACACTAAGTTGAATTCTGGAAAATTATCATTTGAACCCCCTAGTTGTTGTTTTTGTTTTTTTGTTTTTTTTGGGGGTGGTTGATCTCCAAATTGTACAATAATAATCCTAATAATGTAAGCGCTTGTAGACTAGTTACTGCTTTTAGGAACAGTAACCCGGCAGAGAGAAAAGAATATTAAAGTCATGACTCAGGAGCTACGGTTTCCAGTAACAAACACAATTGGCAACGTAACAGTGCAATTCTTCCATCATATATTTCTCAATCGTATTTTGGGGCAGAGACAAATTCGTATGTCCTTCAAGACAACTTTGTGCGCGTCTGAGTTGGGTTCTTACATCAGTGTGTCAAAGGAAAGGCATGCCCTGTATATATTGGCACGGGGAGTGTCGACAACGGCACGGGAAAGAAAAATCCATTTGGCTGGAACGGATATGTCAAGTTACACGGCCAGTGAAACTTCGTACCTAGGCTGGGATGCCCATTTTTATCTGTGATCACCAGAGAGCCGTTGCTGCAACCGGAGCTGCTTTCGATGTCAAAATCCCCAAAAAGAAGTCGCAGTGTGCGGCCTTCTGGGACACGAAGCTTCCACTTGCACCAGGTGTTACTGGGATACGTGTTCGGGTAGTTCTGTGAGGCCAAGGTGCCAGACTCTGTGCCCAGCAGTGTATGTCCACAGCCATCACCTGAAACAATACAAATAACGCCCTTCCATTGATTTGAAAACTAGAAAAGAATTGTTTTCCCCATGTGTTTCAAGAAGCAAGCAGATAAAAGCAGTTAAAGTGCGGTTGCTCTACCTAGTGGGAAGTTGATAAATTCCATTGAATCAACCCCTGACAAAGAAATAATAAAATACAATAAAAGAAAACACCAACAACTATTAATCCAATGCATTATGGTGCGTACAATGAATTGATTAAAAAAAAGAAAAAACTGTAATTACAATCAGAAGAAGCATTTCAATAGGTTATTAACTATTTACATTGTATTAGTACTTGGTAGCAACTTACAAATTATTTATTCAACTTAATTCAGTAAAACATCACACAATTTTGCCTATTCATTACAAGGGAATTTGGATGTTTATTACTTTCCTCAAAGTTCATTTACTATTGTGCTGCGAAAAGTTTGAAACCATCCATAACATAAAGATTATGGTCATGTAATTTTCTTCGAAACACAAAAATAAGCAGTCTGCTTTCATGGAGGACTACAGAAATCAGAGAATATTTAGTGTTTACAGGCTGAAATTCCGAAGACTTGCACAAGGTCTCTAAACGATTAATTATCACAATAATTGTCAATTAATCAACTAATTGTTGCACCTGTAGCACAAACGCTCATCACCAAAAGAACACTACACCAACAGTGAAATATGGTGGTGGCTGTTTTTCTTCAGATGGAATTAGGCAATTAGGCCTTTAGTCTGGTTGGAGAAGATTAGGAATGACTAATGTTGTTGTTTTTTGGGGGGGGGGGGGGGGGCTTTTTTTGTTTTCTTTTTACTTTCCCTCGCTGAAGAAAAAATATTCAATTGAGTCGTACAGGTTATAGGTCACATTTAATGGTTGAAAAAGTTTTGAAATGATTTATCTTGGCCATAGGGGTGCTTGACAAATTTAGTGATTCACTGAACATAGAGTGGTTTTAGTGGTCGAATGTTGATCAATTAGTGGATTTCTGAATGCTGAGCGAGCCAGCAAAAATTGGTGTGGATGCGGGGAGCTGTCCGATCAATCTGTTAAGCACCGTACCATCGGTCCTTGTTTTACGACAGTGCCGACAAATGACGCAGGTTACGAACAGCGCGCAATGAAATCGTTTCCATGTGCTGCCATCCGGCGCTATTTACTGTCACCGACTTTTCTACTGCGTTGGCGTAGACCCTGACTTATTCTGAAAGTTTGTCTTTAGGTTTCGACTGTCAAACGCTGAATTTGTTCCCTTCTTTCCGCCCATGCTGATTCATAACATCATCTGACTGTTGCTTCCTGCGACAAACACTCCGACCAGACTGGAACACTAATATTTAGATGATCTAACTCATCAGTGGGCAACAGTAAATAAATATTTCCCAAAGTGATCACGCAGAGATAGGTTTTGCGGAGCCGGCAGCAATATGTTAAGTAGTCAAGTGGTACAGGAATGGTCCAAAGATCCAAAATGCACAGGTCACCGTCTGAGCTTCATTCTTAGTCCTCGTCTTCCATATAAGGGAACTTAAGATTTGTTGAGTCCAAACTGCGGGATAACCTTGTGTGCTCACCCTGTGTCCTCTCTCTCGCTCTCTCTCTCTCTCTCTCTCTCACACACACACACACACACACACCCCAGCCCCCAACTTCTACACAGCTCTTTATCTGTTTTTCAGTTTTTGCCCCTCTTCAAGCCCCCTAAGGATTTCCTGGAAATGCCACAGCGACATACAGTAACCGTGGGCAACAGAGCACGGATCGGTCACTTCACTCCGGTGGGAGGGTCACTTTAGGGAGTAGTGCTCCGGCTAAATCATCTTTCCCCTTTCAGACAAAACACGAGCTCCTTTCATCCTGATTTGACCTGTTTGGGAAATTGAGAAGAACGGTTGCAGAAAAGTGGATCCATATTTCCGTCTTGTGCTTTGCTGACAGGTCCTCACAGGTCCGCACAAGCAGACGGGATGCTCACCTGGAGGACCTGCAACTACATTTTCATTACCCTGTCTCATGTGTCAGTAGGATTTATTTTTTTTTACAGAAAATTCTCCCTGCAAAAATCCCTGCATTGCATAATACCCTTCCAAATGGGTAGCATCCCACTATCGATATGGCTCGGATACTCCCCCCTAAAGTGTAAAATTGCCGGGTCGATTTCATTGCCCCTATTCCGTGTCAGTGTAGCACAGCGATGTGTAAAAAAAAAAAAAAAAAAAAGGAATCCACATTTGCCGCAACGACACAGCATCCCGCAATCAAATCATGACAGGATGTCAGGGCAACTATGTGCGTTTTCAAACAGCGACGCATCATCCCGCAATCAGAGGATTACATGTGTGACTATTATACTATACTATTATAATTGCCAGAGAGCGACAGTTTCTTTCAACACAACAGAGTGAAAGAATGTGAGCGTTCGGCGTTAAACTTCCCGCTTCCATCACACGCCTTTACATGCAAGAACCAGCCCGCCTCACTTACGGATCTGATACTACCTCTGCACATGTAAAATGGCCGGGTTTACTTTTTTTTTTTTACTACCCCCAATTTGGTAAACAGTCATACTCAGCTGTTTTGCAGTTCACTTATTGCGGGTTCTATGCATTGCAGATATATATATATATATATATATATATTTGTTTTTTATTGGACAGTAGAGTTACTAAACTGCACAACTCCGGTAAATAAACATCATAGCCTACCACTGCTAGTTAGAACGAATTGTAATCCATAACAGACGGTATAGATAGCGGGCGGATGGAAACAGCCGCTTATGTGCTTTCGATCACTTTATTCGACAAACGGTAACCAAAAGACAGTCATCACAATTGTAATTACTGTAGTGTAGAACGTGTGGATCGTGACCCCCAAGTGTGTAAAAAAAATACTAACTGCACCTCACATGCATATACTGTATTAATGATTTGGGATGAAGTGTATGCATGAAACTTTAAAATATATATTAATTATACGATAAATACTTGGTCGCAAGTTCGTCTATTGCGGGGGTGGTCTGGAACGTAACCCCGGCGATAAACACGACACAGAAAAAACTAGTATAATAGCACAAAAAGGCATGCTCAGTTACCGCTGAACTCAACTGTTTTTCATTTGAGTTTTTTTTAAATATTTAGGGTCTACACATCCCCCCCAGATCAATATTTACTGTAATTATGACATAGTGATAGACTACAGCGTATTCCGGTTTACGTACAAATTCAAACTCCGTCTTAATCTGAGGGCCCCCTGTAAAGACACAGTCAAACAACACTAGAGGGGAAATACTATTTTTTTTCTTTTTCCACTCTGCGTGGGCCCACCAAAGCTCTCTGCCTGTTTCCCAGCAATTACAAAGTGACTGTGGAGTTAATCATCAGCCGACGGGAGGAAACCAAAGCCACAGACAGACTGCCCAAAATAACACAATGATTGCACTCTTGAGTCTCGAGTATGGTGAAGGCACTGCAATCATTCTTATTCATGTGGCATATGGATCCCACTTCTGTGCAGGGGAGACCTGCGGGAAAGGTAAACTCATAGCTGCAGGTAAACATGAAGGGAGGAGTATGTCAAGAATGCAAAGAACACGTGATCAACAGCAACAAAAAGAAAATCCTACTCTACTAATGTAAACTTAACCTACACAAATGTGAAAAGTGCATGTTTTGAAGTGACGGTGATATGATGTTGGAGACCACAGGACAGTAAATGTAGTGTTTGTGGTAAATAAACATAGTTTTACAGTGTGCCAGTGACTTCAAGCAGAAACATAAAACAATATGATCTTTAATAAACTGCAGAGAAGGGAAAAAAATAAAAGCTTCGAGACACAAATGTGAGCTAATTAACTCAACTAGTTTTCGTAACTTACCCTCTTGGCCGCGGACGCGTATGGAAAAAGTGTTAAATGCAAGGCAGTATCCAATAAAAAGTGATTTCAACCTCGCATCTCCGAGGTTTCTGCACTTCGTTCTCATGGTTTCCAGAGCTCAGTGCAAGTCGTCCAGGCTCGTGTGTGTTTTCTTGCTGCTGCTCTCCCGACTGAGCAAAACTTGTAGTCGAAGCTACTCGGCCGTTTTGCTATTGGACACGAAGCGCTTACCTGACTTGCGATTGGCTCGCTGCAACTGTCAGTCAACACACCGCCCGCATTCCAATCCTCAGGGGGCGGGCTCCTGATTATACTGATCCGAGGTCAGTCTGTGCGCTCGTGTTAATGGTTTACCTTTGTTCACCGGGCACGGTAACACTGAACTCGGATCAATTACACTTTCTTGATGATTAATTCAGGCTGGAAGTACGTTACGTTGACATGTTAGGACACTCCACGTATACGCCCCCGCACCCCCACACCCCCACACTTCACACGCGCGCACACACACTTTCGTCACCGTTTGACAAAAGCAAGTCTCCTCGTACGTTCCTACCAAAACAAGGAAGTGACATTAATAACCGTGCGCTGTCGTCCCTTTTTATAGCGCCGAAGCCGTAAGAAGTGTGTCCGCGCTCCAATCAAGCGGCGCCCTCGCACGTAAGAGTAATTTGAGCGATTTACACAGCATCGCGTGCGAGCGCGCCGCTTGTCGTGACAGCGGGACAGATGCTTCTCAGGCAAAGGCTCGCCGCCTTCAGTGCGGGGAGCGTGGACGCGTCACGGCGCATGCTCTCCTCCCGCTGTGGCCGGCGGACGATGAGGAGAACGGCGCCTCGCTCCGCAACGGTAAGTCCAACTGAGACAACGTCGACTCCAAGTTAGCAGGCTTCTGTGTTTGGGCGTGCGCTTGCCTGCTTTCTCTCTATTTTATTTGTTGTTGGTGTTTTGTTTCCGACTGTGTGTTTGTGCGCTCGCTTGTCGAGCGTGCGTGCCGGGGCTGCGCGTGACGTCACTCGGAGTGGGTGAAGGAGTGTGAGGGAGACACGCAACGGCTCAGGCTCAGGCTCAGGCTCAGGCTCAGGCTCAGGCTATACTTGCTCGTCTTGCTGGGTCGGAGTCCTCGCATTTGGCACCCATTTATTTGGGAATAGACCATTTGCCCGTTCGTATTTTTTCGCCGTTGTCCGTGGAGGCTGCTTCTTTCCTGCACGATTGGACATGGCGCGTTGTGCAAATAATTCCATTTCAACGAGCGCTGACTGATTGTCACAATCTGTTTTGTACATTTGTAGGTTATTAACCTGACATTGTATCCCGTTTGCCCGTGGCTAGACCCGGAGTAAACCAAGCAGATTGAAATAAGTATCATAGCGCGCTCGACGTATTTGACCTGATAATATACAACAGACTACCTTGATTGTTGTGATGGTATTGTGTAAATATAGTTTGTCGTGACATTTGATCCTGTATTCCGGTGATTCTCAACGTGTGGTACAAGTACAGGAAACAATTACTGTATATGTTTAAACTCTGTATAATGTTACAGTAACCAAGATTTGTTTTCAGTTTGGTTCAGTTGTATTTAACTTTTAAGTAAAATACAGTTGCATTTAATCTTTTCGAATTGTTTTGCTTTTAAATATTTTTAGTCCAATTTTGTATTGAACTTATCTTTTAAGTAATCGTTATTTTAGTGTATTTTTAATTATTTACTATAATGAAGCACAGTTAGTTTGATTTATTATCGTATGACTAGCTACTGTGTTTTAATGTTGGTCCTTATGGTGGTACTTGGTGTAAAAGGTTTGAGAACCACCGCTTTAAATGTATCTAAAAGTATATTTGTTTCATGCAAAATTGAGCGCCACAAAAGTGTTCTAATACATTACACCACTCACCCGCCTGACACTTTTTAAATGTTTACTCACTGCCAGTATATTTATCACATTATCTGATATCGTTAGAATACAAACCCCAATTGCAATGAAGTTGGCACGTTGTGTAAAACGTAAATAAAAACAGAATACAATGATTTGCAAATCATTTTCAACCCATATTCAATTGAATACACTACAAAGACAAGATTTTTAAGGTTCAAACTGATGAACGTTATTTATTTTTTTACAAATTGATACCTGTAACACATTACAAAAAGGCTGGGACAGCGGTGACAAAAGACAGGGAAGGTTGAGGAATGCTAAAAAACAACAACACCTGTTTGCAACATTCCACAGGTGTACAGGTTAACTGGAAACAGGTGGGTGCCATGATTGGGTATAAAAGGAGCATCCCCGAAAGGCTCAGTTGTTCACAAGCAAGGATGGGGCGCGCGCGGTTCATCACTTTGTGAACATCCGTGTGAACAAATAGTCCAACAGTTTAAAAATGTTTCTCAAAGTACAATTGCAAGGAATTTAGGGATTTTATCATCCACGGTCTATAATATCAGCGAAAGTTTCGGAGACTATGGAAAAATCTCTGCACGTAAGCAGCAAGGCCCAAAACCAACATTGAATGCCTGTGACCTTTGATCCCTCAGGCGGCATTGCATTGAAAACCAGCATCGCTGTGTAAAGGATATTGTCACGTTGGCTCCGGAACACTTCAGAAAAACATTGTCAGTTAACACAGTTCGTTGGTAAGTCTACAAATGCAAGTTAAAACTCTACCATGCGAAGCGAAAGCCATATATCAACAAGACTCAGAAAGGCCACCGGCTTCTCTGGGCCAAAGCTCCTCTGAGATGGACTAATGTGAAGTGGAAAAGTTGGCTGTGGTCTGACAAGTTCACATTTCAAATTGTTTTTGGAAATCATGGACGTCGTGTCCACCCGGCCAAAGAGAAAAAGGACCATCCGGATTGTTATCAGCGCAAAGTTAAAAATCCAGCATATGTGATGGTATGAGGGTGTGTTGGTGCCCATGGCATGGGTAACTTGCACTTTTGCTAAGGCACCATTAATGCTGAAAGGTACATACAGGTTTTAGAGCAACATATGCTGCCATCCAAGCAACATTTTTCCAGGAACATCCCTGCTTATTACAGCAAGACAATGCCAAGTCACATTCTGCACGTGTTACAACAGTGTGGTTTCGTAGTAAAAGAGTGCGAGTACCAGACTGGCCTGCCAGCGGTCCAGACCTTTCTCCCATTGAAAATGTGTGGCGCATTATGAAGCGCAAAATATGACAACGGACACCCTGGACTGTTAAGCGACTGAAGTTGTACGTCTAGCAAGAATGGGAATGAATTCCACCTACAAAGCTTCAGCAATTAGTGTCCTCAGTTCCCAAACGGAAATTGAGTGTTGTGAACAGGAAAAGTGACGTAACACAGTGGTAAACATGCCCCTGTACCAGTTTGTTTTAAATGTGTTGCAGGTATCAAATTCAGAATGAGTGAATATTTGCACAAAAAAAACAAACAACTAAGCTTATCGGTTTGAACATGAACTATCTTGTCTTTGTAGCGTATTCAACTGAACACTGGTTGAAAATCATTGTATTCAGGTTTTATTTACATTTTACGCAACATCCCAACTTGATTGCAATTGGGGTTTGTATGATTATTATTCATTAATTCGTTGGAAATCACATGGACTAATCTTAGTATGAGTCTCCTCACGTGTACATTACCTTAATGCATAGGCTTGTTTTCTACAGTGAAACAATACTTCATGCGTGGATTATGCCATTCTAAGACCATTATGGGTTCATTTTCTATGGCAGTTGCATGTCAGACATCACATCACGTCTGCGGGGTGAGAAGCTTTTCATTGACGTGGCATGCGTGTGTGCGTGGAAATAGCGTCCGTGCGTGCGTGCGTTTGGGCTAGATACGGCTGTTAACATGCGCGGCTGGGCCTCTGTGCGTGCAGCTCTGTGAGGAGGGGTGCTGAGGTCATTGTGTCTGCAGGGGATCTCATGATGGAGAAGGAAGAGGAGGGGGGGTCCAGTGGCAACAACCATAAGGCTCAAGTCATCCTGCACCTGCAGCCCATCTTGCACGGGTAATGCTATGGACGTCGAGACACCACTAATAGATACATGAAAACAGATAATATCAGCTTGGCATCCAGTTGAATAGACTTAGTGGTACAGTCGAATACATGTTACGTGATGATTCACAACACTAGCAATATCAGACGACTGTATTATATTTAAAAAAATATATGTTCCCTGCATGGGCCCCTTGTGGAGTTAAACCTCATAAAAGAGGACGTCAAGAAACAACCTGGGTTAATGAAGTGTAATTCAGCTGCGAGTCACACACACTGTAGTATTCGTGTGTTGACGTGCGTGCAGGCGTTGCTTAGTGAAAGACGTCAGTGGCTCTTACTTCAGCTCCAGCTGGCCATTTACCACACATTAGTTCAGTGTGAGGATGTTCTCCATGCTCCTCGAGAGTCTTTTCATTTTGCATTTGACTCTCTGTACTGTTCGCTAATCAGCTTAAAGTGCATTGGCGACTGTTGGACTCCTCTTTTTGTTTTTTTGTTTTTCCCCCCCCACTTGCGCGGCGGCATATGTGTTAACGCGAAGCAATACATCGCGCAAATGATGGCTTGCAACTGGAAAACCACAAGATGGGGCGCTTGTGAGCCAAGGTGAAATTAGCCGGTTTTAAGGGTAGATTCGTCTCCGTTTGCCTCGCTCGACGGTGAACGTTCGCGGCATTCGCACAGCTCGAATAAGCGAGCGTCCAAGACAATAACAGCATCTTGTGGTGCGTGGGCACATCACCGAACACACACGACACGAACACACTCCAGGGTGTTATTATGTAAATTAGGCTTTTCGTGATCAGGATTTTTGGGGCCGATCACCGATCAGCGAGTTTAAAAAAACGATAACCGATCACCGATCCAATCACAAGATGGAGGAATGTGTCTATTTAAATGACCTGTTCATTTACTGTATATACTTGCGTACTTAATTGCTAAAAGCGTTATATTTACAATAAATAATATATCTTCGTTCCTCTATTTATGCCAGTGAGGCATAGTGACAGACAGAACAAATGAATGGTCTTCTATTAGATGGCAGGAAGTAAATACAGTAATTATTGTATCCACTTTTTGTGACATTTTTGTTTGTTGGTGTGCCGTAAGATTTTTAAATTGTAAAATATGTTCCTTGGCTCAATAAAGGTTGGAGATCACTGCTCTAGTCAGATCGTGTATTCTAATGAATCAGGTCGAACCAACATTACAACGTGACGGAAATAATGGGTGCTAACTTACTGTAATTAAATTACTTTATTTTTAATTAAACGACTTTACCCACACCGAAACTTTAGAGCATGATTCGACAGAACGGCGGCATTAGACTTTACACCGATTGCATCGGGCTGATCGGTATCGGCCGATATTTAGCATTTTATGCTGATCGGCTTTAATGTCATAATTCGCAGATCGGCTCCGCAAAAGACATTTACTCCACGTCGCCGCGTGCACAGTATATTTGAATTCAAAAGTTAGTTTATTTTTAGCCTTGTCGCGTCTTTTGATGTAGTATTGGAAATATCGGACAGCCAATAAAGTTATTAAAAAAAAAAAACATGTCGGCGGTGTGGAACAGGCAACACGTTTGAGACAGACAACACGTCATGCAAATGCCGAACGACTCGGTTACTGACACATTTTCACAAATAGGAACATAACTAAAGATTTACTCAGTTGTTTTATTTCACACTTGATGGGTGGGCACGCAACTATTTGTCTACAAGCAAAATATAGCAATTAAAATGTAGGATTTGCATCAATTCTATACAAAGTATATACAGTATGTTGTCCTCGGTTTACAACGGAGTTCCATTCCTTCGCCAGCAACGTAACCCAGTAAATATTTGTACGAAAAACACTTCTATGCCTTAAATATAAAACAATTAAATGAAAAGTACACCGGTAACTGTGTGCGACTTTTTGTACCACGTGAGGACGCGCCGCTGCGCAAACGAGTCCATTGCATTCTGTTCATAACCTCGAAATGTCATAATTACAGTAAATATTTGTTGAACTGCAGCAAATATTTATATGGAAAACACCCAAGTGACAACGTACTCTTATTCGTAACCTCGAAAGACAATCAGAAATATAGCCATAATCTTTTGATGCTATATACTACCAGAGGAAAAAAAAAAAAAAAAAAAAAAAAAAAAAAAAGCACGCAAGCGCAGGGAAAACATGCAAACTTCACATAGGAGACACAGAGCTGAGATTCAAACCCAAAATCTCAGAAGTGTGTGGCAAAAGTGTGAACCACCAGTATATACCATGCTGACCATGACATTTTCAAGTTTATAACAATAGCAGTTCACTCATAATGAAAACGATGCATATTATATGTATGTATTAACTCTAGCTCAGACATTATAAATGGTAGAGAACCCTCGAATTGTTTACACCAAAGCTGTTTCCTAATAAGGTTCATAAATTAACGGGCAACTTCACTATTCCACGAGTATTTGATTATTTCTTTATATATATTTTAAAAAAAAAAATGATACTCTGTTGCCCTCTGCAGGGGAAATTATGACATTGCAGATACCAGCAGCACAGTCTTGGCCATCGAGACTCAACATGGTAAGTAAAAGACACTGCCCTAAGGGGGGAAAAAATGGGAAGTCGTTGGTGAAATGCACTTAACAGATTCTTCTTGTACTAATGAAACATTTTGACAGGCATCTTTTTTTCACTGTACCTTCGTAGACGACAGTAAATCAGAGGGGGAGAGTGTGGAGTACGGCTATCCTATTACTTGCGGAGAAAGTCGAGCTGTTTTGCTCTTCAAGAAGTTTGTGTGTCCTGGAATCAACGTTCGATGCGTCAAAGTAAGTGGATGGAGGCCGTAATGTTGTCTTTATTCTCGTAGCGTACGTCTTTGCAGGTTTGTTTACAAGCACACACTGTTGTCCTGTTTTTACAGTTTAATGACCAGCTTATCAGTCCTAAGCAGTTTGTACACCTGGCAGGCAAAGCCACCCTGAAGGACTGGAAAAGGGCAATCAGACTAGGTGGGGTTATGCTCAGGTAAAGTCTTTTTTTATTTGAATTATTATTATTATTATTTTTTTGTTTCTGTCTGAATCAGGTTTGAGTTTAATCAGTATACAGTCATTACAATAATCGTTACCCTGCAAAAACAAAACGATGCATGTGAATATCTGTGACTGTGAATGAACCCCCAAAAAACCCAATTTTTGCCTTCGTCAAAATAAAGTTTCAATAAAATATGTGTAGATAAAAACATACATAATACTTTATGGGAAGCTATTACAGATAGAATTAGGTTTGAATTCCCCTTTTCGCTGTTGACTGGAAACAGTTTGGTTTAACATTAAAGAGACGAATATGAGACAAGAGATCAAAATTTCTATCAGGGTCAGGTATGTAACTTTGTCTAATTATACTGATTATTCAAACAATTAGAATGTCAACGATCAGTTTCAGATTTGGGCTTTGCCTGTGAACGCTACCTTCTGTCCTGAAGAAGAACGAAAGAAGCCACACTGGCTGTACAAATTAAAAGACGTCGAACGGGTAGACCAAGGACAACGGCTGCACTTGATGAAAACTGCAAAGAAAAAACAAAAGAAAACCCTAACACAACTGTTAGTGACATCAGCAATGAGACAAAGATGAACCTTTCCAAAGTGACGGAACCGATAAAAGCTTTGAGAAAGGAGGACCTGCACATCATCCCAATTGTACAAACTTGTTGGTGAAAATTAGTAGCGCTAATGTCATGATTTGTGTGGCTTCTTCAGGGACGGCCGTGCTCATTAATCTGCATTGAATTAACACACGATGGCAACAGCAAAACAAACTCAGAAGCCATGTCATTTGTACATATTTAAAAAAAAAAAAAAAAAAAAAAAAGGAAAATTGTTTATTCTCATATTTAAATTGTACTATGTGGAATTGTTTTAATTAGAACTAGTAAACCAATGATTTCATGAAACGGATAGAAAATGTTCAACGTGTTTATGAGTTTTTATTAACAATAAAGCAATTAGCCAATTATTAAATAGGATAAATGAATTTAAAATAAGTAAGAATTGAAAAAAAAAAATGTCAAAGAAAAAAAAACAATTGAATGCACCAACATTATGACACTATTAGTTTAGTTGTTTGCTTGGGTGCAGGCAGCGTGGGTTCAATTCCCACTCAGTAATGGTGTGAATGTGTTGTATGTATTTATATGCTGTGCGATTGCTTAGCTATCAGTTCACAGTGTTGTCCGCCTTTTGATGGATTTCGGGGGACAGGCAGTAAAGAAAATGGACGGATGGATATTACAGGACTCTTGATAATATAAATGCTCTTTTGGGCGGATTCAAGAAAAAAAGCAGTGAAAGGCTGGAAAAGCATCAGAAAAGCAGAACGGAAAAGTTTGGTGAAGTCAGTGGGTCACAGGCATGACGCAGTTGTTGCAAGCAAAAGATTTGCAATCGAATATTAAGATTTATTCACTTAAATCTATTTCATGACTAATCTTTAGTCACCTAAAAGTCAGTGTTTCATTTCAAATCTTCTATGTTATGTATCAAATGCAGATGCAAATACTGTACCTGGAAATGAAAGCCAGACATCACCAGTCTGCACAAGAAATCAGTTTTCGTAGCAGATTTCAGTTTTTAGTAAAAAAAAATTTTGTCCCATCCGTATCTGCAGCTCAACAGACTTACGTAATCTACTCTGTATGTGGTTGCTAAGCAGCATTATAAAGGTGGCAGGTTCAAGTACCCGGGCAAACAAGCTGCAGAGTATTGCTTTTTGTGTCGTTATCATGTTTACTCTGGTTCCCTGGAGTTGCTGTGAGTCAATACGCTGAGTCGAAGGCAATATCTGTTGTTCTCATCTTGCATCCTGCAGAGAGGTCTTTGTGTTTGAGAAACGTGTTGGGATGGTTCTCAGACTTAAACAGTCCTTAAGCAGCTGTGCAATAAACACAGTGTTTTCGACACCGACGCGCTTCTTTTCCCACGCAGAAAAATGATGGACTCTGGCCAGATTGACTTCTACCAGCATGCCACGGTGTGCAGCAACACGTGCCGCAGCACGAAATTTGACATGCTGATCAACAGCTCGCAGCTTCCTCTGGGCACGTCGGTGCAGCCCAACCCGTCGTCTGTGGCTTTCGAGTCTCTCGGCGGGCAGGTGCCTCCCCTGACAGGTGCGCCATTCCCAACCACGGCTCATTATTCTGGCGGGAGAGAGGATTCAAAAAGGATTATTTACCACAAATAATCTCTTTTTCATTCATCTATTTATTGCATGCCAGTGATGTAAAGTGACAGGCATAACAAATTTAAATGCTCCACCGATAGATGGACAGAAGGTACAATTACCCCGTGTATCCGTCTGCTGCCATTGACGCAACAGAATAATAGCTTTGTGTTCAATTAAACAGGTCCATATTTCACATTGTGAGGAAATTAGGATGAGATAATTATTATTTCAGTATATCCTCACTGTCAGTCCAAGTTTGGTCAATTTCATATTTTTTACACAAATCCAATTGGTCAATCCTCACTTGGGTCTATTGTTTTTACAAATGATTAACCAGTGTAAAGTGTTGAAAATACCTTTCTCTCTTTAATAATACATTTGTAAAAACAACTTTTAATAATCAGAAAAACAACGTTTTTAAAGATTCAAGCATTTCTTTGTCCCATTTTTGTTGGTCGGTGTGCCGTGATATCTTTTAGAATGGCAAACGTGCCTTGGTTGGAGAAAAATTGGGAAACACCGCCCTAGTCGTTGGCCCCTTTCAATTTGCTGCATACTATTGCTCATGTTTCCCCCTTTGGCATGTTGTTCTATAAAGATGCTCGCACAAGCTCCCTGGATTTAATTTCCATGATAATGAAATACTTAATAAGCTTAAGAAAAAAATAAAAAATTGACTTGGCGCATCGGTCTTCCCTCGGCCTTATCATTATTATAAAAGAACCTCAAATCGAATACCCCTGAGGTTGTATAGTTTGGAATTAGAAAAACATTTCCTCATCCAAGAAACGGCTCAACTCTTTCTCTTTCTTGCACGAAACATCAACTGCCGTCACACATAACATCATATGCGGACTTCCCAGATGTTCTCATTTCAAAGCACTTTTTCCATAGGGAATAATGCAACCCGAATGAATTTGTTCCAGGCTCAAACTGTTACCATCGTAAAATCGTATTTAAATGTACAGCCAATATTTTAAATAGCATTTTAGAATCGTACAAGTGTAAAGAGAAGTTGACCACTGCAAACTGAAAACTGACAAAATAAAACGTACCAAGAAGGTGTTTGCAGAGCGATACTGTCACCGAGTGGCCTTTTATATGTACTGCTACTACTTAAGGCATCATGATGCATTCTTTTTTTCACAATTTAAAAAGGTTCAGGTTTTACTAACGTTGTGTCACACGCTTTTCTGAAAAGCATTTTTTCACTTGTG
The DNA here is from genome assembly GCF_024500275.1 of Phycodurus eques. NCBI lineage: Eukaryota > Metazoa > Chordata > Actinopteri > Syngnathiformes > Syngnathidae > Phycodurus > Phycodurus eques. Next base: position 28,314,098 of record NC_084528.1, on the reverse strand, counting down.
GAGGCCGCACTTCATACACTCGCTACACTGTGTTTATGTGTCGCACGGACACATCATTTAACCGAACCCTAACCCTATATAAGCCACCAAAAAGTATATTTTCCTTAATCCTTTCAGTAATTGTATACTGATTAATGAAATAAATTACTTGTCTAATACAGGATTGTATTTCTCATATTGTAGCGAGGTGCCAGACACTTTTATATCTCGCCATTTGTCCTGTTTGTACTTGTAATAGAGGATCTTTACTTTCTGTGTTGGATGACCCCTCCTCATTTCAGGAGAGTCTTTACATGATGCAGCTGACTTGGAGGAGTCGTTGGACGATAGATTTGGCGGGGAGTGGAGCTCCGCGCACCTCACCACAGCCAATGGACATCCAAAGAGGAAGCGGAATGACACACCTGGTAAATAAAATGCAGTGTTTTTGTTGTTGTTGTTGTTACTGTGATGGAATCTAAACACAAGTGATCTGTCGTAGAGCTGGAAGAAAATATGCTATATATAGCTGACGAGCAGTCAACTAAAATTGTGTCTGCTTCATCTGTGGATGTATTTTAGATTCATTAGAATGCAGGGTAATGTTTGCCGGTACATTCAAAATCGGGTATTTTTACGAACGTCTCTCCCTCTGGGAGGAAACAAAGGATCAATGGGATGCACTGAATGTGGCATGTAACTATATATGTAAGCTACATTGAAGACAACTTCAGCCCTAAAAAGTTTGCAGCCTAACTAAAGCTTTGAGACTGGGGACGGTTGGAAAAAAACAATGTATCTGAATCATCACTCAACAGTACAGGAAGTCAGTAGATTGTTCAAGCGTGAGCACATTGCAGGTCAGATGTCATCATGTCATTGAATTTATGAAAAGCAAACTTTGCACGCTTCAACTAAATGTGCAGATCCAACATTGGTCGTCTTTTACACAGTCAGGGAAACAATATTAGTATTAGTAGTCAAAGTAATAGCACCGTCGCACTTAACAGCCCTCAGATCCCGATAATAGTCATACACACATCGCAAAACATCTGCTGAAGCCCCCCAAAATATCATCTTAGGACCCCTAAAACAAAACCACTTTTTGTCTTTTATTTTCTAACACTGTCTTCGAACCCTTAGAGCACAGGTGTCAAACTGGTGGCCCAGGGGCCAGATCCGGCCCGCCACGTCATTTTATGTGGCCCGCAAGAGTGTGCATCGACTTTGTGTTTTTTGCTACAATACCAAAATTCCAAATTGGGTTCATTTTGTTTTTACCAACCCCACTTTTAAAAAGAAAATTGATTCATACTGTAGTTGAACAAACGGTTTTTACTGGCTTTTGATTTCAAAAGTAATTATCCATTAATTTGTGTACATGTAATAATAGGAGGGAATCATACATTCATATGAGTTTGCAGCGATAACGGCCCTCCGAGTGGAACCATTACTGCGATGTGGCCCATGACAAAAATGAGTTCGACACCCCTGCTTAGAGCGAGACAAAGTATGATGTAATCAATTGTTAGCTCTTTTTCGACACCCATTTATGGAATGATATGTATTTACATTATATTATCATATTTTAAAAAGTTGTTTCATCATAAAATAGGTTCTTAAATTAGACATTTATTTTCACTTTAAAAGGACCTGTTGTGAGTTTTTGAATGGTCAGTTTTAGTATTTTAACAGTGTCAGTCGCGAATAACAATTTGCCGTATTGACTGCCTTATGTGTTTGTTTCTTATTTCATCAACCAAAGGCTCGCTGGGTTTTAATGAAGCCTGTGATTATTCATCCATAATTATTATTAGAACACATCATTTAAAATACTTATTGTATTGATGTTTTTCTTTTTAACGCGTATCTAATTTTGGACTAACATTTGGAGAGGTGAGAAAGGTTGGGTGCTTCTGCAAGTAGCACATTCCATTTAATTATCTGAAAGTTCAGATCCTGTCCGACCAAACGAGGTGGATAATGAGTGTGATGATACAAATGTATTACTAATAATAATACCTACCTTCTCAGCACGTTTTACTCCCTTTCAGTATATATATATATTTTTTTTAAATCGAGAAACGCAGCGAGTCTCAGCCTTTTATGTAAAATGTGCTACATAAATAAACTCGACGTGACCTCTTCCATCCCTTTTATCCTCCATCGGTGCGACTGGCGCACCTTTTCTCTAACTCGTGTCTTCCCGACATCGTTACAAACAGTCTTCCTTACCCGCTACCTTTTCTTTCCCCCCTGCATTATTTTGTGTGCTGTTCTCTGCTTGTTGCTCGACAACTAGAACCAAACAATATGTACCCAAAAATAGACACACAGGTCGACGAAGGCAACGGTTCTCAAACATTTTGGGTCCAGCAATCTCTTAACGGAGATACATTTTTCCAAGGTATAAGCCCTGGTATAAGTGTGTAGCGCTTCCTTACAGCACGGGAATCCCCCCAAATATGCTATTCTGCCTCGTATTTTTTCATCTAGATGGCATATTAAGCCTGTGGAAGGGTGTGGCTGAGTGCGGGCTGATGGGGGAGGTGCTGTCCGGTCTTCAAGCTCACTTATTGACCGCTCTGAAAGGAGTGGAGGTTCGCAGCGAGAAGGCCGAGCTGCAGGAGACCGGTGAGTTCACACAGCGAGAACCTTGGAGGAAAAAAAACAATAATTAAAAATGGATTTGCTTTGAGTAGAATATTGATCAAGTAAATGTTTAATGTAGAAGGCCCCTCCAGCTAAATATGGCCTTCGAGTATTCAAGTCTTGCACTGCTGCTGAAGATTGATCTATTTGTGTTGCTCCAGACGCCATCATCCTGAATTCCCTGTGTGAGATGTTTGGCCTTTTAGACTCAGTGAAGCAAGCGCTGGAGCAGCGGCGTAGCCAGAAGGAAGACGACGACGACGACGACGGCGACGGTGTTTATGGTGAGGAAAAGGCAACATTTGCAGTGCATGTACATGGTTAATATTCGCAATGGAAGCACTGAGGTCAACCTCCTATTTGTTTGAGTTGCTTAACTGTTTGTCTTAACTATCAAATAAGTAAAAATAAGTCAACGCCATTTAATATCCATCCAATCATCTTTAATACAACATATCCTCTTCAGGGCCATGGGCACTGTTAAAATAAAGACATAAAACAATACAATATCCATCCATTTGTCTGCTGTTTCTTGTCCTCGTTAAGGTCACGGATGAGCTGGAGCCTATCCCGGCTGATTTCGGGTCAGAGGTGGGGGACAACCTGGACTGGTTGCCAATCAATCGCAGACAGACAGACAAACAAACAAACAAATAAATAAATACATCTTGTAGACTTTTTGTGAAAAAGTCAATCTTTTACAATGTAGATATGCAACAAAATAGGAGGAAAAGTTGTTGAAATGCAACATTGTTGTAATATACTGTGTATATAATTTATTTATTTTTTTATTCTAAATTGTCACACAAATGTAAGAATAAAAACACTGTAACGTACTTTAAAAAACAGTATCAAACAATTCCAAAACATTTTAACTTGGCTATGTTCATAACTTTGTCTTGGAAAGTGTTTTCTTTTCTGGCCCTTCTTTTGCAGTAAATGTATTTGTAATCCCTTTCCCCCCCCCGGAAGGTTTTGGTCGGAATCCGAAAAGTACGATCTCAGGGTCCGGGGCCATTCATCTTTAGATGTTGTTGTAGTTCATCCTATTCTGTCTCCCTGTAGGGCTGGAGGAGCTGTCAAAGGAGCGGAGAAAGCAGGCGTGCGTTAAAAGCACATCCTACAAACACGCATCCCCCAAGCACCTCCGACCCCAACGCCACCAGCCGTCCAATAGCCAGCCGTCGCCCACCCTCAGCAACACCGTCATCCAGCCTCTCTCACTCACGGGTTTACCTGAGCCGCCGTACACTCATCCCAACATCAACCCACAGCACGTCAGCCACTTCCCCACCTCCGGCGGGCCGCGAGCGGGGCACGTGAGGAGAGAGGAGAGGACCCGGGCGCTCTGTGAGTCGGGTAAACATGCGAGGGCCCGCAAGGCGGGACAAGAACTAACCTTTGAGATGCAGCAGGATCTTGAACAAAGGGCGTGCAAGCTTCAGGCTCAGTTAGGAAGTGAGAAGCTAGGTGAGGCAGAGCGCTTGCATGGCTGTGAAAAGGTGGCAATGGGGAGAAAGGGCTTAAAAAAACTGAAAACTAAATGAGAGAGTGCCGCAGAATGAAGTGGGACACGCTCCCAAAGTCAATGGCAGTTTGTAAAAGAATTCTTTTCGGCTACTTTCAGAGTTAGTCTTTGGTGACGATGTTTTCCCTCGTGGTAAAAAATAGTTTGGGATCGGTAGCAAAATGAAACATTTCTTATGATATTTGTAATTGAGAATACTTTTTTGGTGAGTTATTGTATAATCAAGTGTTGAGGTTGATATGATTCCCATTTTTAAACACCTTCTGTCCATCTCACTCAGGCTTATATTAAGGCATAATGTTGCTGCCCAATAATAAAAAAGCATGTATCTCCAAGGTTTGTGTTTATTTTTATCTGGAATTTAAAGAAATTGTTTTTTTTGTTTTGTTTTTTTTTTAGTCTGAAAGTACATAGCACACAACATTTACAGACGCAGAGTGCTTTTAATAGGACAGCAACACGATCTCTGCACAAGACACAATTTACAGTATATATTATTGTATCTACCGTGTGTGTTACAAGATATTTTCAACTGTGATTGATCCATAAGCTACTTTTAATGAACAAATGACTTCCCTGCTAATTTACAAGTGTAGAAAATGTAAAAGATGGCATTTAATGTCCCGAAATTACCCTGTATAAGCAGTGAAGACATTTCAATAAATCCCTTTATGTTTCAAGCTGCAATTGAAATTGTGTTTTAGGAGACATGCAATTTTTCCCGGCTGTCTTAATGACACGTCTGCCACATGCTTCGGTCAAAATACCGCAAGGATCAAGACTTATAGGACACTTTACATACCCAATTTTTTGTCTTGCTGAAATTAGCCTGTTTGAGAGGACAGACTTGTCTCATGCAAGTGTGGCATCTTTCCCCCTGCCCCACACATTGCTGCGAACAAAGGTAAGTGCGGATGCCGTTACCATGACAACTAGCGTTCGCACGCGCCCCGCAAACTGCGAAGCATAAGCGAGCCCCGACAATCAAAGTCAATTCATTTTGTATTTATAGAGCCCCGATTCACACCAGAGGTTATCTCAAGGGGCTTAACAAATGAAGCGGTTCTAGAAGAACGTCCGTCTACAACCGCAGCTTCGTCCTAACGCGGAACTAACCGACAAGCGTTCGGCGAAGAATGCATCCTGAAGGACATATTAAGAGAGATGAGAGCTGGCGCTAAAATGAAATTAAGTGAAGCGAAAGAGCGGACAAAAGAGCAAAATTGAAGCTTTCCTTCTGTCTGTGCGTTACCCACCAACGGACAAACTGTCGGCCGTTAGGAAATTGCAGTTGTTTGTTTGCATTTCAAACTCAGCTTGTAGCAAGCGTAAGTGACGTCATGAGAGAGCGAGAGAGAGAGAAATTGCTGAATTACTGCTGCTGCTACGGTGAGTCTCAGCTTGAATGGTATTAGTGCTATTTGTATTGATGGCTTTAGTACTACTAAATAAGAAGGAATTAGTCAAAGGGAGAGAGAGAGTTTGTCACATCAAGTAAACCCTCGCTGTTTGCTGGGGAAAGGACCGAGCCCTCACCCCGAATAGCGAAAAACTGCAAATAATCGACGATGTTTATAATTTCCAATCTTAACAGTTTAAACCGTAAATTTACCACAAACGATGATGATCCCGAAACTGGTTCATATAATTTCAAACTAATATTACAACGTTCTTCTGGTTGGCCATTGCTTGAAAGTAGCTCTTTTTTTGGCTAGCCTAGCTGCAAAGTCATGTGGGAAGAAACTCCTTGTTGGGGCAGTTATTAACAGTGGGGTGGAAGTGCAGAATGGAGACGCTACTATTTCTGACCGAACAATAATAAGTACATTTTCCATCCCTTCGCAATTCCAATTGCTCCCCCCATAGCTGCTGTTATATGCTGCTACTGGAGGGTAAATCAATACTAATTCACATCTACAAAGCCGTCTCTTGTGTATTGACCTTTGGAGCATGTTGCACTTGAGGTGACATGCACAAATCATTGCTTTCAAATAAGCATTTTCTCGACATCTGAAGTCTGTGTTTGTCTTTTGTCCACGAGTGCACTATGTTAATGTCAATGTGTGCGATGCCAGAACTGCTCGATGGACAGTGACGGACCCGAGAGACTTCACTGTGTTGTTAATCAACTGCACATCTTCTCTTTCAACAAACACATAATAATAGCTAGTGCCGCCATCCTTCACGATGATATTATAATAATAAAGTACCGAACGGATATACAATATATTTACGAACAGGAAAGAAACCGTAAATTCCGTGAGTGTTCTGCGTGTTAAATTACAACCCCAATTCCAACGAAGTCGGGATGTTGTGTTAAAACATAAATAAAAACTGAATACAATGATTTGCAAATGATGTTCAACCTATATCTAATTGAATACAAAACAAAGAGAAGATATATAATGTTTGAGCTGATAAACTTGATTGTTTTTAGAAAATAATCATTAACTTAGAATTTTATGGCTGCAACACTTTCCCAAAAAGTTGGGAGAGGTGGCAAAAAGGACCGAGAAAGTTGAGGAATGCTCATCAAACACCTGGGGCTTGTACAAGCGCTGGTTCCATATAATCTAATGACAGGGCCGGGCCTGTTGAGAATAGATTAGTTTAAATACTTGCTTGCTAGTGGAGTGTAAGTACAGGTGTCAGCCTGACATGCAATGCTTGAAGCACAAGGTGAAATGAAATCATTTCAGTCATCCATCATTCGGCGCTAATGACATTCGAGACTAAGAATTGCGCTCATGTTGGACGCCCTCAACACGTCTGCTGGCGCCTGTTAATTGAATTCATGCCGTTAATGTTGACGGGCCGCAATGGCGTGGAGCCTGTGTAATGACTTGTCGCTGCGGCTGGACTTCTCGGAGCCGCGGAAAAATGCGCTTTCTCTTCTTCGAACAGCTCTATAATTTAAATTTGGGTTCACTTGTTTCCACTAAAAATCTGCACAGCACATTAATGGTGACTGATGACTGTGATAAGCTAGATGTCTAAACGCACTTTTTAAGTAGACTTTACACCGATTTTATCGGCCTGATCGGTATCGGCCGATGATTAGGATTTTATTCTGAGCGGCTTGAATGTCATAATTTCGCCGATCCGATCAATGTCGTCATTAATCGGCTCCGCAAAAGACATTTAGTCCGCGTCGCCATCGTGCACAATATATTTGAATCCAAAAGCTGGTTTATTTTTAGCCTTGTTGCGTGTCTTTTGACGTCGTCCTGTAAACAGCTGACGGCCAATGAAGTTATTTAGAAAAATAATAAATTAAAAAAACAAAGTTGCTCTTTCACAATTGCACTGTCACACTACTGCAATAAAATCTACTCCGATACCACCGCATTTCGTTTTTTCCGATCATTGGGCTTTTTCTCGTCAACTCAAATGCGACCAGATACAGTCGTTACCGTGGCGACGACAACAAGACTGGATCGCGCCGACTGTATTATGAGGACAAAATGGGGAAAAAGGTGTGTTGGTGGTGCTCAGGACAGGAGAGGACGTTCGTTTAAGGCTTGCTTGAGGCATGTTCACGTACTTTTAATACGATACGGCTCGCAAGCAGGCAAGAAAATGTTATATAGCCTAGCAAGCTAGCGATACCACGAACGGTTGGACATAAACATGCCGCCGCTCTTTTCATCGCTGTCCGCATTGCAGTTATGGTTAAACTCAGGAGACCGGACCAAAATACAAAACGAAAGACTGAACAGGTTTTAATGAGGGTGTAAATGAAAAAACAGCTGCTTAAATCTTTGCTTTTGGGTAAACATTTAAAACTAATAATTAAGGAAGAAGAAGTTACAAAAATCCCCCCGCATGTGATTATTATTATTTTTTTAAACGCTCGATAACTACAGTAATTTTGAACAGTCAAGTCAAATGTCAAATTTCTGACAAACTTTTGCGCGCCACATAAAATGACGTGTAGGGCCAGATCTGGCCCTCGGGCCTTCAGTTTGACACCTGTGGCGTAAACAACTGGAGAAAATCCGGTGGGATACATGGACTGGAGTAGACCACAAATTTGTATTTTCTGAGGTGGATCTCAGTGGACAGGTAATGCAAATTTAATAGCAATAGTGTGCAAGTTCGAACGCCCTAAAGCACATTATGAAAGCGGTGACATCTGAGACCAGACAAATATTGAAATATACATATCGACATCAAAACACGTCTTCCATTGAAGCTCGAGGTTGAATGTTTGACCGCTGACTTTTGCACGACTTTTGCATGTTTGACCGCTGACTTTTGTTCTTGTGACTCTATTACTCATCACAGTCTCCGTTATCACCGCGTCCAAGTGCACCTATGTGTCTGCGTGCAACAAGAAAGGCGCCATGCTAACGTAGTCCGTTTCTCCGTTCGCTCCTGTTTATTTACATTTTGCTCGACAGAAGTGCCCGAGTGTCATTTCTGTCACGCATTCTCCAATAAACATGACCAGGTGCGGAAACAAGGAACATCTTCCAATGCAGATTCGGCACAGACTTGATGACAGACGATGTAATTTATGGAGAAATATGCTTCCCACGGGTTATGTGAAGGCATATTTACCTGTCTGTCATCCACCGTGACCCTTGCATCCATTTTTCTATGCCGCTTGTCCTCACTCGGGTCACAAGTGAGCTGGAGAGCACCTACAGACAACCATTCGCACTCACATTCACACCTACGGACAATTTAGAGTCTTCAACGACCCCTGACATGCTCATTTTTGGAATGCGGGAGGACGGCAAGAATTTGAATAAAGAGGACATGCAAACTCCAAATAGAAGGCTGAAGCTGAGATTCAATCCCAGAGCCTCAGAACTGTGAGCCGGACGTGCAAACCACTGGGACAACGTGGTCCCGTAGTTTTCCACCCATTTTCTATAGCGTCCTCATTAGGGTCACTCGTGAGATGGAGCCTATGCCAGCTGACTGGGTGAGAGGCACCCTGGACTGGTTACCATGGCTGCGCGGATGCACATATGGACAAATAACTAAGTCTTTATTGAATTTACGCTATTATCTCATATGCATGTTCGTGCAATGTGGGAAGCCAAGAATTGAGAGAGCATGCCAGTCCACACATTCATTCTGGGGCCGAGCATTAACTATCGTTTGGAGCCATTCTTAACCTTTTTTGCCTATTTTCTGACATTATACGGAGCAAACCAATATCTGAATCATAAATCCATTTATAGAAAAATAAAATACTCATTTTAATCAATGACAAAAATATGTATTTTTTTCCCCGCTGTAGAATGAATAACCTGAAGTGGAACCCAAAGCAGCCTCAGAAATGTAATAGCCTTTCACATTAATCAGTACCCAAGAAGTAGCTCGGTTTCAAATATTTTGGTGGGTACATCGCTCCCTCTCGTGTGATATTGCTTAAATGTTTATTTGGTTTTATTTGATCATGAAACAATACCAAATAAATAACAATAATTAGTTAATGAACAGTAATAAAAAAAACTCCCACAAAAATAGAAAACAAGAGGCTAAGTGGCTCAAGCCCACACAAAACCTGCCTTAGCCCACCCTATGAATTTGTTCTCAAATTATATATTTTTAAGCTATTATAATATTTTTATTTTTTTAATTTAGAATGTATTTAATTCAATATATGTAATTATTAAATATTATTAAAATATTATTAAATATTTCATTTAATTAGGAAATTTTGAAAAACTTTACATAATTAAAAAAATATATTATTTTTCCCCAAAAATTATTATTATTGTTGTTATTTAGAAAATAAATGTTCTGCGGTAATACCACACGCTTTGGCATTGACAAAATGTAAACCTGGTGAAAATCGGTCGAGAAAAAACATTAATTTAATGTAATTTATTTATTTTCTTTCGCTTTCATTGCCGTAACTACATGTGCTAAATCTAATTAAATGCTAGTGTATGACAGGACACCTTCTGAAACACTGTTTGCAAATCTGCTTTTCAATAGATGGACACTCACTATTTAAAAAAAATACATTACAATACATTATTGCATGATAATGACTTTGTCTTCATTTATTTTTTGTTCAGTTGCTATACTGTATATAGTAGATTTCCATCAGTGTTGTCTATTACTCAAATGTTCACTGCCACGAATCGAATATTATGAACACCTCAAGTGAGTGTGAAGATTCATGAGACTCTTTTCATGTTTTTTTTTTTTTTACGGTGTCATACTCGATGTGGTCACTTGGTGGCGCCCGACTCCCGTCTCTTTTGGGCGAAGAAGAGTCTCTGGCAGTGGGAGGGGAAAAAAAAGAAAAAAAAGAAAAAAGCTCTTTGCACAGGCCAATGTCTCCCCACAACTGTTTACCGTGACGTCAGTTTGCACAAGTAGCGGTGGGCCGAAACTGCGCGTCTGTGTCACCGTCAACCAGATGGGGAATAGATGAGCTCCACTCCCTCAAACTTCCTCGGGTGGACGCCGCGGTTAAAAGTGGACTAAAAACAACAACAACAACAACAACAAAACAACTAAAAGAGCTCGACGATGAACACCTGCGCCTTTTTGTTGATTCTCAGCGTGCATATCTACGCCGATGGAATCGAGGGGCCAACAGGTAAGAGCCGATGTTCGTCCGAGTGTCCTGGATGTCGTTGCGAACTTTGTGCATCCACTTTGGGGCAAAAGAGACGCGAGTTCGGCCGGCATTGCCACCCCCACCCACCGCCAACTTTGCGCCCCTTGCGCTCCGCAAGCCGAGCGCCTCGGAGCCCTCCGGACTGTCAAAAAAAAAAAAAAAAAAAAAAAAAATGGCTCTCAACTTCATAAAAGTGAAAAATGAAGTTCTCGTGAAGACTTAATTTGCCATTTCCCGAAACAACGCATCATGCTTCTGCCGCATCATCACCGCTCAGTTTACAAGGTGTTGCCTACACGAGATCGAAAAGTTTCAAATTCACTTTATCCCGTAAGGTCTGGTGAACGATTGTGTGACACCGTGTGCCGTTTAAAAGACTAAAAGCCGGAACAGTTATTGCTGCTGTTGCTTTATTAGGGGAGGCTACTGTTGATGCCATTCATCATCATGCCAATGAGTTTTCCCTTTCAAGTCTCATGTTGTGCTTTTCTTTTGTTTTGAGCTCAGAATCCAAACCAGGCATTTGATGAAATATTGCCCTGTGATCATGTCTGTATCTGAGATACAGTATTACTTCAAAGGAAAAAACACATTTGCAACACCACTTATTTGACAGTGCTGGATTATTCTTATTTTTTTTTTAACCTTTTACTGAACTCTATCAAATTATGCATGTTAGCTATAAATTAAATATACATTCAATTTTATATAAATCTGTGTTTATGCAATGGTACAGACAACCACGCATACATTGTGCCAACCTCTTATCCTGCAGTGTTCTTCTACCTGTGTTGCTGCTGTACTGCGTATGCTATGTTTGTGGAGTCAAATTCAAGTTTGAATTATTATATAAGTTTACGTATTTACATAATTCACCGGTCCCGTGTGGTCCTGGACTGATCAAGCTCGGGTTTGCCAAACTTCGGGATGGGGACCCCAAATGGGTCACGGGTCATTTTTGTTTTTGGGTCGCCGATTGTCTGAGGAAAATGCTGTAAGCTCAGGTCACCATATGTTGGTTTTCAAAAAAGGGGACGCTTGAGGGTGGTGGGGGGTGTATGTGTGTGTTGTTGTTTAATGTGTGTGTGTTGGTGAGGGGTGATATGGTTTCTTGTTTTTCTCGAGTGCATGACACTTAACTTGGATTGTATGTAACTTAACGGGTTATTTTGCAAAATTGACTTTTTAATTGTGATAAGCAGTTGGGTTTTTGAAGTGCGTCCCCGCCAATCAAGTGTTCTACCAAAGAACCAGAAAAATCATTTTTGGCGCAATCTTGTCAATTAACCATTGGTGGCTTCATGCAAGCACCACCCATTTGCAGTCTGGACACAAAGTAGTGAACAAATAGTCTAGAGGGAATCTGTGAGTGTCCGCAAGTCTCCAATAGTTACAACATCACAAAAAGTTGCTAGATGGGTCAGAAAAGTCACCAATTAGTTGGCAAGACTGATTAGCCGCTCGCTTCGTTTCACTTCCGTCGTCATGGTATCGAGCTGTACTCGGCATTGAAGAACCGCCCTTATGACAAAATGAAACTCCTCAACTCACTTCAATATATGTCCTTGACAGCAATATGCCACCAGGTGGCGCCACAGTAACACTTATCGCATTGCGCTGAGCCCCCCCCTCCCCCAAAAAAATCTAATGGGTGAGTTTTTCAACAAATAAGGGAAGTTAGGTCCAAAATTAAAAAAAATGGAGAATGTTGAACACACAGGGGTTCGCTGTAATAAAAAAAAAAATTTTTTTTTTCTTTTTAGTAAGACATGTCGCAACTGTTTTGTGGAAAAGAATGGTGCAGTTTATCTCATTTAAAGGCTACAGTGCCAAAACAACAATCTTAATTTGCATAACATGCATCGGAAGTTTTCATTAGCTTGTCAAGAATCCAAACAAGAACTATTATTAAAATAACCCCCCCAAAAAAACATTTCGAGAGATTAAAGTAACACTGTAATAATTGACACAAGACTGTCCAATGATTGCATGAGCACTGGCCAATCACAGTTAGTCCATTCATGAAGGCGGGACTTATCTATGAAGGCATCCCCGGCGCATAATACTAAATATATTTGTTGTTTATCTTGTTCTGTTTCTTGTTTTAAATTCATGCCCTCAATGTTTTTCATCAGTAGTTCGTGCACAGTGCGTGTCTGTGTCCATCCATCCTGCCATGCTAATACATTATATGATATTTTGGTAGGCATGCGTTGAAAACCCTAATAATGAGGAATGGGCTCCGTTATACTGTATGGAAGGAATCAAAACACACTAAAAGCAGACTGAACAGCGAAGCTTCACCAAAACTGTACATGACCCGATTGCTGTGGTTTTGTTTGTTCACTGGCGTGTTGCAGTCTTGCCGTGTGCACTTTTACCACCCCATTAGCTGCAGCCTACACGGCCTATCTTAAACCACCCACCGCCCTCCCACATCCCCACTTTCCGATTCCCCTCATACTTCTCCCCTTCTCTTCCATATGCTACACGGGGGGAGAAATCCAGGAATGTGAATGCAACCTTGACTCCCTCAAGCCACTGGGCGTCTCATTTGATTAACAATGTTTTGCATGAAGACCACACCTTCACCTTGGATGCTGACTAACCGTTGAGCCTCGGCACTCCGTTGGGGATTGTTTTCCTTCCCCCCCCCGCTCGATCAAATACGTGTTTTCCATAACTTGTGCTTGCTGCACTCCGTCGCACCTGTCAGTGCGGTGGAAGATGAATTATCAGCAGCCTTTGAAATATTAAGTCTGCCTGCTATACTCGACTGATTAAAGTCACGTTGATAAGAGGAAAAAGATCTATGAAAAAAAAATAAAACTGTCGAACTCAAAGGAAGTCCATTGTGTTTTTAAAAGATATTTAAGTCCAATCTGTGTTTTGCTCCTCCATTTTCTCCACGGGGAGTAGAATACATGTTTGCTCACCATCTGTCCAATAGTGTCACTAAGTGTTAAAATGATCCCATTTCTCACTCCACACTTTAATCGAACCCTCTATAAAGTTTACCCCAATCCGTTCTGGGACGCTGGTCCACCACTGAGTTCTTCATATTTCAAATCTAATTTTCTTATTGGAAATACAAATTGTCTGTAGCATTTTAGCACTCCAAACTCTCACGAAAGTGTCAAGACAAGTCAACCACCGTATAATGCAATATGCTATAAAATAAGATGAAACAAAATCCCCTTTGATGACGCCAGATGGACGCGGGATACAGCGAAGTGGGGACGGAGGATTGCAATTCACAGATTGCTCTTTTCTAACTCAAAAGTGTTTGAAGAAAAGGTTTGAATGTGCCAAAAGTGAACTTAAAAAAAATATCTCAAAGTGAATTTATCATTTTAGGAACGTCATAACGTTATCCACTATTATTGCTGGCATTAAGTCAATAAAATGCACCAAAAAATGTGATGGTTTTGTGAACTTTTCATGCTAGTCAATTAGCCTCAATACTTTCTCTTAAATAGTATTTATTCACTTTAGCATCTGCTTCGTGAAATGAATTTGTGTATGCAATCGATTGTATTGCTAATATTGTACTGAACAGCCAGACCTCGTCGCTTGTTGCAATATGTTCGAACCGTCCCTGTTTCTCTGGTGATCATCACTCTGGGACGTGACTGGTGATTTAACTGGTGCAACGTTTGAGGCATATTTTTCCGGGCAGTTTCCTCATCTGTGGTCCAAGATACAGCTGTTTTTTAAAAAAATATTATTATTTTTGAATTTAATTTTGCTTTTTTCAGAAAATAAGAGAGAGTTGAAAAGAGATGCCCGGTTTCTCTCATGAAACGGTGATGTCCAACTATTCAGCTTTAAACAACATAAACGCAGCAGCAGTGGGGGTCTACGTAGGACCCCCTGCACGAATGGATCATTAGTGGATGGGCTTTAACAGGTGATCCATGCTGCAAGTAGACAGACGCAAGACACTAACCAGATTAATGGGGATGTAGTGCAGCCTCTACTTTAGAGCACCAATTTACAGTAAGTACAAAATAAATTTGTGCATTGTTGCATTATTCATCACAGCATGGCAGCAATTTGTACCTTTTACACTCAGGTTCTGAGGAGTCCATTATGTGTCCACTATAATGGGCATATAATTGACCGAGAGTGGGTGGCTTTATTAGCATTTTAGTGGGGGGGGGGAATGGCCCTAATTCGTTTAAAACATAAAAAAAAAAGTTAAAAAGTTGCAATGAATCCACAAAGTGGAAGTTTTCCCTGCAGGAACCAGGCCACCATCTGTGAATAGGAGGGTGAGGGGCGGTGGGGACCTGGCCTCGATCAGACCGTCTCCTCCTGAAAAAAGGTTGGTTGGGTTCCATCTTTGTGGGCAGTAATTCAAAGAGCAGATGGAAAACTTTGCAACAAGGAGGGTGGGATGCTGAAGGGGGAATGGACAGAGAGAGAGAGGGAGTGAGAGGAGGGCTTGGACTAACACGGAAAGATTGTTTTGTTTATGAGCGAGGCCACTGACAGACTTACGGTGGCGTGTGCGCCCTCAGCATTAATACGTGTGATTTAACAGACCACTGATGAGAGGTCCCGTTGTCTCGGGAGCCTTTCTCTTTTGCCTCTATGTCGGATATATTGTGCGTGTGGACAAGAGACTGCCTATGACTTTAAGAAATTGTGGATGCCAAATTCCATGAGATGTGCACCTCATCACTGCGGTCTTCATGACGTCTCCAGATTGCCTTAACACTTTTCTGACGCTCACACTGCTAGAAATTCGAATTAAGACGCCACTTTGTACCAGTAAACCAATGTCAATGTCTTTTGTTTTTTGAATATGAGTTTGTTGGTGTGTCGCCATCTCCAGGAGCCATGATGGATGGCCACTACAAGAAGTTGAAAAGTCGATCAATGTTCCTTTTTGAGTTCCCGTTTATGTCATAAAAATGTCCACGTTTGACAATAGGGTATTAACATTATACATCAATATTTTGTATGTTTTGCTTGTTCTTTTCGTTAATTTTGTACAACCGTGATGCAACTATGATTGGCCAATGTTATTGTGCTTCACTTCAATTGTTCAGTATTACAGCACCGCCGGTTGTTCTGGAATGCACTTTTACAGGCAGCGAACATGTCCTCATGTTGAGGCTTTTTCTAAACATAAAAATATACCTGAGTGTGTGGACAGAGCAAGAAAACAAGTCGAAGAGAAACAGCTGGTTGCTGCCTTTGAGGCCCGATCACGTTGACCATGTATCTTTGCTCCCGTTCTACCCGGCCTGCTGCTCCTATGACGATATTTAATGACCTCTGCCGCAGGTCCACCAGGAGCTTTCGAAAGAACCACTCAGAAGTAAAGTGCATTGACAGGAGATGATTATATCCCGTCGACATGTCTTTGAGGCACTGATTAAATGCTGGGAGAAGTCTGCTGGAATGACAGTTGTGACACAAAATGCTTAATGTTCTTCTTTACAGAAAAGTTAACTATGAAAGTGTCGCCAAAGTGGAAATTATCATGGCAACAGCTCACTGATGCGTCACAGATGATTCAATGCCTTACACAATTAGAGGAGGTGACTGGACTACTCTTCCCTCTTCCATTTTCCACTTCGTCTGGTCTTTTTGTCTAGATTCTTTTAATCGGCTTTGCTCAATACCACATGTAGTACAATGTCAATTTGAAAGATGCCCTTGAAACTATATGAAAGGAATGATAGAATAAATTGATTAACATATTGCATTTAAATGTGCCCGATGGTGCTTTTGTGTGTTGATCATTGTCCTCATGAATTAAAGATTGTTTGCCTGCGAATGCAAGCATCCAAGCTGTAAAGTCTAAATGCTCCAGGTTACGGATCCCCGACACCGCCGCGGCCGCCGCTATGCGCCCCTCAGGGTGACGCCTTCCGACACCCTGGAGGAGATGCCAACGCTGACAGGTTGACACTCGTTGGCCTTGCTTTACTAGTCTCCTCCTCTCTACCGCAGCAGATGTAGCAGCGCTTCAGCTTCCTTGGCCAAGCTTATAAATGTGATATTGATCTTTTGGACAAGTCAATTTTACCTGCATTTGGTCAAAATACAATTCTGCCTTTTGGAGGTTGAGTTTGGCTCAAAAGGCCGAATTAGGCTATGCACACATCCGGCTGCCACTTGCGTGGCATACCTGTGTATGTAGCACACAAAAATACAACGGACCCCTGCTGGGTCCGTTCCTGACTGATTTCCGTGAATAATGGACGCGTGACCTAAAAGTGATTATGATTGCATGTACAATAATTGAAACCGTAAATATACCACAACTATGCCCAAAACATTAATTGCATTTCAAATGCTTACGAAGGTATTATCATGGCTGTACTCCTAAAAATACTGTACATTAAACTGCTTACAGGCAAGAGCACGCAGATACACCATGTACAGTAAACGTACTTAGACGGCAACGATTATGTTGATGATGATGATGATGGCGAATTAGTGATGCGATGTACTGTATTGGTGCAGTCCAGCATAAAACAATGAACATTTGACTGCACATCAAAGCAGAGACGTTACGTCAATGGTGCCGATGCTCCCTGGCCTCTCCCGCTTGGCTCCCTGGCCTGTGTTGAGGAAAAATCTATTACTTCGTTGACTGCTGGTTCCGCTACAATGGTTTGCGCTTCAGTGATTCGGAGATTTTGAAAACGGGGGCTTTCGTTCAAATATAAACACCAGAAGATGCATCTTTGCTGAAACGGAGGATGCGCCTATGCTAAAAAAAACACAAGGTTGTTGTGTGTGCGCTGCACAAGATAACGAGCTTGGTAATGGCTCTCCAGTAAAATGTACATTTACTCTGACCAGTGGAGGCACGTTACTTCCATTGGAAGGCTGTAGCTCATCTGGAAAGATTTAGGATTTGGAATCAGAGGGACACAGTTCAAGTCATACTGTGAAAATGTCAACTAAGTTGTTGGAGGGATGCGAGTCCGCTTCTTAGCAATTGTCATTGTGCCCTTGAGCTATGTACCGACCCCACTCCCCCACCTCGAGGTGCAGCACTCTTTGCGTTCCCCTTTCACTGTGACATGCGTGGCTGCATGTGTGTGATTTGGTTCCACAGTATTTTGTGTTGAACCAAAATATATGTAGCAGACTGTAAACTGAAATTCCCCTTGAGGGATTATAATCAGAATTATAAATAAAAATGTAATTCTCAATCTCAATGTACATCAAATAGAGTATTAAAAATACACTTATGGACAAGCAGTTGGCATGTAGTACGGGAACTGTAAATGACAGATATCTTTTTTTTGCCACACTGTGAGTGGGCAATGTAATAAAAAAAATGTCATTTACAACTGGAGCAAAACTGTGAAACACAGTTGGCTCAGTGTTTATAGAAGAGTGAATATATGACACACTCGCTTGCTCACAGATGTGTAATTATCCAACAAAGAAATAAGCCCGACTGTTTCCCGTTTCATGTCCCTCAGGTGGCGAGTTCCAGACTGCCAAAAGTGGGTCTTGTGAGACCGATGCTTCAAGCGCATCTCCTTATCCGAACCCCGAGGAAAGAAAGCAGTTTATATTTAGCCGCCGTGTTCACTGTGCGCTTCTTCACCTTTCCCCAGAGTCGACACATTTACAACCACATTCCTCAGGCCGTCTGCCTGTAGTGACACGAGTATAACGAATGTCCAGGTCAAACGGGTCAGAGTTGAGGATGAGGGCCGGTATCGCAGTGTTAGGAACAGAGCAGTTGTTGGGCTATTCTTTGCACGTGATAGCTTCAGTGAAATCTGAGCTGCTAACTCTCCTGGTAAAGTCAAAACACTTTCTTCAGGACATGCTTTTCCATGGCGGCTTGATGGATGTAGCTTTTTTTCCCCCCCTTTTTGTCTTGGTGTCACAAAGCTCTCCAGGGGAAGTGGTATTTCTGGTTTGATGAGTCCCTTTGGGGAAAGAAATTTCCTCAGATGGACCCATCCATGAACCCAAACACTTATCACTCTGATGTATCTCAGCCTCATTAGACGGACACTTTCCCATAAACTTTATTAGGACAGCGGAAATTGAAACACATTAAAGTATAACAGAGCATGGCTAATGTCTAGCGTGGTGATTTAAAAGAGCGCCGCGTTTGAAGGCTTCACAGCGTGAAATCGTGCTGACTTCTTATAAAATGCCCTCTCTACCTTGCATTAATCATCCGAGCTCGCCGTTGAGTCGCCTGTATTTTGCGCGTTCTGCGCAGCAGTCGTGTCGCAACGCTGTCAGCTGGGATTACGGCTAGGTCGTGGCAGCTGTAGACGCACAGGTGCCAGCTGTTGGCAAATCTAACCATGCAGTCATTTTCAAACTTGTTGAACACAATTTTGATTTAAAGTCAATCTCATTAACAATGCGCTGTTTACAGACCATTTTACGGGGAGGGCAGCATTAACGAGACTGCTAATGAGTTCATCTCGAGTGCATGAAAGTTTTATTTTCACACAAGGAATGTGAAGGTTTCTCGCAGTTTCATCAGTTCAATGTTGTAGAAATTCACACTGTAGTCTGTTTAGGTTTTTTTTTAAAAACAATTTTTTATCCCGAGTCTACAGAGGAATTGTATACTATCCTCATTTCAATGTAAATAAAGCCTTTGAAATATAGAGTACAGGAATGATTTTCTCGCAAGCTTGTTTCTGAACCAAAGTTGAGTTGGAGTCAATTGGGGGGGGGGGGGAGAACATGTTCAGGAACTCTTTGGGCCTTTGCTTTGTTCTGACTCAGGTGTTAAAGTGAGGCAGAAGAAAAACAACACCTATTGATTTCTCAAACACAGCTTGTCACCATGCTGCTATTGTCTTCCTCCTCTTGAAGCTCCCCTTTCGATCCGACATGACCTCGCATCACAATCCTCCTCACTTTGACACGCCTTACTCAGTGGGGACTGTGGAGCTTCTTTTTTCACAACACCCTCAAGGATGTCACACTATAAAAACATTGTTAGACATTCCGGAAGCCAAGCTTGCTCCTCTTTTACTGTGTCCTTGTTTGCCATTAAAACCAATCATTAACAATGGATTTACTGGAATAATTCTGGATTGTTCATTATTTTTGACAAAGTATAATTGCATAATGGTCAAGCTGTGAAACTCAATATACGGCACGTCATATGTCATCAACACTCAGCTTTTAGTTCTGCAGGATGCTAATGAGGCGAGAGATCCTAATCACAAAAATGTGTCCTTTATCCTCACTTCACTGTGCTATTGTCGTGTTGGTTAGAAACGGGTACAATACAATTCCTCATAATGCGGGTACATGGCACTAATGTTAAGTACAGTCCGAAATCCAGAGAGGCAAGCTGCTTCTTACCGAGACTAAGTAGCGTTTCTCGCCAAGGCCTCTGCCCTAAAGCCTTCTCTGTTCCCTCTGTGGGGAGAATTGCTCAGTTATTTGAGAAATAGATTTTCAGACCTTTGTTTTCCCATGTCCTTCCAACATGACCCAGGCTGCCAGCCGAAGCGAAGCTACTGAACATTGTGGTACTTGAGGATTTTACAGGTGCATTCAGGTGGCGCGACTGGAAGCCCGCAACGGATGGAACAATCTTAAGAAAAGGCTTTCTTTCTGGTGATTCCTACCATTCTCATGTTTCATGTTGGCTGAGGAAAAAGAAATGTTTCAAAAGTGCTGACGCCATGATTGTAAGGTGATCTTCAGACTTCCAACATCTTCCCGAGGGTAGATTCTTGATAGTCTGTACTGTTTTGGTAATTTCATGTTAAGGGAAAACTTCGAGAATGGGCCGGAAAGGCTAATGTGAATGGAAACCCTTTCTGCCTCTGTGCCCTCTGTAGCCAAAGTTCTGTGAGCTTGGCCAAATGTATTACAATAGTACAAAGCCAGCAATATGCAAGAATGTTCCAGGGGGCCCATGGGGTGTTTGTTAGTTAAAAACAAAACAAAACAAAACCTCAATACCAGTTTATTATTGCTTGGTCATGGGTGTATGTGTGTGCTCCCACTTCTGCTTGCATGTGTATTTTCTATACGTGAAGGGACATTGGTTATTGTTACTACCTCATTATATATACTATAAATATTTATTGAACCCTTTTAGCCCGTTTTGAACTTTCATAAATGATAGCCAGGAGGATTAACAGCTACTGTTTGCCCAGTGCATCTGCATTGTGTGTGAAAGTGCAAATGAGCACTTTGTCCTGGCGAAAAATCCATTGCACCTCCAAGATGAGAAAGTATTTGCTTTAGCAGCAGTGTTTGCTGCGAGTCTGTAGCCAGGTGCTCTTCAGCGTGTGAGACCTCTGAGCAGGTTGACCCTTCTCACCCTTGCACGATGTCTATTCGGACAGCCAGCATAATTAGGAAGCAGCTTAGTTTGGGATTAAGGTTGGAAGTTGGCTGATCACAAGGGACAGGAGAAAAGGCATTAGGAGCATGGTGGATAAGATGGATATTACTCTACTTAGCAGTGGTATCATGTGACAATATCAGGAACTGACAGTAGGGCGCTGTTGACGCAGTGATCCCTCACCCAACACTAATAGGCTTTAATGCAGATAGCTTTGTTTACCCACAGTGTGTTACACGCCACCTTTCCGCCCCCCCCCACGCACCCACACGCAATATTCAAACTTGTAGCACAATTATAAAATAGTAATGTTTTTCTCCACACCCTGGGGTATTTTTGTGGTGTTCAGACAGCTTTGCCTTACTGCATCCACTTTGAAACAAAACAGGGAAGATGGTTCCCCTCTCTCATGAGTGCACACTTGCTGTTTTCAAAATGTTTCTGTAGAATGTAATTAATGTCCTCATTAACAGAGTGAACGAGCTGTGTGTGGCAGAACTGAAAGCCTAAATCCCCCACGGGCCCTTGGCTTTCTCGACTTTAGGAAGAGGGGTTACTGAAGTAGATAGCCTGTGGTTGGTTCAAATAAAGCCTGCTTCAGAAGTGAATTTCTGATGTTATAACATGTAGACCAGCAGCAACACAACATCCCGCAATCAGATGATCAATCAAATGAGTGCGGTCACGTCACTCCTGTATGCCAGCATTGTGCCATTTCCTTTTGTACAGGAGGAGGATTACGCCATACCCATATCCCGTGTCAGTGTTGTTTGTACAAAAGAACGACCCAGAAAAAAGGCGTAAAAATCCTTGCTTTAGCAGGCAGCGTAAAAGGGGCTTTCATTTTGACCATATTAAGAATAGGAGAAAGGAACGTTTTTCCCAAGTTTTAAGCGCTAATCCCTTCAGAAGGACCAGCCAACCCTGGCCCATCTGAGGTTACGAGGCCAGAACAAACAGCAGACAGGAATGTATTTGTCTGCATATCTTGGCTTTATTCACTCCTGTCTCCAAAAACAGGAAGAGGGGACGGAGCGAGGTGTTGAAGCCAGTGTCGAATTCAGTGTATCTGGTGGAGGAATCAGTGGTGGTTTGGACAGAGGCTACGGCAGGCCAGAACGCTTTTTTGGCAAATTAATTAACTAGGTTTTACCTCTGAAAGTGATGGTTTCTTGCTTCACTGGTTGTCTGTTGGCTTGGTAAGGCACATCTACTCCTGGGGGAAGGGGCTCATTGAATGCTGAGGTCAAGGAAGTGAAGCTTTATCCCAGTCCGGCGAATCCGTGTGGCGCCACAAGCTCCTGCCGAAGCATTTAAGATTGGCCTGTCTTTCTCCTCAGAGATGTGGAAGAAAGATATTTCTTTATTGGCAATAAATATCTGCTCCTGCACGAGTAGTTGATAGGTGCCGTGAAGAATTAATAATGGCAGGAGAGTGAGGTGAAAGGTGAGGCTGACAGGAGAGGATTTTGATTTTCATTTTCTCATTCTCATGCATAACCTCAAAAATAATGATTTGCAATGGCTTTACAGACTGTAAGTAATTCATTGCCTTGTAATTTGTGATGTATTTTTCTTTCTTTTTTTCCCTTTCATTTTGGCATACCTGTATATCTGTTTTTTTTTCTTTAGCTGAAAAGATGCAGGTGTTTAGCAAGCATCTCATAATTTTTCAAGTTTTTAAATTATTGTTTTCGAGCTTTATCACTGAGCCCAAGGCCGATTTATGATCAATGGAATCCTAACTTTTGAGCAGGACAGTGTGATTATAACATCAACAGTGTGCAGAGCCTTGATGATCAGATGACTGAAAACAGCTCAAGGTTGGATTCTGGGAGAACATGTTTTTGTAGCAACAAATGAAACATGCCAAAGGCTGGGCCCTATTTGGAGTTTGACATGGCTAAATGAATTTGCACGCAAAAAAAAAAAAAAAAAAAAGATTTCCGTTTTTTTCTTTCCGAACAATTAGTAACACTCTCAACCTTGAATTTAGCATTGCACTTGAGCAGTTTGTCATTTCTGGGCAATTAACTAGACGAGCAGTCGATTCTCTGCGAACAGACTCAATGGAATAAACAGTTGTTTGTTTTTTTAAAAAAAGTGTTTAAACCACCATCTGTTTGATGGAAATTTTTTTACTGTGACGCAGCTGGATGGAGCTGAATCACAGACGCTGACATCTGCTGTCTTCCCTTTCTTGAGCAGCACAGATGCTCATGCATGTGTGGATTGTTTAATGATACTGGTCAACCTCGAATATAAAAATTGTTTAATACCATAAGCAATATTTCTTTTCTCTACTGTCCAGATTTTAAAATTAGACACTGTAAAAACAACCAAACTATATTTGTACTGTATTTTCATTTTCCTGTGACAACCTGTGTCGAAATAAAATTGTTTCTTTAAGGTCATAAAACATGTTTTCATTCGTTGTTAGGGTATGTAATATTAAATCATCTTAAAAAGTTAAAATCATCAAAGTGAACTCACACTTTGGACTCGTGTTAATGCTGTGCTAGATATAAACAGTACCAGTCGATGTGCAGAAAAACCTCTTTGTAATTTCTCCTTGTTTCTTCTTTTGAAACAGGGTTTCAATTTCTCTTCATTGCTCCGTTGTTGCCTTTCTGTTTTGACTATGTTCGCTCGTCCTCTCAGCCTCAGGGCGTCTCTACGATGTAGAGCATCTTCTGCGTGTTTTATTTTTTGGGGGGGGGGGGGTTCTGTCTTGGAAGGCATGCAACAGAAGCACCGGCTCAGAGCGGACCTGTCTTGGAGTATGCGCGTCTCACTGTCTCCCCAGGCACTCATTAAGCTAGTGTGTGGAAGTGTGTATTTCAGCTGTGCGTGGGGAAAATGGGTGAGTGGGTGTGGGTTTGCGGTTCATACTTGCATGTGGAGGTTAAAAGGCTCCCTGATGGAGTCGTCATTTCCCAGCCAAGGGCGACCCGAGAAGGTAACTTCATTAGCCTGGTCCCGCTGTACAGATTAACTTGATTATCCTAACCTAGTCTAGATGGTGACAGTTGGTGCAAATGTTACACCTGGAACAATGTTCCTCTTTGAGGTCCTGCGATATTATGTCATCATTATAATTTAGATTGGATTATAGTGTGCATGCGTGTTTGTGTGTAGGAAGTAGATCTCAAAGGTGCACCTGGAATGCTTGGCTGCTCTGTAATTTGCAAAGTGTCTCTTCTCCTGGTAATGAGCAGGGGCGGCTCTTGAAACTCCTTTCTATAATTTGCTTGATGAAAGTCACACACTTCCTTTGTTTGGCGCATGCCCGCACACGTGCGTCCCGTCACTCAGTTCCCTGTCTGCCCGTCCTTTTTAACATTCATGCCACAGTGGCGAAGTTTCTTCAGTAATATTCGTCAGCCTCTCCATTACGTATTACTGACACAGACTTGCATAGGCACACGGGTTGCCCTTTAATTAAAGAGAGGGCTAGGAACCTTCGGCTCACACGAATAGGTTTACTGCACCTATTGACTCGCTCTTTATTAGGTGACATGTTAGTGACCTTTGGTCTTCAAGCAGTAGCAAGGTGCAGTCAAGGATTGTATCAGTCATTGGAACAGTTGGGTATTACCACATCTTGATGGCTGTTTCTGCAGCCTCAACCTCTTGTGACTGTCCTCTGCCCGGTTACCATTGCAGCTGTAGTTGGACATCTCAAGCAAAAATACTGTTCGATATTTCCAGGGAAGAAGACTGCATGTTTTCCCTTCGCTTCGATGGGGTTTTCTCTGGCTCTCTCGTACTGTCGAAAGATGTGTTCCAATTGAAGCCTCTAAGTCTGGATTTATATTGGAAAATTGAAGTAACTGATTCCTGTGTTGTGCCCGTATCCGATTTACATCTACTTTGATGATTGGTATCCAATTGTTACATTTACTGAATATCCGAACCAATCTTTAATCTGCGCATTTCAACGACATTGGGTTCACAGTGATGAGGTATACCCGATCTGTCTGGAAAAAAAAAAATAGCCCTATCACAATCAACACAACAATTTACCACATTCATACTTTCACACACAAATTGTAAGCTACTTCAGGCCTCGATGTTAACTTTTTAAGGCAACTGAGCACGCCTTGTTCGGTAAAGTGCATTCAAATGTTTGCTATACGTCACGGTTCGGTTTTATCACGGTATTATTCTCACGGTACGTTCATTGTTGCGGTATTGTAGGAAAGCTCACGGTATTGCAGGACATTTGACGGTACAGGTTCGGCAAACTCCGACATCCGACTCGCAGGGGTTGCCAGTGGCGGCGGCTGCGAGCCAGGATGCTGGCTTCGCGAAGCAGCGGTCCACGGCAACCGATCCCGGCCTGTGGGTCTGCGTTTGCAGGGACAGAGTCCGGCTTGAACAACAAGGCGCCCCTATCTCGCCCCGTTGATTGGGAACCGACGCTCTGACGTAGTAGTAGTAGCACGCCGTAGCAAGTTGCAACGCTAACACACGCAACGCTGCGGTCACGTGGGCCAGTCAAACAATCAGTGTATTTCTTTAGACACGCACACATGGTCACATGGGTTATTACACGTCCAATTGGGTGCGTTTACACTCAAATCAGAATCATCTTTATTTGCCAAGTATGTCAAAAACACACAAGGAATTCGTCTCCGGTAGTCTGAGCCGGTCTAGTACGACAACAGACAGTCAATTGACAGAGAACACTTTTGAGACATAAAAAACACAGCCACTGCGCAATAAAAGGTTCCCAGTATTGTGGTAATGCCGATACAATTTTTGTGATAATTGGGAATTTAGATCAGTTTGAAATGACTAATAGCACAATACCCTGTACTTATATAGTAAATTATTATTAACTAAAATAATCACGGTGGCCGACTGGTTAGAGCGTCAGCCTCACAGTTCTGAGGACCCGGGTTCAATCCCCGGCCCCGCCTGTGTGGCGTTTGCATGTTCTCCCCGTGCCTGCGTGGGTTTTCTCCGGGCACTCCGGTTTCCTCCCACATCCCAAAAACATGCGTGGTAGGTGAATTGACAACTCTAAATTGCCCGTAGGTGTGAATGTGAGTGCGGATGGTTGTTTGTTTGTATGTGCCCTGCGATTGGCTGGCAACCAGTTCAGGGTGTACCCCGCCTCCTGCCCGATGGGATAGGCTCCAACACGGCCGCGACCCTAGTGAGGAGAAGCGGCTCAGAAAATGGATGGATGGATGGATAAAATAATCAGATTTTGCCAATGACTCATCAACTATTCATCATCAAGGCCATTATGAAATTTTAAATCAGCTTTTTGTTCAACATATCACATTGGGTCAGACATCATAATTGTGTTGATGCTAGTGTACAGCGGTATATGATAGCAATATAAGGTATAATACCAACTTGAACGATACAGTGTTTAACTTAAGCAAGATTTTTTAATTTCTTGAACAGTATTTATTTGTTTTTTTTTTTTTTTTTAGATATGATGATTCCGCCTGACAGCAACGATGTTTAGCTTGTCATTGCTGAATATTTACTGACTCTGTGTCTGTTTAAAAAAGTTTTAAAAAAAAATTATTATTATTTTTTTTAGTAAACAAAGCTGCCTAATAAGCCGGAATTGGAAAATACACTTCACATTCTTGTGAATTTGCAATCTTGCGACAATAAAAAGACCTAAAAATGGCTGGCCTCATAAGTGAGTAGATGAGATGTTTTAAATCTACAGTTTAGAATAAATACTACATAGATTTAAGTAAGCAGCAGCTCATAAAGAAGGCATGCACATTTAAAATATAACAAAGTTTCGACATCTTGGGTTTAGTTCCCCTTTAAAGCTAAGCAATGTGTTTAATTTACCAACCATGCCCGTCATGCCCTATTTATAATGCTTAATTTTTAGCTTGTGTGAGTGAATGAGTGAGAGAGAGAGTAGAGGGATGCTTTAGCTCTCGGAAGTGCATGTGAATAATGGGCTCTTTGGTATGTTTTGGTACAAGAGATGGATTAGCCAATTATTTGCAGACAGAAAACTAATGCAGTATGATCAGTGGTTTATTGAGCGGCAGTACAGCTTACGTGCTCCAAAGCTGCCCGGCATCCACATCAGAACAGGACAGGTACGCACTGGCACCCGTGGTAAACCATGGGCAGAAATGTAGTGCGCCTGAGACCCTGCAGGAGTCAACAACTCCCCCCCTCACTCCCCCACATCACGGAAACCCTGATAGACCTCGAGAAAGCAAGCGAGATTTGAATCCGGAGACAAAAATCCGTTGATGCACTACGTTTGAAATGGGGCTGCTGTGGCCGCCGGGAACGTCGTATAAATGTAGATAGAATTGTCACGTGATTTCCCTTCAGTGCTTTGAGCTGCTTTTCATCTTGGCTTCACCAGACTCTGAACCTAATTGATGGGGAAAAAAAAAAAAAAATATATAGACTATTCTTTCTGTGTGATTATAACATTGTCCTGAGAAAAACACGCACACAAGACATACATAAGAGATAATACTCTAGCCTTATTGATTTTTTAAAATACATAGAAACACCACAAGCACTGATCTTTTCAACAAACCCAAAACAACCTGATATGTACAGATAAAATGATTTCTTCTTGTCACGTTGTCTGACCAAATAAAATTTTACTGGCACTCCAGACCAAAACACATTTCGAAACCTTCCCTCAGAATCCCACTGAGACAATTTTTTTTTCTCTTCCTCACCCGCACTTGCTTCTGAAAGCACACACATGCTTCCCAGTCTCATACAGCATCCTGGTCGAGGTGAAAATGATGCAGACACGTGAGGATGGTGGATAACAAAACACCATCTCCCATGACTCCTGACAGCTGCCCTGCTATTCGCAGGCTTGCACTGACAGGCCTGATTTGTTGGGGTTTTTAACTAGCTGCCACTTTGATAAAAGTACTTTTCGGAATTGAAGAAAACTATTCTGACTGTAACCTCTGGCTTCATAGAGACCAAACACAATTATTGCAAAGATTAAGTTGGCATGGCAACGATTGGCCAAAGTTGCTTGGAAGTTGTACTTTCATCTGTCAAATAAGATAGCAGTAACATATTTATTACCAATGTGGCATTGTGATTCGGCGCGTACATATTCAAGAGTGCAGAAATGGGAGCTTTAAAGTAACCATAGTCAGGTCCATTATCATGACTGTGTGTATTGGCTCTACAACAAAAAAACATTCAGGTAGATTTTTGCTAATTGGAGTTACATCAACATGAAATGCGTCATACTGTGTTATTAATGCCACAACCTTGGCACTCAGTGTTTTGATGTGTGGCTAAACACAAGGCGGAGGACTTTCTGTCGCAGGCCTTGTTTTCCGAGGCACCTTTTTCCAGAAGGTGGAGAAATGCTGCCCACTTTCCAGTTGCTCCGATCAAATCATACGTGCTATAAACATTTGATCTTGCTGAAACACTGAAAAACTAGCATTTCCCACACTGGACATGGAGATATGTAATACTATGGTCTGGCAATATGACTGTGGTGATGTCGGAGTGCCCTGTTTCTAGTCTAGTGTTTCTACTGTATGTAACAAAGTGGACTAAGCCATTTTGAACCCAACTGATCGGGCACAACACTAAAGCCTGTCAGTGTTATTTACATTTTGTTACTTTTCGTTATAATTACTGGACAGAATACATACTTTTCATGCTTCTAATAATGCGTCAAGGACATGGTTTGTTTCTCAAAACAACCAACTATGCTTGGAAGGGTGCACAGTGATGATCACTGGCATTATTGCTCAAACAAGGACTACTTAAAGGCATTATTCAACAAATTGCAGTAAACTAGAGAATTTTCCACAGTCTTCTTTTGTCTTTGACCGTCGGCCAATTATGACCATTACCAAACTGCCTGTAAGAAAGAGCTTATTTGATACTATCGTCATGATTATAGATTCAGAGATGATGATGAGTGGTGAATCCCTCCCCATCCTTGCTTGTGAACAACTGAGCCTTTTGGGATGCTCCTTTTATACCCAATCACGGAACTCGCCTGTTTCTAATTAGCCGGTTCACCTGTGGAATGTTCCAAATGTGTTTTTTTTCCCCAGCATTCCTCAGCTTTCCCAGTATTTTGTCGCCCCTGTCCCAGCTTTTTTTAGAACGTGTTGCATGCCTCAAATTCAAAATGCGAGAATATTTGCAAAAAACAATAATGTTCATCAGTTTGAGCATTAAATATCTTGTCATTGTGGTGTATTCAATGAAATATAGGTTGAAAAGGATTTGCAAATCATTGTATTTGGTTTTAAATGACATTTTATACAACATCCCAACTTCATCAGAATTGGGGTTTGTATGTTTTAGTGATACATCTGAAATGAGAGACTAACATCTTTGTATGTCGGGGAGGAGTGCTAAGTTTAGCCTATGCGTGGGTTTCATGAAGTGTGCCCGAAATAGTCTTTTAGTAGTGTTTACACACACGATAAAGTTGTTATTGCACGTCAATAGGCGTAGAAGCTGAGTGGTTTGTGGCGATATGGTGGCGTGCCCTTTCCGTGTCAAGGTTTTCTAGCTGTTCCCTGCATTCGTCAACTTTGTCCAACAACGTTTTTGATCTCCTATCTTTTGGCAGCGTTCTCAGCTAAAGTAATTTCTTCCTCGAGGAAGAATGTCCACTTCCCCCCTCCACCATCCATGCTTGCTTGATTTGTGTTTCATTTACATCCATATTGACCCAATCTATTCATTTGACAGCTTTGAAGCTGAACACTCCTTCAGGCTACATGTTTACTGGCGTGTATTTATTTTCCGGTTATTCCCAGATGTGCTAGGGCATGAGCTCTCTGCACTATTAAAAATGTTTCTCACGTGTAAGATGAACCGCAGCTTGCTGTAATCAGGACGTACCGTGTAAGCGTTCGCCGTTAGTGCTGACAAATCGCATTGTTCCCAAGTCTCAAACGGCATCTCCAATTGGCTCCTCATTCTTTGCTCTATTTCTCTCCGCCTCTTCTGAAATCTCCCGCTGCTTTGCCCTCCCCATCCTTCCCTTCTGCTTCAACCCTTGCCTCGTACATATGTGGCTCTCTGAGAGCTCACGCTGGTCCTATGTGACGCCTCGAATCAACACCAGCAGCAAGACTATGCGCAGCCAGTGTCCTCCCGCAGCAAGGCCACACAGATTGACGGGCTATGCAGCCAGATGCATTCCGCCTCACTGCACTTTGTGTTTGTCTGAGGGTGTGAGCTCATCATTTGCAGGATGGAGGGATGGATGTAGGGAAAAGACATCAGGAGAACAGCTATAGAGGCTGGCGGAATCAGCTTTGCTGTGGTGGAGTTTACATAATTAACGCTTTGTAAACGGAACTGTGTCCACACAAAGTATCAGGTATAATCCTCAATGCAAATATTGGCTACGGGAAAATTCTCACGTGCCAAAAAGCAAAGAAAGTGTCCTCATACATTTATTCGCTTAGCACTCATTGAAATAAAATAACTGCAAAGTTGTACCAGGGTTGCACTGAAAAATAGTCATAATATTATGAACATATGGATTAAGATAAGGGCTGTTAAGGATCTTTTCAAGAGTTACACTTTAGTATGTTTTGGCTCATCAAAATCTTCTTCAGTACAAGCAATTTAATATGACTGTTATGTTAACTAGCTGAAATCACCTCTTTTGTTTGTTTTTACCATCATCAAATGGTAACTGTTGTGTTTGTTTGTGTTGTAATTTTGACATTTACACATTGAAATTACATCTTGTAATTTTTTTCTTTTCTTGAAAAACTAACATTTATGTTAGTAAAGTCGCAATATTTTCCTTGTAATATTACGACAGGCGGCACAGTAGCCGACTGGTTAGAGCGTCTGCCTCACAGTTCTGAGGACCGGGGTTCAATCCCCGGGTCCGCCTGTGTGGAGTTTGCACGTTCTCCCCGTGCCTGCGTGGGTTTTCTCCGGCCACTCCGGTTTCCTCCCACATCCCAAAAACATGCATGGTAGGTTAATTGAAGACTCTAAATTGCCCGTAGGTGTGAATGTGAGTGCGAATGGTGGTTTCTTTATATGTGCCCTGCGATTGGCTGGCAACCAGTTCAGGGTATACACCCGCCTCCCGCCCGGTGATAGCTGGGATAGGCTCGAGCACTCCCGCGACCCTTGTGAGGAGAAGCGGCTCAGAAAATGGGTGGATGGATATTACGACATTCTTGCAAAGGTACAAATGCACTCATGGAACTTTTAGTTTTTCATCGCTGATTTTATGCTGGTTGAAATCTCGTCCCGCAGTGTAGAACTCGGATGAAAAGATCCCTTCACCCCGAAAATGTGCTGTGAAATACTATAAGTTGGATCATTAAATTAGT
Organism: Phycodurus eques; assembly: GCF_024500275.1. Lineage (NCBI taxonomy): Eukaryota > Metazoa > Chordata > Actinopteri > Syngnathiformes > Syngnathidae > Phycodurus > Phycodurus eques. Next base: position 28,282,698 of record NC_084528.1, on the reverse strand, counting down.
GTTGTCATACTTGTTGTATAAGTTTGTTGCAGTCCTCTGAATGAGTGTTACACTTTTTATCCAGAGGCAGACGGGAAAGACGGTGGTCTTCTCCCAGGGTGTGTCGAGCTGTCTGAAAGCATCAGCTCCATCAGTGTTCCGTCTGCAGCAAAACATGACATTCATCAACACTCCACCTCAGACAGCACAGAAGCAATTGTGAGCCTCTTGTATAAATGTGTATAAAGTGCATAGTCGCATAGAAAGACAAATTCGGTGTGCAAACAAGAATGAGGAGGGATGAGCACCACTGACTCCAGAGTAAATATTTTCTATCCACAATAACACTATAAATATGCATGCATGTCCCGAGTAGTACGGTGACTGACTGTATTTCTGAAATGTAATTACTGTACATTTACACGTACATGATTTGACAGGTAGGCACAGACAGTAATTAGACAAACAGACCTGCAAGCTTGCTGTCAAATGGTGGAATACACATTGACATATTATATCAAAGTTTTTTTTAACTGGAATGTTTGTTTTATTTTTGACTTAATTATTGTCCACTCTGTTGCAAGGCTTGCTCTACGGTCTTTCGTGGAAGTGTGACTGTCCAGTGAGTTTGTGTTTATAATTGTAATGGTTTGAAGGGGCTTTGTGCTCATTTCCCAAACCTGAATTTTATGATTTTGGTGATGCATAGGCAACTGAGTGTATTACCTTGATCGATGTTCTTCTTTTGACTGCGAACGAGTTAAATCTGACCGAGTCAACAATCTGACGGCATCAACCCACTTTAAAACACATTGAAGAAGAATGGATTTGAGATGACTTTTTCATAGAGGCAGACATTCCCATTCGGGTAGTGAAAAAGTTGTCTTAATTCATCTCCTGTATGCAGTCAATGCAGTTGTAGCAGTTTCTTTGTTGAGGTGAAGGGATATCATTTCGGATATGCCGTGAGGTTGAGCCAAGGTAGTTGGAAAACCTAATTGATGAGAAATAAATACATACACAGTATAACAAGCAGTGCAATTCTTGCATAATTAACTTAGTCGGCTAGTTTTACAGACACACACACACACACACACACACACGCACACACACAGGTGAACTATTGTCGTCTTACTCAGTGGACTTGATGACGTGGCCATAATTCAGCCTCACAGCACAATAATTCATTTTCATAATGCCAGCATGCAAGTGCAAAGCAGTAGTTAATGCTACTGAATCACTTTGATGAATAACAGCAGAATAAAAATGGCTGTAATGTGATCTTGGCAAATTGTCGCCCGGGTGTGATGAGCCTCCAGCAAACATTGTGAAGGCTTGACTCAGTTTTCGGCAGTTACATAATGCTAGTGTAAGTGTAATATTAACAAAGTTATATTGCAATCGCCATCATGCCTTCATTACAAATTAGTATAATGTGCGGCTATTCATTTATTTAAATGATTTCAAATGGGCGGCACGGTGGCCGACTGGTTAGAGCGTCAGCCTCACAGTTCTGAGGACCCGGGTTCAATCCCCGGACCCGCCTGTGTGGAGTTTGCATGTTCTCCCCGTGCCTGCGTGGGTTTTCTCCGGGCACTCCGGTTTCCTCCCACATCCCAAAAACATGCATTCATTGGAGACTCTAAATTGCCCGTAGGCATGACTGTGAGTGCGAATGGTTGTTTGTTTGTATGTGCCCTGCGATTGGCTGCGACCCCGCCTCCTGCCCGATGACAGCTGGGATAGGCTCCAGCACGCCCGCGACCCAAGTGAGGAGAAGCGGCTCAGAAAATGGATGGATGGATGGATGGATTTCAAATGTGAAAGCCTATTCTCTCTGAAGCATTTAGCCAAATGTACTTGTACTGGAAGATGGAAGATTATAATAATCTTATTATTAAGATTATCTAGAGCTATTAGTATCTGTCTGTGGACAGATACTAATACTAACTGTCTGTATTAGTATCTGTCTGTGGACGGTGTTATTCTCTTCAATATGAAGCTGGCATGGAAGGAGTTCAGAAAATTCCGAGAGCTTCTCTGCATGTTGTCGCGCTCGTATTTCTCAGCAAGAACCGGTCTGCTGTAGTAACGTTTTGTCTTTTAAAGAAATACTCAAACTGATACACTTTTTGGGGGTATATTTGATCATCTCACATGTAGGCTTTTGGCTCTTATTTAAATATGAAAAGGGCTTTTTTTCTGAACGATTTTAGATGAACAAATATTTTCAGATGCAAGAAAACAAAACCAGCTAATTGAAATATTCTCTTGAGTGTGTGGTGTCTTCCCTATGGTGTAAATCAGGGCAAGCAGATACAAGCTTGGCTCAAATAGTTTGTTGTGAACATTGATTTCCCATTTTGTAGAACAACGCAGTGTCTCTAATTGTATTAGAGGTTGTTAGGACTTCCCCTATGAAAAATCTCTCAATACAGAATACAGACCAAACAGAATTGTTCCAGTGATTTTATGTTGTCACACTCCTTGTGTGTGTCAATTACATCGTCGTCATCGTTATCTGGAGGCCACACAAGATTGCGTGATCGATACTTGGACCGGTGCAGAAGTCTCTCATGTCTCATCTCCTCCTCTCGACCTTCCTCTCAGATGCCATGTGTTACTTTACCTGGTTGCTGTGCGATGTCAATAACACATTTGTTAGACGCTGGCTCGGACCACCCCCTCTGGGTTCATCATCGGCTTATTAGTAGACGTTTGTCCTGTATTAACCTGTTAGGTCTTCTGCATGATCCATAACACTTTCACGTTTAAAAGAAAAAAAAAATATTATTGCTGTCTGCCATGCTGGCATTTTATAACAAACATAACATACAAAATAGTAGCACAACAACTGGCAGCAAATTTGTCCCGCTGAGGTTTTGGCCATAATTGTGCCTGGAGTTGAGATGACCCAGTTTGAAGCCAGCGATAACCGAGTTGAAAGAAACTGGGAGTCGGGGAGTTTTTTTTGTTTTTTTTTTGGGTGTGCATGGCCATGGAAATATGCAAATGATACATTAATAATGCAACATTTTTTTTTACAGTTTATTGGGAGGTCCATCCTAATGACTTAACTGAGTAAATAATTGTACAAAACTGTTGCCCATCAGTTATCCTTGTATATCTCAGTTCTCATTAGCAGAAGAGAGCTGTATCACTCCTACATAAAGCTTAGTCAAACCTAAAAAAGATTTTAATCCAACCAATTATTATTATGAGAAATGGGCTAACCCCATTTGCTGCCAGAACTGCCACCCAAAGCACACGTACACTTCAAAGCGTAAACTCCCAAGACAGTGAAGATGATAGTGAGTTGCCATCAATTTGTTGTAATAAACAAAACACCTACAACCTTGAATAATTAACATAATGTTTTTGAGCAGATGGCTGACAAGGTTATTTGATTTCATGCAAGTGAAAATTGAGTTAATGAATAATCCATGAAACTATAAATTGATTGCTAATTTCAACATATGTCCTTACTCGGACATACAAACAACATACAACATAGACTGATGGCGATAAGAATATGCATATATATTTTGTAGTGCTAAAGCTGTCTAACGTGGCAAAACAATTTTGTCCAGTGACATGCAAGGTTGCCATCAGGCAGCCATGATACCAAAGTGATTGCTATTTGCTCTCATCATTTTCAATGTTATCATTTCTGGCCAAAACCCATAGAACTACTCTGAAAACATTACTTAAAGTAAGCTCCAAAAAAGATTGCTGCTCTTTAGAAGTACTAGATTTTTTTTTGACTCTGCTCCAACCTGATGGGCTCATTAAGGGCAAAACTGGCAGCCTGACATTACCTTTAATCTGGAGCGATTCTTGGAGACACACTACATAAATGCCTCTGTAGGATGGAAAAACACGTTTTATGGTGTGAAAGGCATCACACCTACCGACTGCAAAAGGCTGCTGTTATTTCTTTATTCATAAGCACGGCTAAATAAATGTTTAGTGCTAAAATAATTTCTCCAGGGCTCTGTAATTTTGATTTCTGGAATTTTCACTATAGAAAGATACCATTCCAGTTATCTGAGATGTCAATAGTGCTGCCGGCCTGTGATGGATTCTGTTCTCAGGTGATTACGGCTGCAGGGGCTCCATGTTGTAAACAGGAGACAAGGTATTACTTGCTGTCTATCTGTGGCAGGCAGGCAACCTGTCAGCAGGAGTGTCGCTTTCAAGGACCTGCTCCACCCAGGAATCTCCTTGTGAGCCTGGGAACAATTTTAATCATCTCTGATAATGGCTTTAGCAAGCAGAGGGCGGGGACATACAAACCAATCAAGTGAGGAATGCGTCTTCGCTTCACTCACTTTTTACTTTGCATAGGAACTCACAAGAGGTCACGTTCAAACACTTTGATGAGGTAGAAAACAAAGTCAGCCCACCTCCAGTTGTGGGATACTGTTTTCAATTGCTTGAACATGAATATCATTGAGTTTGCCTCAAGTCATTGGTCGGGTTTATGGAGCCTTGCATTACGATTTTGAACTGGGTTAGACGCCCAAACCAAATAAAAATACTCCATAGAAACACAAGTTAGAATAAACAAGCTGAAACTGATTGGAATTTTATTTGGTTTCACAGGGGTAAAATATTCCTTTCCCCAAACTGATCAAAATTCATGTTAACGGTTCAGTCCGAATGTTCAGGCTGTCTTCTGTCTGCGCATACTGTCGTGACTCTGTCTTTTTGTTCGTGTAAACGTTTTTGAAATGCCGACAAAAAGTACAGTGACGTATTCAGCAATGCAATTTTGGAGCTTCTGCATGATCTAAGGCAGGGGTGTCAAACTCATTTTTGTCACGGGCCACATCGTAGTTATGACTTCCCTCGGAGGACCGCTACGACTGTGAACCCATATAGATCTTAGTCATTCAGGTCCCTAAAATAACATTCTTTTCCGTGACATTGGTTGACCTCCGTTTTTGTTTTTTTTTTCTCCGTTCAAAAAAATTCCAAAGGAAATTATGGAAATGTAATACATTTGTTCCAGTGTCAAACTGTCAGAGTCATAAAACCTATGAACTGTTCCTAGGTTTGGTGTGACTTTTAAGAATATACATTTTAATGTAAGTTTTGGTTGAATTCCAGCTTGTACTTGCATTATTATGAAGTCATGTCACTTGTGTCAAAGCAGGAATAACTTCTTTTCTGTGTGACATAATCCTTGTCTTATTTTTTTGTGGGAAAAACAGCACGAAATGGAACATTTTGCAAACATGAATATTTTATATGAAGGGTGTTTTGGCAAATCTTTTTTTCTGACAGAATAAGTAAGGAAGCAATCTTGTCTTTGTGGGCTTTTTATTACAGAAAAGAAAGCAAAGTCTTTGCAAGGAGAGGAAAAGGTACATGTCTTACAAGTCGTCACCCCTTACTGAAGCCCAGGCTAAAATCCCCCTTGTTACGTATATCGAAGTGAGAGAGAGAGAGAGAGAGAGAGAGAGAGAGAGAGAGAGAGAGAGAGAGAGAGAGACAAAAAAAAAAAAAAACAATTATCTGCAACAAGTATGACGCACACAGAGCTAGTAGTCACAACATAACAACATATCAATAAAGCATGTGAAGGTTGTCTAAAACTAACAGAAGTAATATTTGATGTATAGATATTAAACATAAATTTTCCAACAGATTAGATGCCACAGGTTACTGCTATTTGACATTTATGCTTGCATAATTTTTGCTTGTATTTCTGTGTCCGTTTTTTCACACAAGCATTCCCTACTGTTATGTACCTCCAGCAAGAATGTTTTTTCTGTTCGCAAGAACTAACCCCCAAAACTAAAGGCATGACATTTTGTGCAGAGGATGACCGTGGACCGTGATAGAATTAAATTATGTCTGCCGATGCAGAACCTATTCATTAGTTCCTTTGAAACTTTGCACAGACCTTGGCGGACATCTGTGCTCCTGGAGTGCACTGTTGTTCACTTTCGTTTCACTTTTGTCCACTGTGGGCATAAGGATCAGCCAGAAGACTGTGGTTACAATCAAAATTAACATGAAAAAAATAAATGAAGGACATAAAGCTTCATGTGTTGAAGTTCAATTTGCATTTCGACAATTTTCCTTTCCATATTATTTCCATAAAGTAAACGTTTACTCTCTCTTTTAATGTCTCTTTAAAAAAAAAAAATTGTAGCCAACACCACAATTCACATTTTGTATCTCTGATTGGTCCGATTAGTAGAGAGATTAATCGTCACATTTTAGGGTGTATCCCAAATATTATTGATGCCAATCTAAACCTCTGGCATAACTTGTTTGTGCCAGTTGGCTTAAGGTGACGTCATGTCGTTCTTGAACAGTTGAGACTTAATTAAAAGGGTCTTAAAAGTAATGCACTTCATTTTGTGTCAAGACTCCGATGAAAAGCTCGAATTCTCAATGATAAGTTAATGAATTCATTGATTATTATGCGCGTTCCAAATATTCATAATAGCAAAGATCATTAGATCATCATTTGATCATCTAACTTCTAGCATCACATTAGCTTGTTTAATGTGTTGTATCGCAATCAAAGTGCCCAATTTCGTGTATCGTCATGTTATCGACATTTTCCCGTTTGCTCATTAAAGTTATGAAAGATTGAAGCTGCTATGATTGCCTTTCGTGAAGAACATCATCCTCTTAATGTGTAACCTTGCAGAGTTGAAAGATTCAAAGCACTAACGAAACCGATTACCCTTGTGTTCACCTTGTCGTCTTATTGCTCCGTCAAATGCGAGCCAGTAATCTTTGACAAAAGGCTCATGCTTTTTATGCAGATGACATGCAGCGTATTTTTGAACCGTGCCAACTGTGGTGGATAACAAATTGTTTGTTTTGGGGCTTTGACAGTTTGAATATGTAAATATTTCAGAGAGACCAAGGAAGGATGGGATTGAAGAAAAGACAGGCAGAGATAATGCTGCTCATTTGCAGTCAAGCCTTGATGGGACGTTGCACGCTGCTAACATTAAGAGTTTTTATCCAGTTTGGCATAATCTGAATACTTCACTTATAATACCGTACAAATAGCCCAAAATTGTGTAGACAGACATCCTGTATATATTTCATATGATCTTGAATACAAAGACAATTACAACAAATATTTAGAATTAAAATCATTCAAATATATAAAATATTTAAATAACATTTTAAATATTTATATTATACAGTTAATCTAATTATTATATATTTAAAATTCAACTTGAAATATTTTGCGTCTTCGGCGCTTTTAGGAAGTGTACTGGAATTTAAATTCAGTCCTGACAGATTGCGATTGATATGGGAAGCCAAGCGGCATTGGATGAAATGTAGTCAGATTTGCAAACTGTCAGGATGAAGAGTGAGCTGACTCCAAAAATCTAAACCGACCTGTCGATAGGCAATATTGATGATGGACCGTGTTCTGGCAGCAACTTCGAATTCACAACAACAAAAAGAGTAAAGGAAAGCCTTGAGTGTTGTGCTGCAATAATAAAAATATTCCCCTTAAACTAAGCATTATCTCACTGTGTTAGTTAATTTTGATAGATTTTTAGATTTCCATTGAAATTCATTCAAATTTTCTAAAAAAGGCTTTTTCTTAGCGTTTTGCTTTAACGGTGTGCCGCCAAGTTGCGGGAACTTGTTGTGACCGTAAAATACTGTACATACAAGTAAAGAGGAGGAACCATTTTAACACGCTTTATATATTTATATGGTTTTAAAAAAGAAAATAGAACAGTACTGGGTATCTTGAGCATAAGTGAAATAATGTCAGAGGCTAGTTTCCGGTTGATAAAGGATGACATGTGATGATGTGATAGACAGGACTCGTAACAGTTATGTTTTGGGGCAAGAGAACAGGGGGAACTTTAATTAAATGAACAAATATAAGAGAGAGTAAAAATGTGCAGAGGCATTTTTACTGGCGCTGGATAGGAACCAGAATTTAGTGGATTTTTCACATCTGGTTAATTCTGTTAACCAATCAATGCACAACAATTCAAAAACAATTCTACTTGTCCTTGTAGAAGGTAAACCATTTACATCAACAAAACATCCTATTAAGTCGCCTAAGCGAGGCAGGGCTCATTATATTAGATGACCATAACCTCTATGTCCAGAAACAAGCCGGGCATAGAACTGCTCATGCTTGATCTCAACGGCAGTCATCGGGGACTGTTCTGGCGTCTGGTTGGGTTCCTGCCCCTGGGCGCTTTGGGCCCAGATAAGCAGCAGAAAATGGATGGTTTGCAATATCTCCATGCACATACTGAGCCAGCACGGCGCTCCTGCCTGTTAAGGATTCTATGCCTGCTTAGCGTCGGACTATTCGTGGGTAGCGCTTATCAATCTAATGCTGAGGTTATGCTCCATGCTGCTGTGGCACCCATTTCTCCTCCGTGGTCTTCATGGTCTAAAATCAGACTAATTTCAGAGGTGACCCGCTGCTCCCGAGATTAAGTTATGTATCATTCTCTTAATCTTTGCTGACAAGTATATGTGGGCGCTGCACCACACTTGTGCAGCATGTCGTCTACTAACAGATGGCATAAATCATTCTTTTAAACGCTGCATTAAGTATTAATCATTCTCTGTGCTGTCACTGTCACACTGCTCGGTGAGCCAAGGGGGGTGCAAAGTGTGATTAATGGAGGTGAAGCTATAAGAAGTCACTTTTTAGCCCCCGCCCTCTTTACCTAGCGTCGGTTATTGGCCTTGACATGGTGACATGGATACTTGTGGACGAGAGGCCCAATGTAGAATGGAAAATGATTCACCTCCTGTTCCAGCAAAACCCGGCTGTCTCATTTGGAAAGGATAAAGCCATAAATTTGATGTACTATTACGATTTGTTGAGTGTGACATTGCATTTTATTTGGCCTTTTAGGGGGTACTTTGTATTGCTTGTTATTTTGATTTAAAACCAAATGTTGGAAAATACAGAAGGACAAAGCATCCTAGTCAACTCAAGCTTGCTGTCTTTCCATTTAAACTGTGAACAGTTTTGTGGGAGACATTTGTGGCAGGTGTCAGTGAATCTTTGTCACTAGCAAATCTTTTGAGCGTTATGCTGAGACGATTTTGTTGTCTACTTTTATGACATTATTGATTCATTCAAATTACAGCTCAGCTTTCGACAGAACCATGGCATCCCCTCTCGCTCTCTCTCTCACTCGCTGACGTTCAAATTGCTTTCTTCCACTTTTATGGTAACACCTTCCTATTTAGTGTGTTGACCTTAAGTTGCTTTTAACTATAGTGTTAACCGTTGATTTGTTCAGTAATCTACTCTTCCAGTTTTTGTCACACTCCCTACATGAAGAATACGTGTGATGAATAATTTATCCGAATCAAAGATTTGCTAATGGATGTCACACCCTAAAAATACAAACAATGTGCTCTCAAAATAATGTTTGTAATTAAGCATTTTTCATGGCTAACCATTACTTCGTTCTTAACTTTTATCAAATAAGTGCAAGTCACTGCACCCTTGTAAACCCTAATTTACGTACATTATTAATTAAAACACATTCACTGCAATTGACGGCTTTAGAAGTCAAATATCCATGTTAACTGGGAGGGCTGACAGTGAATGAGTTTTAAAAGGAACTAAACTCTTAAGAAACGAATGGAATTTTATATTCGTGCAATAAAGGAGTATCAGAGAAGAAAAGAGTTATGAGAATAAAGCTTATAACGGTCTGAGAATTCTCCCCCCTTATTAGACTGGTCATATTTTTCCCCAAAACGTTACCAGAAGTCGGAGTTTTGGCGCGTCATGACAAATGTCAACTTAACAGTCGAGCTGTCTTAACAGTCGAACAGTCTTTCTCTCTCAAAGTTGTGAGACTGAAGTCATAATTGAGATCCGAAGCTTTGTTGGCAATTGCAGGCATTTCCTTTACGTACATTGTATAACTACTTTAGTAAGTCTTATTAATTGCTATATTTTTGTAATATTTGTAAATGAAATGGTTTCAGGAATTGGGTCATAACATTATTGTGAAAATACTACACAGAGTTAAAAACACATCTCTAACAATGTAGAATGAAAGTAACTCACTTTATACTCCTTAAATAAAGTTTATATACCGCCTGCTACAATTTATGATATTTGTTATCCCTGACAAAACAATGCCAGACACTTAGTCCAGCCGACTTCCCAGTTGCAGGCAGATTCCTCCTGATCATCTTTCATCAAGTATACGGTGTCAAAAATGGCCTTTGGTCCTGGCTCCAGGATTAATGCTCCGCACACTCTTTTGCCACCCTTTCCCCTCGGTGCCCGCTCTCCACGCCAGCGCTCTTAATGTGACGTTGATGCAAAGTGATAGACCACTGGCGCTCCTCCGACGTCCCCGTTCAGCGCCCTCTGCGTCCGTGCTCCAATTTACCGCCTTTGCATTCCATTTGCTTAGCTTCAGGCTGCGAGCCTCACCCTCAACGCTGTCAACCCCCCGCCACCCCCACGCTCGCCCTCCATCGTCCCTCTGCTCCTGCAGCGCTGCTTCTGTTGCTGCTGGAATGCGGGAGCCGGGGCTGCAGCTGATGTGGTTTGGCGAGTCGTGTGAAGCGAGATACAGTGCATAATTATGTTGTCAGAGGACATCATGATGGAAATGTCTCAGTCCCAAACATCACTTTGAAATGCGGCATCCTTCAATGTTGGCGCCCTCCCACGCTTTTATGTCATCCAATTTGTTCTTGTTTGTCTCCTGAAAGGTCTCGTTTGTGAGATTTCTGTTTTACATATAGCATATAATCATAGGGAGGAGTATTTTATTGTATATTTTTAACATTCAAGGGGTTCACCGTCGGGTTAATGTACGTTTAAGCAAATTGTGATGTTGAGGGAAGCTTTCGTTTTATATAGCACACATACACTTGAGTAATTAACCTTTACAGATAACCCTAAAAAAGTTAGTGAACATTTTAATTTGTGTCACTGTTGCTTCCAATATGAAGGGTGTAGAGATACACATCACAATACACATTATACACACACACATAAAAAACAAATAATAAAATAAAAAGTTATTTGAAATCTCTGTTGTGTTCATGCCATATTTATTAGTATGTATTAGTCACTGATGGTGTAGTGGTACACTCGCCTGATTTTGGTGCCGGCAGCGTGGGTTCAGTTCCCACTCAGTGACGGTGTGAATGTGAGTGCGAATGGTTGTACGTGTCTATATGTGCCTTGCGACTGACTGGCGACCAATTCAGGGTGTAGTCCGCCTTTCGCCCAAAGTCAGCTGGGATAGGCTGCAGCGTCCCTCGACCCTAACCAGGATAAGCGGTGTTGAAAATGAATGGATGGATGCATTTAAAGTATTATCCATCCATCCATTGTCTTCCGCTTATCCGAGGTCGGGTCACGGGGGCAGCAGCCTCAGCAGGGAAGCCCAGACTTCCCTCACCCCAGCCACTTCCTCTCGGTCTTCGAGGAGATCCCGAGGCGTTCCCAGGCAAGCCGAGAGACGTAGTCTCTCCAGTGTATCCTTGGTCGTCCCCGGGGTCTCCTCCCGGAGAGACGTGCCCGGAACACGACACCAGGGAGGCGTCCATGAGGCATCCTAAACAGATGCCCGAGCCACCTCATCTGGCTCCTCTCAATGCGGAGGAGCAGCGGCTCTACTCTGAGCCTCTCCCGGATGACCAAGCTTCTCACCTTATCTCTAACGGAGAGCCCAGACACCCTGCGGAAGAAACTAATTTCGGCCGCTTGTATCCGGGATCTTGTTCTTTCGGTCACGACCCACAGCCTGTGACCATAGGTGAGGGTAGGAACGTAGATCGACCAGTAAATTGAGAGCTTCGCCTTTCGGCTGAGCTCCTTCTTCACCACAACAGACCGATACAAAGTCCGCATCACTGCAGACGCTGCACCTATCCGCCTGTCGATCTCACTCGTGAATAAGACCCCAAGATATTTGAACTCCTCCACTTGGGGAAGGATCCCCGACCTGGAGAGGGTACTCCACCCTTTTCCGACTAAAAACCACGGTCTCAGATTTAGAGGTGCTGATTCTCATCCCAGCCGCTTCACACTCTGCTGCGAACCGCTCCAGTGAGAGTTGGAGATCACGGCCTGATGAAGCCAACAGAACCACATCATCTGCAAAAAGCATAGATGCAATACTGAGGCCACCAAACCGGACCCCCTCTGCGCCTTGGCTGCGCCTAGAAATTCTATACATAAAACTTATGAACATAATCGGTGACAGGGCAGCCTTGGCGGAGTCCAACCCTCACCGGAAATTAGTCTGACTGACTGCCAGAAATACATACCAAACTCTGACTGCGGTCGTACAGGGACCGAACAGCCCGTATCAGGTGGTTCATTACCCCATACTCCTAAAGCACCCCCCACAGGACACCACGAGGGACTAGACTTGTTGGGCAAACTCCCATGCAATCTCGAGGACCCTGCCGAGGGTGAAGAGCTGCTCCACTGTTACACGGCCAGGACGAAAACCACACTGCTCCTCCTGAATCTGAGATTCGACTTCCCGACGGAAACCTCCTCTCCAGCACCCCTGAATAGACCTTACCAGGGAGGCTGAGGAGTGTGATCCCCCTGTAGTTGGAACACACCCTTCGGTCCCCCTTCTTAAAAAGGGGGACCACCACCCCAGTCTGCCAATCCAGAGGCACTGTCCTCGGTGTCCACACGATGTTGCAGAGGCGTGTCAACCAGGACACCCCTACAACATCCAGAGCATTGAGGAATCTCATCCACTCCCGGGGCCTTGCCACCGAGGAGCTTTTTAACCACCTCGGTGACCTCAACCCCAGAGATACGAGAGCCCGCCTCAGATACCACAGACTCTTCTTCCTCATTGCAAGGCATGTCAGTGGAATGGAGGAGGTCTTCGAAGTATTCTCCCCATCGATTCACAACGTCCCGAGTCGAGGTCAGCAGCGCCCCATCCCCACTATACGCAGTATTGATGGTGCACTGCTTCCCCCTCCTGAGATGCCGGATGGTGGGCCAGAATTTCCTCGAAGCCGTCCGGAGGTCGTTCTCCATGAGTTCCTCAGTCCCAAAAGGCCTGGTAGGACTTCTTCTTCAGTTTGACGGCATCCCTCACCGCTGGTGTCCACCAATGGCTTTGGGGATTGCCGCCTTACGGCCACAGCTCCGGTCGGCCGCCTCTTCAATAGAGGTCCACTCGGAGTCAATATCCCCCGCCTCACCCACGACGTGGATGAAGTTCTGCCGGAGGTGGGAGTTGAAACTCCTTCTGACAGGTGATTCTGCCAGACATTCCCAGCAGACCCTCACAATACGTTTGGGCCTGCCACGTCGGACCGGCATCTCCCCCCACCATTGGAGCCAACTCACCACCAGGTGGTGTTCAGTTGACAGCTCCGCCCCTCTTTTCACCCTCGTGTCCAAGACATGCGGCCGCAAGTCCGATGACACGACCACAAAGTCGATCATCGAACGGCGACCTAGGGTGTCCTGGTGCCAAGTGCACGTGTGGACACCCTTATGCTTGAACATAGTGTTCGTTATGGACAATCCAGGGTGAGCACAGAAGTCCAATAACATAACACTGCTCGGATTCTGATTGGGGGGAAGGGGGGGGGGGGGGGGGCGTTCCTCCCAATCACGCCCTTCCAGGTCTCACTGTCATTGCCCACGTGAGCATGGAAAAGTAGTAAGTCACGTATTATATTAAGGGAAAATTATTTCAGTGAGGGAACTGTGCTCTGCCCCGTGACTAATTGGCCTTGAGAACAACAACCAGTTGCAATTTACATATTTTTGGCCTCTGGCTATTAGCTATTAGCCTCAAAATGAGATTTTCCTTTTCCCAAAATGATAACAAATAGTCCCACGATTTCACACATGATTGGCTGCGGAAGAGAAGACACTACCAGGATATAAACTATTAGGAGAAACAGAATGGATGACTCCTGCATTTGTTTCTAATAGCCTCTATTAACATCTGCATTCAGAGTGAAATTGAAATTTCCCAGAATTCAAAATACCTGTACATCATAGTCCACACATAATACAGTTTTATTAATAGAGTTCTGAACATATGCCCTCCTGTAAGCTAGATACATCCATCCATCCATTCTCTGTACCGCCTTTCCTCACTAGGGTCCTGGGCGTGCACATTCCCACCTACGGGCAATTTAGAGTGTTCAGTCAACCTACCACGCATGTTTTTGGAATGTGGGAGGAAACCAGAGTGCCCGGAGAAAACCCACCAAGGCACGGGGAGAACATGCTAACTCCACACAGGCGAGGCCGGGATTTGAACCCCGGTCCTCAGAACTGTGAGGCAGATGTCCTCACCAGTCGTTCACTGTTCCGGCAAGCCACATACAAGCAGGAAAAATGAAGTGTACCAGCAGGGAGCTAGTTAAGGGGGACAGAAGAAAAAAGTATCACGTGTCATAGAAACTGGAAGAAAATGCCAGGTCTCCTTTGTTATTTTCACCTTTAATCGAACAAATAAGTGGTGAAAAAATACTTGATCCTTGATTCAGACCCTCTATTCATTTTACTTTAGCTGTGTAATGAGGCTGTCAAAGTCACAGCATGAGAAGGCAAATGGCTCTCCAGAGACCATGTCGGCATGTTGTTATATTTAACATATAAATATTCTTTAAAAGTGCGTTTTCTCTGAACGTGTGGTTGATTATTCACACTTGATGAAAATACAATATGTGGCAACATTGTTCCTGTCTCTCAACAATTTAACGAGAAACATAATGGAATGGACTGGATTTTTTTTTTATTCAAACCTTTTGTGAAACAGCATTTGCGTTTGAATGCAGCTGAAGCCTTTGACAAAAATGTGCCGCTATGAAATGCTTTTCAGCAGCATTTATGGCCTGTGGAAAATTATCCCTCTTTTAAGCTGATGTATGACATAGAGACCTCTGAATTGACTTCCAAAATGTACACGGTTGGCTTTTCCGACCCAAAGAAGATATTCTCTGAATAACAAAAAAGTGCATTGTGTGCAAATGCATTTTTCCTCTTTTATGTAATATAAGTTGAAAAATGTGCTATATTAATTTACATGCAAGTATGTGAATGTCATTTATGAAGAAATGTAAGCTTTACAATTTAAGTGTGTGACAGCTACATATCTGCGATTCCGTAATTTGATACCTGAGACGTTTGATTAGTTGTTTTACTTGTACTATAAGGATTTAGGCTGTGAAATAAATTGCAAAGACTGACAAAATAAGATAATATTTCATAGACTTCATGTGGTGCTTCATCTTTACATGGTAAGCTCCAACTTGCGTGGAGATAAAGCGAGTTCAGTCTGATAAAGAAGTCATGGCTCAGCGTGTAAGTGGAATTGTCGCGCGCCTGTAGCGCTCCCAATCACTTCAGTGCTCAATTCTCAGCAAGTCAGTGCTGGCAACCATCTGTGGCTTCATAACCTCCAGTAACCTCTGCACAACTCCCACTACTGTGTCTGAACACAGTATGTTAGTGAGGGCGGCCAGTTAGATGACTTTTATTTTTGATGCACCTTGTCATTGAAGAGATCAACTGGAGTTACTAGTCATGAGATTACGTGAGTCCTATGCTTCTGGGTTTAGGAATAATCAAGGCAAAGATGTCAAATTTTGCACATTTTTCTGTCCTACAGAAAGGGGACATATGGCAAGGGTACCAAAAATGTCTGCCATGAAAAAATAAAACGTTTACTTTTTACTAAACCTTCTGGACCTCTGTTAAAATTTAGTTGGCACTAAATGTTTGGCACTAAATGTTTTTTTTTTAATTCTTTCAAGGAGAAATGAAACAATAGCAATATGTTTGCCCGTTATCCAAGAGTCTTGCGGTGTAATCTATTCAAAGAGGAAATGGTTGAAGTAAATTCAGATTAGTTTAAAAAGAATCTGATTCATCTTTATTTGCCAAGTATGTTAAAAACACACAAGGAATTTGTCTCCGGAACTTGAAGCCCATTTGACAGAAAATACTTTTGAGACAAAAATATAAAAACACCGTATGGAGAGTCACTGTGGTAATGCCGATATAATTATAATTTGTTTTCTGTCAAATGTTCTGACCTGTCGTAAAAAGGTATTGGTTCTCAGTGCTATATTTCAGTTCAGTGTTACTGCATTGAACACTAACTCAAAGCAAATAAAGTGGTCAAATAATCATTTTATCAGCAGACCTGGTTGCTGCTTATCAATCATAGGCAGAACCTACCGCTTTTATCGGCCACATCCGAGCATTCAAAACCAAATGCTCGAACAAACCGCACTGCTGGCTTGTCGCAACAGCAAAAGCATATCTTCTGGTTTCCTGCCAAATGCGTTGCGTTGTATTATTCTTTTAAATATCTGCACATTGACATCCTGGAATGGCCGCTTCCTAGGAAAGGACTATTTAAATGTGAAGCTTACCAAGAGAGGACAGGCGATCTGAGGGACGGAAAAGTCGTCGCTGCCTTGTTTTCACATGATTACAATGGAACATTTGTGCGTGGCTGCTAAAATGCAAAGAAACGCTTCCTGGGTTGAGTTTAAGTCCATTCTTCATGTGCCCCCCCCAAAAAAGGCCAAGCATTTAATCAAGCCTTCATTGAATGCCATTCCTATTTATAACGCAAAGCATAAGATTTGGTTGCATACTTTTTTTGAATAAAATTCATTATCAAGTAGGTCTGACGTATAACAAGAAAAAAAATGTACATTTTCTCCTGGTCCGAATTGTCTTTTTATAATTTTCATGGACATATATGTATGGCTCCAAACAAAGGGGACAAAATGGAAATGCAAATTTGTTCCAAGTGCTCACAATCTGTCTGATTCAATTGAATCCTGTCTAATCACCTCAAACAAGGCCTATTGTTCTCCACTCCATCTCAGTGGGTCAAACATGGCCCTCTAATCCATTTCAATCCTCTCCTTTTGTCTTCTCACATACAGCATATAGATTAGAGATGGGCTTTTGACAAAATGTTTTTGGACCGACTATAAAATGAATGACACATTTTCGATAGGATGAAGCACATTTATATTTTTTAAATGGAATGAAAGAATCTCTCTGAATGTTCTAACCAATTCCAGTCTCATTTTGATGCTTGCCGTAGCGGAGTCTACAGATGTAGCTAATCTTCCCACAGATGGCATCGTGCTATTTAGACTGCAAACGAGTTGAGACCGAATCAAATGTGCCCCTCCTTCCTAAATATTAATCAATGGATAGAAGTGTTCAGACACCTGGCCACTGTCTACACCTACTTGAAATCAAATTGGAATAATTCTGCTAACGATTCATCAGCCTCTATTCCATTTAATCCCAAAAGTGTCCACCCATCCACCCATTTTCTGAGCCGCTTCTCCTCACAGGGGTCACGGGAGTGCTGGAGCCTATCCTAGCTATCATCGGGCAGGAGGCGGGGTACACCATGAACTGGTCGCCAGCCAATCGCAGGGCACATAGAAACAAACAACCATTCGCACTCACATTCACACCTATGGGCAATTTGGAGTCTTCAATTAACCTACCATGCATGTTTTTGGAATGTGGGAGGAAACTGGAGTGCCCGGAGAAAACCCACGCAGACATGGGGAGAACATGCAAACTCCACACAGGCGGGGCAGGGGATTGAACCCCTGTTCTCAGAACTGTGAGGCAGACGCTCTAACCAGTCGTCCACCGTGCCGCCCCAAAAGTGTCCAAACATGTTCATATGACCTTGCTGCTGGTCAATCTTTCCCACAAAGTTGGAATTGACCAAAAAACGGTCTTTAAGACTTTAAGACCTACTACTACTACTACTTTAAGACCTACCATGAATCAGTAACAGTACCACAAAAGTGGTGGCATTAAGGAGCAACTGAAGGATTTTTACCTTCTCTTTACTCTTTGAAGAATGGATGGCGAATGAAATGGAGGTTATGTGACATGACAGCTGGACATACGACGATTATTTGTGGTGATCTTTCCTCGGACAGAGTGTGGAAGCACATCCTCGTGTGTTTGCGGGATGTCTATTCCTATTTCCCGGCTTGTCCATCTTTGTCATGAGTGACGGCTTGTCTGCTGCTTTGCAGTGTGTGACACACATCGACGTTTAATTCTTAGCGACAGCATGACACGCCCGTACGCAGCCACATGCATATACGACCGACTGCAGGAGAGGCCACTTGGCAGTCGCCACGGTAAGACTGATGCAACACACCACGCGACTGGGCAGGTGGCAGCTGCACCAGGGAGTTGGCCACAGGAGGCCGAGGACCGTGTGACAATAAGGGCTACCCAGATGCCATCCGATGATCAGGTGGGCATTGACAGATGCCTACTTGCATGCTGAAGAAGCAAATTCCACTG
Organism: Phycodurus eques; assembly: GCF_024500275.1. Lineage (NCBI taxonomy): Eukaryota > Metazoa > Chordata > Actinopteri > Syngnathiformes > Syngnathidae > Phycodurus > Phycodurus eques. The sequence goes on along the minus strand of NC_084528.1, from coordinate 28,264,391 downwards.
AAGTCGTGGAATTTGAAATTGGACCAAATTATTTGTGAAAATATGCCTCTTAATGTCACAGGTCGACGAGCATCCTGAAATTGATTAAGTTGAGACCACTGGAAGTAGTCTCAACTTAATATATAGCACTTCCACTGAATTGCATGCTCATTTGCATTGTTGTTATTTAGATTGGCTGTTGTTCCGACATCCCCTCTCTAGACAATTTTTGTGCACAGATCCATCTGCATTAGCACCTTGTGTATATTCACAGAATTTGGAAACTTACGTGGTCCTTGATTTCTTTGTCATGCACACACTGGTGTTTTTCTTCTGTGAGATTTGGAAAAACACTCTACAGTGATTTTCTACACAGTACAGACAAGTTGATTGACCTTTTATTGTGATTAACATTTTTGAAAGCAAGTACACACCATTAGTGACACAGTGGTAGCCTTTCAGTACCTGGGTAACAATGCGACAAAACAATTCTCCACTTGGTGTGCGCTGAGGATTATAAACTATTTAAAGCAATTAGCACGTGTGCTATTCAAGGAAAGAATGCATTTCATGTCACACTGCTTGTTGATGAAAGTCAGCATAAAGCAGCAAAGAAGCACTCAGAAGCATAACTTTGTCGCTAAACGTGTTAGAGAACACAAAACGGGACCATTTTTTCCATTTTTGGCAATCTAAATCTAGTATGCGTGTAGATTAAAAGGCAAAATGCACTATTAAAATAATAGTTTTTGCCAGTTGGTATATGGTTGTTGTCAGTGTTGTTCATTGTGCATGTACAGTATTTTCACCACAATTGGATATGTGGTGGAATTACACACACATATGCTTAAGTGAACCGTGATACCGACTGACTCATACTAATATGCAAATGAAATTCACTTTTGGTAATACTCCTCACGCCCCCCGCATCAGTCGCTTTTGCATTTGACATCGTCGTGGCTGGTTGGAAATTATTCATGGAAAGTTGCATAATTAAACTGCCAAAAGTTGGCATGTCTAAGCACATCAGTCTGTATGTATAAACAAATAATTACCCAGCAAATTGTTGATTCATAAATAAAGTAAAACATTAAATCAGATGCTCCTGTCTACAAACCGAGTTTCTGAGAAACAGAGTATGACATTGAAAAAGAAAGGCAGTCTTTTCTATGATGCGAATAAATTATCACACTTAATGATGAATTTATTTCCAAAGAGTCGTTTTAAGCATCAACATAACAGACTCCCACAAACTCGATCATTGATAGCAGACCACGTGATTGTATGTCAGTGTCAGGATATAAACAGGATTAAGGATTGTTTTCCTCGTATTTACATTTATATTATTGCGAAAGGTACCCTTAACTCAAACTCGACAGCTTTGTAAAACACCACAAGTTGTGCAAGCATGTTCTGTGCAGCAGGGATGCATTCTTTTTAGGGAGAAAAAAAAAAGTGCCATATTATTTCAATCAGATGCGGCACAGCAGACTGTAGAACATTGCATTTTAGTTGGCAAAAGAAAGGCTTTTATTTGTTGTACCACTACTAACCTTGCACAAGAAAAAGGTAGGGGAAATTAAACCAACCGACAACAATGATAAAATTTGTCTTACCGACAAATTAAAAAAATATATATATATTTGTTCAATTGTGTTTTCATACAGTACGTGGTGTGGGGCATGCCTCTAAGTGGGAGCATAAATAGTTGCGTCTTCCATAAAAACACTACAGTATGTGCCGTGCGATTGGCTGGCGATCAGTTCAGGGTGTTCCCCGCCTCTCGCCCAAAGATAGCTGGGATAGGCTCCAGCACGCCCGCGACCCTAGTGGGGAGAAGCGGTACAGGAAATGGATGGATGGATGACGTTACAATGTTGTGGTTCATGAAGCCCATATATGTATAAATTATAGAAACACTGCTTTCTCTTTGAATTAGTGATACCACTCTTCTAATACTATGCAACTTCGTGGCTTGTTGCCCTGTCACTGAGCCTTAAACCATGTGACTAATAACTGGTCCAGTAAAGCCTGTCAGTATTTGTTCAGGCGCAAACATAAATATGATTTCTGTCCAATGGAAACTATGATGGCCATTTGACTTTGCCTAAATGAAAACAAGGTGTGATCATTTGACATGGTTTGATTTTGTTATTGTCTGTATTTCCTGGAGTGAGGGTTCAGAAACCAAATAGTCGAGGCATGCTTTAAATGGACCGCTGATCAAATGGGCCACTACTTTAAATCAAATGTGATGAAACCGCACCCTCACAATCCAGATTATTAGCTGCTCACTCAGTCAGAAAATGGGCTGTTAGAAAGATTCATGAATTAAAACTCAGGGTGCTTTAAAATATTCACACGTTCAGCAGATGCTTCACTTCTTGTTAGAACCTTGGCCGGTGAGGATAAAAGCTTATGGGCGAATGTTTTATTTTGTTTTTCTGATACAAATGTTCAAAAATGTCAGCTACACATCAGCCGCAGTATTTTTGCAACAGGTTATCAGTGTTGGCAGCAGTATAGGTCAAAAAAAGATCACCTCTTTTACTTGCGTCAATGTGAGAAAGTAGATGCAGATCAGGGATTAGATAGATACGTTATTCATCCCATGTTTGCCAGAAGTCTTTTTCTTCAGAGACGTTTGAGGATTCTCGCCAACTCGCAACGCAATGAGCCAAAAATGTTACTTAAAGGTGTGTTTTCCAGATAAATTGAAAGAGGACTAATATCTCGCTCCTATGATAGTGAGGCGTCTTTGTCAAGTTGTGATCTTTTGCTGTTTTTAAGTGAAAATGTAATTGTGTGACTGCCTGATGTCCCTGACATTTCGGAAGTGATCCCGAGGCAGTGGAAAAACTGCTTTTTGCCAAAACAGTGTTTTTAACCACCTGAGCCAAGTTACTTTTTATTCTTTTTAAAGGGGTGAAATTACAGTATGTGCCCTTTGTGTACTCTTTATTGATGCTAACCATGTTTTGTAATGCATTCATCACTGGAACATAAGCTTTTGTACAAACCCGCTGCTCTGCCTCTCCCGCCTTATTTGATTCTAAATGTGGGTTGGTGAAATTGAAAGGCTGCAGGTGGTGGAATCAACGTTCGGCTGCCTCTGTGTTTAGCAGAATTGACAGGCAGCTGAGTGGCCAAGCTGCTTTGGTATATGTGCTTTAGTGGGGTTGATAGGCACCAGTTGTTGGGTTTTTTTTGGACTAGTCGGAATGTAACAGGCAGCTTGATCAAGTTGAGGAATCGAAGACAGATGACTCAGTCAAGCATGAGCCAGTTTGATAAATTTGAGTACAGTGAAACCTAAAGATTTGAAGGGCCAATTCGGGAATTGAACGCAATTTTGGGAAACCATGGAAGAAGAAGGAGAAGAAGAAGAAGAAGAAGAAGAAGAAGAACTGACTGTAGACTTTTCCCTGTCAGGGTTCGCCACGAGATCACTAACTAAAATACACAGTTGCTCAAAAATTATGCGATCCAGTCTTTATCATGCATGGCATTCCCAATGTGACTTAATGTTAAACTAAAAATGTAAAAATGTTAAATGAACACTTTACTTAATGCATTTCTTCTACAGTTACTCAAAAGTTAGTAATTAAATTCCAGTATATAATAAAGAAAATTTGTTCGGAAATTTGAACAAATGAGGGCTCCATTAGCGTTAGCGATGGGCATCATGATCAATTAATTGATCACGAAGATAAAAAAAATAAAATATCGAGCAATTAAGGTAACATGGCGTGCACTACTCATCTGCAACCAGCAGAGGTGCTGTTAAGTCAGTCTCAATTAGTCTGCTGTTTTAAGAAGTCACCATGACATCAGCTATGGGATGTGGTGCGAATAGACAGCCTTTATTCGATTCCAACTCTTCACAACACCTTTATTGTGCCCAACATGACACTGGCATTGAAACAGGAGATCAGAAAGAGCGCTATCCACCATTAAAAATTTGAGTAACATCACACTGCAAAATGCTAATTAATCAAATAAATTATTATTTATTCCCATGGTTGATTAAAAAATGATATTCAGAATTCCACTGTACTACCTTTGGTGGTAGATCGTGCACACTTTGCCCACCTTTACACTAATACGAAGGTGTTAAACAGAATTTCATTATAGGTCACACGGCCTTCAGGCTCACCGGACCAATAAGTGAATTTAAATTAAATGTCGAATATAGAATAAAAAAACAGAATCTTGTTAAGACGCTCAATCTGGCACCCAGACAGCGTGATAGATGAATAAAGTAAGGGAATCAAATATTTGCACACAACTGGTGCAACAACTGAAGCGTTCGCAGGTGGCAATGACATCATTCATCATTGAAAAAAAACAACAACCCTCGGACTGCGAGGAAATGTTTACCGTGAAATTTAGTTTTACATAGCATACCTGCCTCTCAGTTCAATTTTAATTATGCAGCAATGTAGAAAGTGTAATAATGTACTAGTAAGTAATAGTAAGCTACTCAACAAACCTCATTATTCACTTTCCAAAAATTATATGACATTGACTTGGACTACAGTGGAGATTAATGTCTCAGCTACTTCACAGGCTTTTGAAAAGGAAATTACTCAATGTTTATAAATATATGTAAATGGTTGTTTTTTCACACAATGAACCATGTTGGAAACACAACCAAATAGATGATGATAGAAAAAAAAAAAGAAACGCCTTCTTTTTGGCAAAAAAGGAAAATCAAATTTTAAGTTAGTACTTACCAATATTTCATCCACTCTCCCTACCTGAATTTAGAGTCAATGACTGCAGTAAAGTTCGAAGCATGTGCGGCTCTTTGTTCTGTATGTCAAGCGCCTCTTGTACATGACTCTGCAGGCGCACACTGGATTATGTGCCCCTGCTTTGAAAATGAGATTTGCAAATTGGATCCTTTGTAAAGTATTTCCACATAGTTTTTCTCTCTCAAATTTAAGAATGTTGATAAAAGCAGTCTTTTGAACTGAAACAGATGTTGAAAACTGAACCACCAGATGTGCTAATTAAATCGATTTGTGGATTGGGCTTTAGATATTCTGTTGCGTTCACGATCCACCTCTATCTCATCTTCTGTGAGTGGGAAGATGAACAAAATGTCTGTATCTCTCTTTCCAACTGCCGGTGAATGTTAAGCAGAAACCACCATTTACTCCTCCCCGAGAAAATACAACCACTCAAAATAAACCAAACTTTTGGAAATAAACATGATAATTAAAAACTAACTTCATATCAGCGATGGGATTCCACACTCACCAGACCCAAAGCCCACAGGAACAGAAATATGGAATAATTGATGTTTCCTTTTTCGGTGCCGGAGAAACAACAAGCTGCAATTGTTTAGGAGTCCTTGTTTCTAAAGCAAGTTGTCCTCGGAATAGTACAGAAGAGGGGTTTGTTTTGGAAGAATAATAACGTCTATTTGACTCTCATTTTAGTGACAACTGACGTGCATTCATCATCAAATCACCATTGAGGATGAAGAGATGAACCTGTTTTTTCAACTAAAATGAATGTTGAGATAAACTGGTGCTGCGTACCATCTCAGTACTCAAAGCTGTGGTTTAAGATGCACATATATACGATTTCCAAATTCACATATTTGAGGATTTTATTGGGGAACCTATCCGCCTTTATTCGCTAAAAAAAGTCATCTATTCCCTATTTGTGTGGTCAGGCCACATCAACAGAAGTATTGCTTTGCTGCCAGCTTGTGGCATCTATAGGCAATTATAGACCTTTTTAAGGGGGGACATCAATTTCTCGCAGATTTGAGCTATTATAGGGTTTGGCATCTATTCACTACTATGATCAGTTCCAGGCGGCTGTCTAAATTTTTATTTATTCAGATAAATATGATCACTTACCGGAACATGAGGGAGCAAGGTAGTCATGTGTTGACATTTCTCAACCCATTTTCAATCTCAAATTAATTTTCGACCACATTTTCTCTTTTTTTATTTTGTCTTTTTTTTTGCTCAAGTTGTTTGTTGACCACCAGACTCAGGAAGTCCGATGTTTAATTAATTGTTCTTAAAATTGTGGCGAGCTCATAGATGCCAGTTCGCGATAGATGATTAGCTGATAGCTGCAAGTTAGCTTCCGGTGCGCTTGCTTGTAGAAAAGAAACATCTCTCACCTGCTTCTTGCCCAAGCATAATTATTTACCAAAATTGCTAGCAGAACTGCATTAAATTCTGAAATCGTTTTATTCATGTATTGAGCATTGACATTCTAATTGGGGGGTGAGCTCCCCTAAATCCTAAAATACCGCCTGCTTTATTTGCCTCTAGAAGGCTTGTTAGAGATTGTTTCATTATAATCTGCCCTGAATCTCCTTCTCTTTCTCCTCACAATCTATTTCCTAGCCCTCCCTGTTTTCCCGGGCCCTTCTTACCAGCAGGGTTGAGTTATTAATGCCTGAGGGGTGGGGCAGGGGCAGGGGCAGAGAGATGATTTCATTGCGTATTCAGGTATGGCGATTGATGGCTTTCAGAAGCAGCCAGGGGAGTGCTAGGAGGGGAGCCTAGGTAGAGAATAAATATACCTGTCACCTGGTGATGTATCTGGCCACACTCGCTGCAATGCAGATCAACCACTCTCCTCCCCTGGACTGCCTCCACCATTACTCACCCTTTCCCCAGCTGGATCCAGCCTCTTCCGACTTGAAATCAAGGTGGCCCGTGAGGAGTGCAGATTTGGGCTGTTTTCCCAGTGTAGTTTGGTTCACATTTGTCGACGATGACACATGAAAAATGCTGCATAGCCCCAGGGACCTTACTAGTTCTCGATTACTTGTCCTGTCTGTCTGATACTTAAGGGCAGAGAGCGGGTTTGAAGGTTAAAAGTAGCTTGATAGAGACATCCCTTTATACCACTTGATTATACACACACAGAACAATTCTATAAAGGATTGTACAGACTAGTCGCCTAGTTGACTTGTGGATTTTACTATTCCACAATGACGTTTAGAGTTTGACGTCGATTACCTGCTAATCACGTTTTTGCCCTGCTTGGCAGGCACCAGGAGGATTTTCAACAATTTTTCCGCTTGCACTATCAAAGTGGAAGAAGAGTTGGAAATGATTCCACCGCACACAAAGAGAAATGTGGTTATTTGCAAACACTGCAAATTCCCACCATCAGTCAATCCAACTAATAAATGCAGCTGGAAGTGCTTTACATGGCTAATATCAACCCTCGTCTGCCATTTGTCCACACAGACACACATATACACATAGATTATGAATAATTACATATTTACCTATGGCCAATGTTGGGATGTTTTTTGAAGCACTTATGGCAAATGGTCTGGGTCTTGTCCACTATGCGTTTTCCATCTGTGTAGCCGTAATGCTCCCATACTGCTGACCTAAATGAGCTTCGAGTGCCTGCAATTTCAGGGTTATTAGTCGTACTAGCCCTGTTTCCTGCTCTTCTCTTGTAGTTGAACTAGTGTTAGCATTAGCAGGAGCCACTGCGGTCAGGAAAATGTAATCCATTACATGCGGTTGGAGGAGGCTTGCTGAAGAAATTATCTGCAATCTAGGTTTACATTCAAAAAAAAAAAAAAAAAAAAAAAACTTTTACGATTTTAAAGATGACGCAGGTTTGTGTGTCGCAATTTTTGGTTTTGATACTGAATGGTTACAGCGCTAGTTGTGATCCATCCGCCCGTTGCCTATTCAGCGTTTATGTCTGGCCATAAGATAAATTTACACCGTAGAACAGGGGTTCACCAAAGTGGTACCCGTGGGCACCAGGTAGCTCCCGAGGACCACCTAAGTAGCCCACGAGCCTTTGCTAAAAAGAGCCCACCAGTGATGGGACATTGTGATTTTCTAGAAATGTTGTGGAATTGATCATTTGAAAATGTGAACACTTGGCAGTGATTCATAGAAATAAAGTGTTGCATATAAACTTTAATCTGTCTTCCAGTTATCGTGAGAAATCATTAACACGATCAGTGTCTTCACATAAATTAATATCATTAATTATTAATAAGAACATAATATAAACATATTAAAGGTAATTTGGGCAAATTTATTTTGGAAGTGTTTCTAAAACTTGTGACCCTTCACATTAATCTGTAGTCAAGAAGTCGGTCTCAGTTTCAAAAAGATTGACTTCTGTTGTAGAACCTTAAAGAAGTTAACTTTTTAAAAGTACATGGATGGAAGGAAATTGTATTTGAAATAAATACACTCGATATACCTGTACATGTATAACACATAAAAGTCTAAAAATCTATGCAAACTACAGTATTACCCACATCTCTGGAGGAGTTACAAATACAAAACTGGATCATGAAATTCACCTTTTACAAAGGGTCTAATTCAATTATAAAGTAGGGGTTTACACAAATGAACGGATGAATAAGGTGGTAAATGTAATTGCAAAGGCAAAATGTGTCAGTAACAACTCCTCAAGCAAGTCGATGTCATTGACGACGCTCATAAAACTGGGAAGCATTTATTCAGTGCATTGTTGCAAATGTGGCAAATTGTTGCATCTGGTTTAAGATGTCATATGATGGATTTGTGTAAAATGTAAAAACAATAGGATTCCTATGCAAACATAAGAGAAAGGTTAAACAATTTTCTATCCCTCTCCATTCAGCTACCTGATCTGGTTCTAGTGAGTGCTTTCAACTGTTCCCCACTGATACTTGGTCCTTGAGACTATTATTTCCTGATTTATTGATTACGATAAATCCGTTCCTCATTTTCTCCTATAAAAATAAAAACTTTATTAAGCATCTTGTTCTTCCTGCAAGGCCTGCCTAGTAGATTTAGTTGTGAAGAACAAGTCTCATAAACATTCTGTTAGTTTGCACTTGGCATTTATCTGCTCTGCTAATCCCCCACAATTCTCATGTCAGCCAGCAAAGAAAATGGTTTTGGAATCAATATAGAGCTCTACCGCATATTGTGTAAAATGCACATTGATTTGTACATATCCTGTGATGCAAAATAATAGTTTTTGTGATCCGCATTGCACTAAATAATGCAGGAAAACCACCGCTCACACCACCCACGCTGAGAATGAGAGGCGTGACTGAGGACGGTGGGTGATTGTCATGATAGATGGGATGAATGTCAACTGAGGAGATGACATTCCCCCCCCCAGCTCTGGCCTTGAAACCCGCCTTCTTTTCTCCGGATGATGGGACTTTTGCAAGGAAGAGTCTGCAGGCTTCATTTACTGAAGCAGCGGGGAATAATATAGTGCCAACATTTGGATGTGTCAGGCCCCATATCACTGGCTGTTCTATTAGAAATGGACCCCATTGCAGGACAATTAACCTCATGCCCCCAGCAGCAGATCTATGCAGTAACCGCCCGGCACTGGCCAATAAATCAAACCTCGAGGGAGAAACTAACACTCTCTCCCCTGCTGGTTACTATTGCCCAATGGATCACGCTTGCATGAGGGTATATTTGTCTTTGAGTTCATATTTTAGAAGTGGACATGGAAAAGTAAGGTGTCACTGTAGTGATTAACCTTGGTCAAACTTTTTAAGCGCAAACAAAAACACAAGAACTTTGTGTATTGTAAGAGTGTGCGTGTGCATGTGTGTGTGTGTGTGTGTGTGTGTGTATGTGTGTGTGTGTTGAACATGAACTCTGCTTTCTCTTTGACAGAATGCCAACTAACACAGTGAAAGATGAGTCTGTATGGAATTGCCTTTTGATACTACTGCTATTTCAAGTTAATATTTAATACACCTTTATTTATAGAACCAATAAAGTTTGTAGCTTGGAAGAAGGTCATAGTCCACTTACAGAGCATTAAATGATTCAATTTAAATGAACAAAAGATGTGTGATTAATAATGAACAGTCACGCAAGTAGCTCAATGATTTTAATTTTAGCATCCATATCTTCCAACGCAAGAGTGGGTTCCGAATCTTTTCTTATTTTTACAGCCATTATTTTTTACGAGTGGCTTTAGCGTGTCAACAGTTTCACTAATTGAATCAAATATAATAATACAACTACACATGAATTTACATTGATTGAGTTTTATCATAAAGTGTATGACCTGGATGATTTCTTTTACGCCCCTGTTAGATCAAATAGAGGTTTCTACTTTTGGATTGATTTTAAAAACCCATTTGAAAAGTAATAAATGCATTACAAATGTATTATTACAATGTGCTACAATAATTTCTTATTGAAAAGTAAACACCGTATATATATATATATATATATATATATATATAATCTTATATATATATATATATAATATATAATCTTTTTTTTTTTTTTTTTTTTTTTTTTTGTTAAAACTGTTTGTCACAGGTGAGTTTGCTTTGTGATTAGGTCATGCTTGCAATTAAAGGTAACCATAAAGCTTATTCATAACTGAAATGGCCCATGTTAAATGCCCATCCCCATACTTCTGTCACAAAACAAAGAACACTTGCTGTATCCATTTACAGTGACACAATACCATGACCATCATACCCCAAATACTGATAAATATGGCACTAGCTTTGATTTTATTTATTTATTTGGCACTTATGTTGTGAGAAGAAATATATCCAATAGATCCAAGCTTGACAATTCTCTTCCATTTACCCCTCAAAGCCCATTTTTGTGTTTTGCATTACATCAAATCAATCCAATCACCACCTAATAGCTGGAAGCTGTGGCTATCTTTTACACCGTTTTTGAAAATGAGACTTATAAATCCTCACTGGAGCGAAGCCGGTTTTGTCTTCCTCCACAGCCTGTCATTTATTTAATGGCAAAGTCAAGAAACAGAACGAGCAGTAATAAAGCCGGGTCACCTTCAGGACCTGCTTGTGGTTATTCCTGTCATTAGCATGAGGCTTCTCATGCTGTCCAGCTCCCATTATTACCGGGACATGCTTTGCCCTTACGCCTGCGCTGTTCCGACTGCCCATTGTCACAATGTAATCTTCCCACTGATGGACTAATGTGAAATATGGCAACAGATGCGAAGTGCAACGACTGAAGCGTGATGATTTGGGACCTTAGGCCCATTTAAGCCATAGCGATCAAGTATAATTGGAAAATTTGGGCTTTTGGCACATGGAATAGCATGTTGTGAGGTGTAATTATGATCACTCCACACCCCAGGGTGCCTTACTTCACCAAATGTTATTGGAGTTTTTATTTGTTTTTTTTTTTAATGTGCTTTGGGCTGGTTAGGCGCTACAGTACAGTTTGCGTATGTTCCTTTGTAATGGTAATTCTCGTTTAGATAGTCTTGCTATAACAACTGCCGGTGTTTGTGTTTTTTTTTGTGTGTGATTGACTTCTATTAGAAAGGTGTTTTGCACGTAATTATTGAACAATTATGCATTTTGCGTCCATTTTGTGTCCATAAACGGGTAGCAACTGATCATTCTCTTCAAGCTGTTTGGTAGAAGGCTCTTTTAATGATACAACTGCTTATATATTTTGGTTTGTGTTGTGTTTGTAATGCCTTCTCCTTGGTACCACAAGTTTATGTTAAAAGATCTGCTTCATTGCAAAGAGTGAATTTATAGTGCCTTTAAAGTTCTGCAATGAAAGGTGCGGCATCATCTCGGGCCCGTATCATATTAAAATTTGAATGAATGAATGAATTGATGCAAATATATAATATCAAAATACAGCAACGTTCAGTATGATATAGTGAAATTCTACCTCATCGCAACTATAGCCAGCGAACAATGAATTACTTTATCGCTCAAATTAGATTGGTTAATTAAATCAGAAAATACACATCGGAATTTTCAAGGAATTAGTGCATTACTTCTCGCACTAGATTAATTGAAAATGAAAAGCATCTTTCTTTAAATATATTTGTTTTTTGTTTTTATTGTTTTTTAAAATTAAAAACAGCAACATTTGGAGATGCATGCTTTTCATTGGCCCGTGTCGATATGGAACCATTAAACTTACTTTTCTGATTTACAGATAAGAGACAAGCTATGCGTGCCCATTCTCTTTTTTCTTGGTAACGTCTTCGGTGTGGTCTGCAAGGATCTCAGAAAAATATATTTGAAATGTCAATATTCAAAAGTATTCATCTAGAGAGCGTTGAAAATAGTTTCAAAATCTTTGTCACACCATAGGATACTAAAGACTTATCAATAATTGGACAAAATGTGGCATGCAGGGATGCCGTCAAGACCAAAATGTCCCTCTGAAATTGAATTGAAATTGAGTGATCAAGAAGAAAGGTACACTGCAGGACACCAAGTATATTACATGAAAGGAACTGGCCGAATGTCTTGCAAGAACTGCTCAATCGCTGCATGAAACTAAGAGTCCTTTCAAACCTTGTGACTGGGACCTAATTACATCATAAAATCAACCTTTTTTTCCCCCTGCTAGAGCTGGATTTGTCATTTTTAAATGTAAATCCATCGGAACCTTCAATATCATTAAGAATGTGTCTGAGAAGGTGAAGTTGTCATCTTTTTCCGATACAGATCACTTAAGATTTTTGTACATTTAGTTCAGCCTTTAATCTTTGGTGAGCAGAGTGACTTCATTTTTGGACACAACAGTGCAGTTTAGAGGTTCTCAGTAAATTAATCACGGCTGTTTATATCTTGTGGAAAAAATAACCAATAACAAATTGACTTGACTGTGGTATTGTTTAAAAAAAACAAACACTTGTTTAAAAGTATAACCAAAATTATTATAAAATTACTCTATCATCTGATGTAATCCAGTGACTGCTATTGTTTTCTTGCTTTTTTTTCCCCATTCCAGCTGCTGGCTGCACATTTGAAGAGGATTTGGATCTCAGTCTGTGTGACTTCACACAGAGTGAAGAAGATGACTTTGATTGGCAGCTGTTTCGGACACACAATTCGCCCTACGCTGGCTCGGACCTCCTGCGTGGTAAGTGGTCCTCAGATATTACTTTAAATGCTAGATTTTTGTCATCTAAAAAAAATTAGACCAAGATAAATAATTTCCAACCTTTTTCCATCGTTAATATGACCTATAATCGGTAATTCAATAAAAAAAGGCTGTCTTTTCCAGAAGGGTAGTAACAGTAAACAACTGAGAAAATGTGGTTGCACAAGCGAGCTCACCGTTTTATAATTGGGGATGTTGCCGTTTTCAGAATTAACTAATCACATTGATACTCAATGGGAGTTGAGTGTGATTGGTTGAGTGTGATTGGTTAGATCTGTACACAGCCACATCCCCAGTTATAAGAGTTATAAGAGGGCATGCACATTTGTGCAACCACATTATCACAGTTATTTTCATTTCACTTGTCAAAAAGATTTCCATTTTTGTTTCAATTTAGCTTTACATGTTACAGGTAACATTAACGGTGGGAAAAGTTTTCAAATTATTTACAGTGGGTATGGAAAGTATTCAGACCCCTTAAATTTTTCTCTCTTTGTAATATTGCAGCCATATGCTAAAATCATTTGTTAATTTCTTTCCTCATTAATGTACGCACAGCACGCCATATTGACAAAAAAAAAACGGAATGGTTGACATTTTTGCATCTTTATTAAAAAAGAAAAACTGAAATATCACACAGTCTCTCCTCAATGCAAGACACATGAAAGCCCACATGGAGTTTGCTAAAAAACACCTGAAGGATTCCAAGATGGTGAGAAATAAGATTCTCTGGTCTGATAAGACCAAGATAGAAATTGTTGGCCTTAATTCTAAGTGGCATGTGTGGAGAGAACCAGGCACTGCTCATCACCTGTCCAATACAGTCCCAACAGTGAAGCATGGTGGTGGCAGCATCATGCTGTGGGGGTGTTTTTCAGCTGCAGGGACAGGATGACCGGTTGCAATCAAAGGAAAGATGAATGCGGCCAAGTACAGGGATATCCTGGACGAAAACCTTCTCCAGAGTTCTCAGGACCTCAGACTGGGCCGAAGGTTCACCTTCCAACAAGACAATGAACCTAAGCACACAGCTAAAATAACGAAGGAGTGGCTTCAGAACAACTCTGTGACTGTTCTTGAATGGCTCAGCCAGAGCCCTGACTTAAACCCAATTGAGCATCTCTGGAGAGACCTGAAAATGGCTGTCCACCAACGTTCACCATCCAACCTGACAGAACTGGAGAGGATCTGCAAGGAGGAATGGTAGAGGATTCCTGAATCCAGGTGTGAAAAAACCCAAAAGACTCATGGCTGTATTAGCTCAAAAGGGTGCTTCTTTCAACTACTGAGCAAAGGGTCTGAATACTTATGGCTGTGTGATATTTCAGTTTTTGCTTTTTCAATAAATCTGCAAAAATTTAAACAATTCCATTGTTTTCTGTCAATATGGGGTGCTTTGTATACATTAATGAGGAAACAAATGATCTTAAATGATTTTAGCAAATGGCTGCAATATAACCAAGAATGAAAAATTTAAGGGAGTCTGAATACTGTCTCATTTTTCACATCACAAAAATCTGACATTTGAACCGGGGTGTGTACACGTTTTATGTTCCCTGTATCTTCGTATGATGTCAGTGACAGTGTAGGTGTAAACACGTTTGACTTTCGGGCAGCCATCGTGAGATGAACTGTTGGTGTGAATGGTTTTCTGTCTCTGTATGTGATCAATCCAGAGAGTAGTTTGCCTTATGTTCACAGTCAGGTCAGATAGACTTCAGCTTTCCTGCCACCCTGAACAAGATACTGCTAGAAAATGGATGGCCGGAAGGTTATATATCCTCGAATGATGTCTGTTGGTAGATAAGATCTGGCTAAGATGAATTTTACTTGGTGAAACGGCATACCCGCTTAAGTCAAATAATGATCCAGTCAAACCTTTACTACCCCTGAAACCTAAATGAATTATTCAGACATTAAAAAAAAAATAAAAAATTTAACATCTCTGTCATACGAGAGTAAAAATAAGTGAACACTCTTAACATTTAGACATATAAACCAATGTTTCCCAACCTTTATTGAGCCACGGCATGTTTTTTTCATTTGAAAAATGTCACGGCACACCACCAAACAAAAATGTCACGAAAAGTATTGAAACAATGATGATCATGTCTCAATTTACCCACAAATGTTCAGGGCCTGTTTAGTTGAATACAAAGCTGATGTACTTGCAGGAATTGAAGAAATACACACACAGAGGTCTAAAATAATTTTTGGAACAATTACGTAATTACGAGAGCTAGATGCTCTCACTGAACTGAGCTCCTGTAAGGTGCGCTGTGATCTCGTACGATATGCAGACGTCTCGTGAAATCGTCTGTATCATTAGTTGCAACTCTTCAGAGACATATTTTCACTGCAGATTTTGTTACGATTTGTTGAACAGTTGACCCAGCGACGAGCCTCAGTTTCTGCTAGAATTGAGAACGAAAAACGTATTTGTAGCAGTGCAGTCAGCGTATCAGAAAAGGGTCTGCTAATCCGGCTTTATTATCCAGCTTCCATTATGCGTCAGCTTTAATGAAGCAGTCACCCCACTTTTGTCTGCTGCCTGCTAAGACCAAGAATAACTTTGTTAACCAGCCTGGAGACTAATGGAAACCAACGTTTTCCTGCTATCATCCTCTCCGCCGGTGGTCGCCAGAGGGAGATGGCATGAATAGTTTATAAGGCGCTCCACCATCCTTGCATTAACAAATTCCTGCTTGGAACTCACAGAAAAGCATGTTGTTTTAGCTTCCCACCAGAAATAGCAGAGGTGGCAGTTAGCTTCAAGCATTCTGTTGACGAGGGTCAACTTTTCTCTGTCATAACGACCACTTATTACTGGTCCAGTAAAACACATTTAATGAAAATATCCTTTACCTTTTTCACCGCACATGAGAAGAAGGAATATAAATTTGCCTGCATCTTTCTAAGGAAAATAACAGTAGGCAGTTACAGTGGAATAGTAGATGAAGATGGATGACAAAATTGTGATTTAATTTAAAAGAGAGAGTTTAAAAACAAATGATCATTGATCACAGACATGTTTCCATTTTCTAAGAAAATATCAACTGGATTACACTACAATGTTGTTTTCAAAATCTGCATACTCGTGTTTTGACACATAGGCTAGGACTACCGATCCTCAGAACCAACAGGCGTCTGTCAACGTATATGTATAATTTAATTTTGAGCGTGACAAATTACAATTTTAACCCCAAACTGTTAAACTGCGCCAAATTTACATTTTTGTCATCAGCAATGAAGTGCAAATCTGCCTGCAGCTAGCAGCCAATTCACAGCAGGCAATGGGCTAATTAACGTTGCTCCCTTTGGGTTTAATTAAAACTCAATCTCTTGCCATTTACAGCTATTGAGGGCCTTCAGTGGAGCAGGCAAGCGCAGGTTGAATGAGGCAGGTACTAACATTTGCAAGACAAGAGAGACTATGACCATCAACTTGGTGTCAGTACTGAGGAACAACTTAAGTCTGGGCCACTCATGGACTAGTTAATGGTCAGGTTTGTGTCATTTTGTCGAGAAATGTTCACATCATTTAAGGTATATAGCTCTCCTGCAGATCCCTGACATAGAAAGTCTGTTACTCTTGCTTTGCTTTTTCATACGTAACCACCTCATGTTGACTTTTAACCATGTATCAAAGCGGACAACCAAGGTGGCGAGGGATAACTAGACTTTATGAGATAAGGCTATTTACATTCCACCCGCATTACTTTGTGCAGCTGAGAAATTTGTGTCGAGGGAAGATTAGTAAACACAGCTCAGACAGCAGCAGCTTGTGGCTCCCAGGAGAAATTAAAAGACTACTGTTCCCATGAACAAGGGTGAAAAAGAAGAAATGTGGCAAGGTCTTAATAAGAATGGCCCATTTATCATCAGATTCTCCATTATTTTGAATTAGATCAGTGATGTCAGGTGGCTTGATAAGCTTCTGTTCTTGTCTTTTAATAAATGCGTTAGTTTGTCGGATGATGACCTTGTCAAGTAGAGTCAGAAGTTACAGGGCAGTACAGACTGTCCATAATGCATTATCAAGGTTGGAAAAAAAAAAACACCATTACCATTGACAACATAGATATCCATGTGGTCAAACTATCGATAGATAAAGTTTACTATTGTTTTTGAGATATGGGTTGAGGGGATGGGTTGGGCACTCGGTAATGGGCTGAGGTTGATCCCCCCCAGCACAAACGACATGGGAAGGACAAGCTCCAATGTGTTACTCCAAGAGAGCCTGTTTGTGAATTTAAGTGGACCTTCTCTGGACAAATTTGATCAAATGCTGTGCTAAAACTGTAACTATAAATTCCTGGTATCCATATATTCATGCAGATCCTTACCAAAAAGTTGATCAGTTCTTAATTGGCATTGCATCTGTTACACTCGACCTCAAAGCTCTGTAGAATTTGAATGACTGTTTCTGCTTTTCCTGTTGTGCATGCCTTAGGGGCAGTGTGGTACGATGCATGCATGGAGCTACATGTTTACAGTAAAAAAAAAAAAAAAAAAGAACAGAAGAAGGTCTTGTTAAAACATTAATTTAACTTGCCTTTCACAGATTAGGAGGAATATATGCCTGTGAGTATTGTGATATTACCTGTATGTATGTGTTACTATGGAGTTTGTGTATAACTATTCGTTATTTGAAGGTAAATCCCACCCGTGATGTAATGCTAATTCTACCTAGCCCGTCAATGGGGTTTTTCATTGACTGTTAGCATTAAGCTGGAGATTTTTCAAACGATCATGTGTGTCTTCTATTTAAATATACAATGTTTGTAATTCTTTTTGTTGCATGTGTAGTTTAACAATAAACTATACCTGGGGTGTTATAAATAGGCTTTGCACAATCAGGATTTTTGGGGCCGATCACCGATCAGCAAGTTTAAAAAAACGATAACCGATCACAAGATGGAGCAATGTGTCTATTTACTTGACTTGTTCATTTATTGTATATACTTGTGTACTGTATGACTTGTTCATTTATTGTATATACTTGTGTACTGTATGACTTGTTCATTTATTGTATATACCTATGTACTGTATACTGAGTACTGTATCTTCAAAATTATTCTCTAGCATTTTAGACAAAAGTTAAAACATCAAGGACCTCTAGGCGGCATTCAAGGATTGCCCACTCACATAAGTTTAGTTCAAATCAACATTACAACATGACAGAAATAATGCGTGCTAACTTACTGTAATTAAATTACTTTAACAAATACTGTTAATGACATGCTTACTCTAACTTTCTCACTGTCCCGGCTATATGGACCGAGTTTGCTAGCGTTTGGCTTTTCCTTTTCCTTGACACCCCCCCGCCCCCCGCGCTGCGTTGCTTGAACGTGGCATGCTCCTCGTTGTGTACATTCTTCAGGTGCCCATCAAATTTGTTGTGTTGAAGCATTTAGATGACGTTCCCCACGACGTACTTCAGTTGTGCACAGACTGAAAATAACGTACGTGTTGTTTGTCTGAGACACTGCAAAATAGTCCCACACCGACGACGTGTTTTTTCACCGACAAAATTGAAAAAACTTTATTGGCCGTCAGATAGTTAAAGTACTGCGCCACAAGACCCATGACAAGGCTAAAAATAAACTAGCTTTTGGATTCATAGACGACGAAGACGCGGCGTTAAATGTCTTGTGCAGAGCCGATCGATGACGTCATTGATCGTATCGACCAATTACGACATGAAAGCCGATCGGCATAAAATGCTAATTATCGGCCGATACCGATCACACCGATCAGATCGGCCTAAAGTCTAGTTATTAAACAATTTAAAGCACGCTCACGGAGTGCAGGGACTGTGTGTGAGTGTCACGGACCCATGTACATACAAACACACAGTCGACAAGTCACTTTCAGTCACTTATATTATACCGGAACTAAAAATACCGTACCCCAAAAAGTTACATTGTTTAATATAAAACAAAGTTATTGCTGTTCTATTTGACATTTTGGATCTTCATCTTTGGATTATTTTGTCACTTCGTGACATTTAAAACCGATCTTTTTCACCCAATCTCAATCAGCTGAAAATCACGTTATCGACCCCGATTTTCGATCACGTGCTCGGATTGGGACATCCGTAATCTTATGTATTCTTCCCATCTGTTTGAAATGCTGTTAAATGTATACAACTGGCCCTGAAGTTGCAGTTTGATACACTTGGTCACGGAAGCCTATCACTTTGAGCTGCTCTACCAAAGATAATCTAAAAGTAGCCCACTATTTAATGGCAAGTAAATTGCTGCACGGGATGAGAGTGGTCCCGAATGAAATGGCTTTTAGTACTATCTTGGGGTCGGGGCCTGGTCAACTGAAACATACATACATTCTGCAAGCTCAATATCATAACCTTTCAATGGAAGAGGCACGTCGTACAGTTCTGTCTCCATTCTCTTGTAGTCCACTTGCAGGGGACATTATACTTCTTGCTTTCTCAATCTGTCACCTCTCACCCCAGCCGCACACTCTAGATCAGCTGCATACCTGTGTGTTATTTGTTGTGTGTGTGTGTCATTGACAGTGACCTGAGATTCATCTGTGTCATCAAAGACATCTGTTGTTATTGTAGCCGACCAGTGACCAGCCATCCTGGTTTAATATGCTATTACAGTACAGCGTTGGCCTTTCCTCTTTCCCCTCGGGCTCTCTGCATTCTCTTCACAACATACACCCAATAACTCTATGGACATTTTAAATTTTTACACTCCTCTGGCTCCCCCCTATTTTTTTTTTTTTCATCTTTCCTAAGAGCAAATTAGTCAGTATTCTGTCGAGCAACTTTAAAAGCGACTATCAGTTGTTATATTAAAAAAAAAAAAAAAAACCTTAAATACATATACATTGAATTACAGAGGTCATTTTCCAGACCAGTTGTATACAGTATGTATAGTATAATTCAGCCCCAAACATTTTGTCAGCATAGTTCGTTATTTTGTCATAAATACAGTAACTATTAACAGAACATAAGACATTTGAGCTTTTGAGGTCTGACTTTAGCATTGCGCATTTTTGTTGACATTTTCAAAAATATTTAGGATAGTTAAAAAATGCATAACTGGCAAAAACAAACAACATTTTTCCCTTTTAGTATTTTCTTTGTGCATATTTCATTGAGTTTTTTATAGAGTGGAGATTGATTACTTAAGGGTGTCGTCCTTGCAACATTTTTCAACCACATGATAGTAACGGAACACTAAGCTCATGTTAACGACCCTGACATTTTTGGTTTGTTGTTTTGCCAACCCGCAGAATTAGCTTTAATCAGCTACAGCTGAGTAACTTTAATGGTGGCAATTAAGTCTCGGGCTTCTCGCAGAAATCAAGCTTGTTACAGCTTGTTAAGACACAGTTAATTATGTCAGTCATAATTAAAATGGCAACTCTTTGGGTTTTATGACTGCCTCCTTTTTAAATATCCATTCGGCCGTTTTCCTCCTTCTGTTGCACAAACTCTTTGTGTGATGAAACAAAATGTTGTATATGGGGTTTAAAGGTGGGATCTCACAATTTGGTACCCTGTAATATAGAACAATGACACATTTGCTCTTACTTCACCTTGAGTCATACATTTTGTCGGGGGTATGTTTGATATGTGTCTATATCGTGGTGTTTTTACTACATGGTTTGAAAATGTATAGAACATTAAAAAGTTCTACGTTACACACCGAGTCAG
Organism: Phycodurus eques; assembly: GCF_024500275.1. Taxonomy (NCBI): domain Eukaryota; kingdom Metazoa; phylum Chordata; class Actinopteri; order Syngnathiformes; family Syngnathidae; genus Phycodurus; species Phycodurus eques. Next base: position 28,243,820 of record NC_084528.1, on the reverse strand, counting down.
AGAGATGCTGACAGGAAATGGCTGTTCTGACATCTGTACCTAACTATAATAAGCCGCATGGCTTCTTTGACGAGAATAAAACCTTGGCAATCTAAAAATAAACTTTGTAGTTGCAGTTCTCATCTATTAATTGGGCTTTTATGCCCTGGGTCTCTAACTGCATTAACTACCAATTTAGTCTGCCAATTTGGTAAGGATTTCAATAAGATAAATGTAACATCAAACAATGTTCTGGGCTGATATTTTTTGTATTTATTGATGCAATCGGTCTTAATTCATCACTCTATCCTAATATATTTTTTATTCCGATTTCTGTCCATACTACGACTGCCGGTCTGCCTTTAAAATGAAAACCATGAAAAATTTTACCTTATCAACCTGAACTGTACTGATTGGTAGAAACAGAGTTGAAGCTTCCTAAGAAAGCTTCAGGCTACGTTAGAGAGCGATTTATGTTGGCGATTCATTAGAAGAGGAGAAAGGCTTTATCAATTTAGCATGGTTGCTGCCTTAAATAACACAGTCAGCTGAGTTTCACAGGTTTCATTCTTGGTATACATGCTGATTTCCTTCATTATCACACCTTCAGAAAGAAAAAGAGAGGGAGGGAACAGTTAGTGGAGTGAGCCAATTGGTCAGAATGATAAATAGTCTTTTGAGGACCACAAGTGGACTCCAGTGGCTCACCAGGATGATAACTTACATCTCATTAACTCCAAGTCGATAAGATCACAAGCTTTTCACAAATACTGGCCCCGACAGCCAATCTAAATCTAAATTATTGCCAATGAATCAACCTCTTATTATGCTTTCTCTTTTGCCTTCAGTAAAAAACTGTAGAGCATTGTTTCGCAACCTTATCTTAATACCTTAATTTAAAAAAATAACAATTAAAAAAAGACACGGCACACCCCCCCCACCGCCAGGAAATGTCACAAAAAGTGTGATTACTAATCTAATAATAATATTGTCTCAATGTACTCACAAATTTACTTAGTGTGAAATTTTGGCCTGTTTAATTGAACACAAAGCTAAAATATTTGCAGGGATCCATGACTTATTCTGATGTATGAATGGTAGCAGGTGGATGCATAGGTTTATTGTATTATATATATTGTATTGTATATTATTTAATTATTTATATTATTTAATTCTTCTGCCTATCACTATAAATTGCTGGCATAGATAGATGAACAAAGATACTGTATTTTAGTAATTAATAAATACAAATGTTTGGGCAAGTTAAGTGGAATTGTATAATTTTGCGCAGCACCCTGATGATTTCCCACAGCACCCATCACTGCTATAGAGAGATACATGCATACTGGTGAAAGCCATTCGGGACTACTCTTGTGGCCAAGGCCTCTACTCACCCAGATAATGTACAGGAAGGTAAGGCGGCTTGTATTTTACGAATGCAGGGACAACTTTTATGTTTAACAATTAAACAACATCGACGCCCGGTGGCAGGTGTGTGCTCAATCCCATTTAACATGAGTTTGAATGCGATTGGTTCATTCTGAACACAGCCACATCCCCTGTTATAAGAGGGCGTGCACACTTGCACCACTACATCATCTCTGTTGTTTATTTTTACTACCCCTTTCTAAAAGATTTCACTTTTTTCACTCGAGTTGTGAGATTATAGGTCACGTTACTCATTCACTACCAGCTGTCTCAGTTAACATGGATATTTGACTTCTAAAGCCGTCAATGGCAGTGAATGTGTTTTAATAGTGGAAAAGGTTTTGAAAGGATCTTGGTCTTATTTTTTTAATATCACAGAAACCTGGCATTTTATATCCATTGTGCATCTGTGTGAATTTGCAATAAAGGTTGTGCTGGTTAAATTACAAGCATCTGAGTAAAGTCTGTGTCTATATAGAAAGGTATCTGGGCCCAGAGCCAGATGGAAGACCTCTGATCTAATGAAAACCAATAAAAAATTTGTATCAACAATTATGCTTGTGTTGGGAAGCCATTGCTCACAACAGCAACAATGGAGCGACGCTGGTGTGAAGAGTGAAAGTATTTTGATGAAATACCTGCAAACTAGGAAACTACATTTTGATGTTGTTAAAGCAGGAAACACAGTGGACATGTATCCATTAATCAGCAGTCCTCCGGAGTCATAAGTAAATGCCTGCACATACAATACAATATCTCAAGGCAGGCATTATATGTGAATGCTTTAGCCTTCAGTTTGAGTTCCACGCCACAGTGGCTATTGTGTATGGCGGTCCAATATGTTTACGCTGATTATCCCGTCTAAAAATGACACCAAGCTCGTGCCCTTTCTCCAAGACACAAGGACAGCACACACAGATGGGTCTGTTGCAAGCTGATATTCTACCGGTTCACTCTGCACACATCAGGTTACTGCATCACATGAGTCCTCTGCATCATTGCCTTCTTTCAGGTCAAGTGCTTTATTCTTTCTTCATCCATCTAGTGTTTGCAGTCTGGTATGGAGACAGCTCTTCCCAGCTGACACCTATTTTCTTCGCTTTTTTTGTTGTTCTTTTTTTGTTAGTTTTTTTGTTTTTTGGTTGTGTGTTTTTCTACTATTTAAAAAAACAAAACTACTTAGCTGATATACACTTTGTTGTGTGTTAGTGAAGATTAAGGATCATTTTATCACTTTGTTTCCACTTTTAAGAACACAAATTTTTTCTTTATTTAATTTCAATGAATAATGCATGAATCAAAATTCTGGCCTAAGCAGGAGGTGGGTATCTGGGAAGATGTTTTGATGCAAATTAACATTGTCCAGGTATGAACGTTGTTAAGTTTGCTGAGTACCATTGCAGTTCTTTGTTTATTCTTGCAGTGTATCACAACACAGGTACGACAAAATACAAATAAGCATTACAGTCGAGTAGTGTTGTGAAAGAATTATCTGCCCCTGAAATATCATATGAACCTACGGTGTTCACACACATAAAAGCTTTAATTCATTGACGTTTAGCCAGAAACACTTACACGACATTGCATTTTTTACAAAATAGCACATTCCAGTGAAAACCATTTACAGTTGTACTTCAAAATTTCAGCACCCTAATAGTTGTGAAATTGAGCCAGGAGTATTGAGGGGGGGAAAAACCCACACCCTCTAACCGCCATCATGGATGACATCACTCGAAACTTCAGTTCAGCCAGCGTCAAAGCATTGACTGTATGTTTTGCTTTTTTGTTTCACTTTTTTCCAACATAAACGGAGGACCAGCCTCAGTAAGTGTGGTTAAGAGAAATATTTTAGAAGACTTTAAAAACACTATGACTGCTAATCTCAGCTGGAAATGCCGGTCCAAAAATTTCACAAAATCTGGGGATATATGCTTTTATTTAGACAGCTAACGGAGTCTCTATTTTCAAACTGAAGTTCACATTACTTAATGGGGAACAAGATGTTGTCATGTGGGAGTTCGAAAGCGCTTTCATCTTCGTCTTTCCCCCAGGTTCATACTTTTATGGGCTCATGAGGGGATAATAATTGGACTTTGAAGGTTCCGCAAAATCCTCATCAAAATCTCCAAAAGAACACTTACAAAGTTCTATTTACATTTTTCTAATCAAGTAACTGAAAGACAACAAGTGAAAGTATTTGATTAGAATTCAGAAGAGTACAATGTGAGTCTATTACTGATTCAGTGCATCTGGTTGTCCAGTAAAAAACAACACTTTTTTTTTTACAGTGTGATTGTTTCATATTTTTAACACTATTTGGAAAGATCTGTGATTTCATGATTAAAATTAATTACAGATAGGTCTGGTACCATTATTTTTTTTTGACAAAGCAATGTTAAAAAAAAGTTTTACATTACCAACAAATGTTTCTCAGCATTGGAAAATGTCAACAGCAGTCTTTCGATTGCATGTGGTGATTTGTGAACACACTTCTCCAGTTCCATTTATCAGCCATATTTTTGGCTCTGTTGGTGATGGATATGAAATTTATTGAAAAGACACTCCCTATAATCACATATAAAAAGATGAATAGCAATACAAATCACAGCACAGTGTGCAAGCGTGGTCATTGATCCACTCCTGTGCAATCGAATGATTTCTGTCTTTCTTGATGGAAGAAGCTGCTATTGCAATCCACAAGCCAGAATGGCTTCTTGAGTGTTATTTGTTTCATTTCCATTTTGCTGGAATAACATTGTTTAGACACGTAGGACCCTCTTGAACCAGCATGTGGTTGGAGAATCGGTAAATGGCGAGTGGGCTCTTGACGAAAGGAAACTGGGTGTTTTCCCCTCTTTGTCATTCTCTCCGGTCAAGCTCATTCTCAGGTGCAGTCTGTTCCCATAATAACTCTTGTCATGGCCAACATTTTGTCAGTAATTGATATGTAGTCCTGCTTCTGGGTGGGGACATTTCCATTAAATTGTGATGATAATGACCATGAAAGGCCTGATGCCAGCAGAATGCCAGCGTTAAGATTGATGGCCATTTGAATTAGCCACAATAAGTAATATATTATATCAGGTCTCATGGGACCATTGCTCCCCCAGATTTTATTACCTTGTCTTTATGTGGATTGACACAACCTGGTATGTTATAAATACTCGGTACCACACTGTTTCCATTGACTTATTATTATATGATTATATGAATGATTATTCTTATTCTTGGTTTCTGACAAGAATGAAATGGAATTTTGACTAATTACAATGCACTATGGTGAAGTGATTCATTCGGTTTACTGCTGTGCAGGCAAGTCCGGGTTGAGTTCCCACTCAGTGACAGTTTTATATGAGTGAATTGTTGTCTGCCTCAAGACCAATCCTAGGTGTAGATCGCCATTCACCCAAAGTCAGCTATGTCAGGTTCCAGCTCACACACTGAACAGGATAAAAAATGGGTGGATGGTTAGAACAGACATAAACCTTTTCATGTGTTAGTGACCTCGCATGTTGGCCAAAATGGTATTCGTTCTATACCGCTCACCTGTAACAGATTTTGATGAAATACATACCTTCGACAAACTGATATTCATACTTGAGAATTCAAGTTAATGCTTCATACACATTGCTCTACTAGCAAATCATAATGGCCAATGTAACCTTTTTTTCCCACATTTATATACAAATCAAATCAAATGAAATTTTATTGATGTAGCACTTTTCTTACATAAAACATGCAACCCCAAGTGCTTCACAGAGATAAAAAACAGACAACTAAAATAGCAGGAAATAACACAAAAACCCACCTCTCCCATCCCCACATATAAATGCAAACACCACTCATATGAACACATACACAAACACCCGCACGCACACCCAAAAAAACTATTGACTTATTGAATAGAGACATTGCAAGGTACTGAGGATCCTGAGTTTATTTTGCTTATTAAAACACAATTTTATTTATTTTGGGAGGCCGGAACAGATTAATGCCATTTCCATTCATTTAAATCAGGAGAGAATGATTTGAGATACAGTACGTGTTTTGCAATACGAGCACGATTACAGACCAAATTAAACTTGTATCTCAAGGCACACTACATTTTGTTTTCCGCACTGGTAGTGCAGTGGTATATGGTGCTGCCTTTCGTGCAGATGCCATTTCTGATTCCCAGCTAGTACTCCAATACCCAGCTACTGCCGGTCCCAAGGACAGATTAAAAAAAAAAAAAAATAATTAGTGGGTTGTGTCAGGAGGGCATGAAGCATACCTGTGCCAAACATATCATGCGAGTGACTCGGCATTGTGTCTCCTGATGGAACAAGCAGAAAGTCACAACACCAACACCTGTATTTATTTTTCCATTTGCCTGAACTGGACCTCTCTTTTGATTGAGGGCTCCGGATATAAGGCATACTGTATATCTGTCTGAACAGTGAGGGTAACCTGTAAGATCCTAGACTGTACCTTTTCAATCACTGAAAAATGTTGACATCTTGGCAGAAGTCTGCACATTCTATATGCTCTTATTTTTTTCGAGCAGAAATTCCATCATGCTCAGTTGTGGAATCATGAAACCCATCACCACCCTCTTCCCCTTCCTCTAGGTTGTTTGTAATCACAGTGAGGGGCTTGTCCCTCCTAGGAACACTCCCAGGGTGTTTCGGCTAATGACTACTGGTGGTCCTCCACTCGGAGCTGTCAGACAGCATTTGTTTGGAAATTCATATGCGAGGATGAGGAGGAGGGCATGAAGGAGGGCTGTAAATTCGCGTCACACCGACGCAACACTTGCCTGAATAAACATGGCACGCACACTTGAATGTGTGCCCAGGTCAACATGAGATGTATACAATCTGCTGACTTCTGTTGGGGAATATACATGAGATGATTTATGTTCAGAAACAAGAAGCATCCATGCTTCCAGAATCATCTTATTTTCTCCCGTGTCAGTTTTGTTGCTGTCCCGTAAACTGAAGTCTGGAGGCACTGCATCTCTTTTATTGTGACAGGCTAATTATGAAGTAGCGGATCCCAGCGCGCCATGGAGGCCGCTTCCTCGTCACCTCGCTAAGGGCCATACTCTCTAAGGGGACCCATAGAAAAAGTCATAATCATAACTTCAGTTGAAACTCGTTGGCTTTTATATGCTCAGCTTGTTATGTTTTTCATTGCAGAGAAACAGGGAAATTCAAAATTCTGCTTGTGTGAATCAGAACTTCTCTTTATGGGCGATATTCGCCCGTGAGCGTTAAGTCAGAAAAGGCCATATGCTCCCGTCTACTCAAATCTGTAATTTTCACACCTTTACGGCAGGTACGCACTGTGGATTGAGAACTGTAAAATGTGGGGGTTTCCTGTCAAACCTGGCCCTTGACACATTCTCCCGTAGGTACTTTTCTTCTTCCACACTCCAGAGGCTGTAGTAAGTCTCGTGCCCTCTGAAGATGAAACATCATATTACACATTTCGATTCACTTAACTGCCTGGTGACTGCTGGGCGACGGCTTACTCGTGTTGACGGTGCAGGAGACACAATAACGCTCACCTCTCTCTCACACTCTCTCACATTACGCTGATGGCCAAACGGCGACATATATATATTATTGATGGCCCTCCAAACATGTGTTCAGTCGGAAGCACAGTATTCTGATTTAATTACTTTTTATTGGATTTATTTCATACAGAGTAAAAAAACATGTTCTCCTTCAAAGTGTAGTGTTAGACGGAATGGTGCGCATGTCCCCCTGGTGACGACACATCTGCTACGTGAGGTATTTTCGTATTGAAAGTGTGCTATAATTTTCAAATGGCTTTTTCTGACATTCACAGTCTCTGTCTCTTTCTGACAGTCTCAGGAAAACTCCATGCTCCATGATTTACAGCCAGCCTCGGACTTCAATGAGTTCACGCCTCTTTGGTGGTTGTCTACAAATTCCCAGGTTACGCACAACAGGTGTGTCAGAAGTCTGGACCTTAGAATGTGGGTAGATGAAAGGTGCACAAGCCAGTAAAATATGGGCCTATGTGTGTGGAGAGGTGAAGGGAACCTCTCTCTTTGAGATGGCTGTTAGAGCCCACTCCCACAGACTGCACCCCTTTTAACTAAATTCATTTGTTGACTCCTTAGGAGCAGCACAGCATCCCATTGCGGCATCGCATGCATCTAGTTTTACACCCACAGAGTTTCGCTTACATGTTCTGTTTCATTGCTTTGAGAGGCTGTTGTATATTTGCACCTGTATCTGCGGCTCCTCCAGTTCTTTCTCTTTTTTGTTTAAATAATCTCCTGCTCATTTGTGCTCTTCTTGTTTTTCTTTCAAATTCTACGCTGCCTGCCTCTGAAGCTGAAGCATGATATTGGGAATGGGATGACATGACATGGCAGTTTGGTTTACGAGATGCGCTTGGTGTATTATTAATGGCTTCTCACAAAGATACGCTGCTCCACACTGAGTAGTACGATGTGTCAAAAGTTTGTGTGGCAGCACAGGAGCGTTGAACACAAGCTGCTGTTATTCCGACCTGTTGGCGCCTATGCCTCCAGGTGTGAATATTTACACTGTTGGGTTTGGCTTACTCTAGAGTGAAACAATCATTCTCTTCACCCTTTTAGGAGTGGGTGGTGCTGTCTCCCCCCCATTAACATCTACACTCTATGAAGAAACGGTCTCCTCACTTGAAAAAACAGCAAGCTAATTAGAAATGCCCCCATTGCACAATGGTCATTGCGCCGAACTATTGCTATATTAGTCATTCGAACTGCTCTAAGTGCTAGAGGACTCTGCATTTTTTTGCACAATTGTCAAAAAAATAAATAAATAAAAAATAAAAAAATTACCAGATAACTAGCAACCCTTTATTGCTCAGTGACTGTTTTTAAATGTGTGTGTGTGTGTGTGTGTGTGTGTATATATATATATATATATATATATATATATGTATGTGTGTGTGCCTGTCTGACTGGTAAGAAATATTAAATTATATGCTTGTTTCGCTTTGGTTGTTTGCCGTGGCTGCAGCTGAAAATCCTGCCTTTGACATGTTAAGTGTGAATATTTAGCCCAATCCTCAGTTCAAAGGCCTAAATCAACTGGTTTTGGGCTTATTTTATGTATTTTTCATTACCTTTTTCTCCAAGACACCGTGAGGTTTGCTCTCACAAACACCTTGGACACTGGGAGGCTGGGCAGGTCAGAAATGTACAGTCTGTTATCTCAGTTGCGGCTATGCCTGGCATTTGGTCTCAAAAGACCTCCAGCTCTTTCAAGTAATAATACACTGGCACGCAGATGGCTGAGCGGCTTTCTTTGGTTTATTAATAAGCAATCCATCTTTGCACTGGTGCTATTTCTTAAAGTGGGGATGGGCAATTTCCTACATTTCATTGATCGACGATAGGGAAAATTAAGTATAGATTTGATCGGTTAATTGTTATTTTTTTAAACAGAAAGACTGTTCGTGTTAGGGCCAAAAATCCATCAATATGAAAATTAACATGGCAAATGAAACGAAATGAAGTGCATAAAGCCTACTAGTTCTTGTTGAGAAACACGAGCATTTCAATATTAACACAGGCTAAAGACAGTTTAGCAAATGTAATGCAAAGATAGTGCCATGCTAAATTTGCTAGACTGTGTACTTGGCTAATCAGGTGGCATGGTTGTAATCAGGCGATGGGACAATGGCAGAATGGCTGTTCTGAATTCCTGTTTTCAGTAGCAGCTCAGGCAGGGAAGCCCAGAGTTCGTCCAGCTCTTCTGGGGCGATCCCGAGGCGTTCTGCAACATTTGCACAATCAACATTGTCCCAGACTATCGTACTACTCGCTTGAAGTCTCGGTGCCCTTTGCACAATGGTCATTGCACCGGACTATTGTAATATTAGTCATTCGAACTGCTCTAAGGGCTAGAGGACTCTGCATCTTTTTGCACAATTGTCCAAAAAAATAAAAATTACCGGCATTACCAGATAACTAGCAACCCGTTATTGCTCAGTGACTGTTTTTCTCAATGTCTGCCAATTCACTGTCTGTTGTCGTACTAGAGCGGCTCCAATTACAGGAGACAAATTCCTTGTGTGTTTTTTGGACACACTTGGCAAATAAAGATGATTCTAATTCCGATTCTGATTCTGATTCCCAAGCCACCCGAGAGACGTAGGCTCTCCAACGTGTCCTGGGTTGTCCCCGGGGCCACCTCGCGGTGGGACGTGCCCGGAACCCCTCATTAGGGAGGTGTCAAGGGGGCATCCTAACCAGATCCACGAGCCCCCTCATCTGGCTCCTCTTAATGTGGAGAGCAGCGACTCGACTCTGAGCCCTTCCTGGATGACTGAGCTTCTCACCCTATCTCTAAGCGAGCCTGGACACCCTGCGGAGGAAACTCATTTCAGCCGCTAGTATCCGTGATCTTGTTCTTTCCGTCACGACCCACAGCTCGTGGCCATTTACTGTATTTATTTATTTTTATTTATTTATCAATTTCATAGATCATTTTATCCTTGAGACTATGTGAGCCCCAGGAGGCACATGCGTGGAAGCAATGAGTCTCAGCCCTGGAACAATGAGTCCCTGCAACTTCATCATCGATCGTTGCTTCCTGGTCCCACTATATTGCAGATTTTTATTTGTACAATATTTTTGTATTATCCATTGCTCTTGCTCTCTCAATATACTATTACGTTTCAGCCTGCGACAATAGCAATTTCTTTGGAAAACTGTCACAACAAAATGAAAGTATTGGTTTTTTTTTATGCTACTGATATTATAGCGGTTAATAATTCAAATAAATTCCTTTTTAAGAACAATTAACTTTCAATTCTATAGAATATTAAACATTGGCATTGTGATGTAGAACAATAAAAAAAAAATATATAGATAAATCAGACTCTGGCTCTGTTCACAAAAATTGCACTATTTGGCACATTAGTCATTAACTCACTAAAGTTGCCCAAAAATGTCTTAAAGCCTGAAAAATGTTAATGAATAAAGAAGACACCATGTATGTACTTGAAAGCATTTGGACTTTCCCACTGTTTTTAAATCAGATGCCATACATTTGAATATCACTGTTAAATTTTTAGTCTTCAGTTTTATTTAGTGTATGAACGTTGTCGTGTTATGTACTGTATAGTTTCTGTTGCCTCTTGGTTTTTCAAAAGGACATTTTATTGCTCAATACGCTTATACCTGGTTAAATAGAGGATAAATAAAATGAAAAATAAGGGCCGCCCTCGGGCAGCTGGACTGTGATGTGAAGACCTTTACCTGTCAAATGACGCTTAAAATGAGTTCGCTGAAGTCAACGACTGCCTGAATATTGATAACGTGTGCCGCTATGGTTATGGTTTATAAAGTTAACTTTCCCGCGTGTGCATGTGTGTGTGTGCACGTGTGTGCGTGCGTTTGTGTTATGTCGGGAACACACACACACACGCGCACACAACTCTAAACGCTGACGTTTTAAACTAGTAAACCTTTTAGCTCCAGCCCTTAGTTCGCTAGCTTGTTACCTCGCAGGCTAGCAAATGAAATAAAAAGTTAACTTCCCCTTTGTCCCAGTTGTGTGCATCTACGGAACAAACGGCATTCTGCCAGCGGCTTGTTGTGTCGTGAGCGGAGCGGCGGGTGATACCACAACAGTAAAAATTTATTGAGTCGAGAAAAACCTCCCGTCTTCATTGTATGGAACGATAACCTGCCCTACTCTGCCTCTGATTGGCTAGATCCAAGGCAGGATTCGTACTTTTGATTTGCTGTGTGTGGAAGATGTTCACACACACACACACACACACACACACACACACACACACACGTGCATCCAGATGTGGGACGCACATCAAACGAGATTCCTGAATTTGATAATTTGGCGTACTACTCTCACATTCAGAAATGAAATGAAGAAGCAGAAAGACATTAAAGTAAATGCCCTGTTCGCACACAAGTGCCCTTAGATGTTAGGGTTTCCTCAAAGTCACATCAGAAGTGCACGCCAAGTGAACTGGACTTTTTCGCTGCACCGAGTAACAATTTCTGTAAATTTTTCCATTGCCATGTCCTAACAGAGTGAGCCGCAGCCGCCCCGTGCCCTTAAAACGAGGCACAACGGGGTCAGCAAAACCTTTCCGGATAACTAAGCATCTTCCTCCACCTGTGTACCCCCTAAGATCTATGAAACCAAGATTCGTGTGGTTTAACAGAGTTATTTCTTGGCTGCATGCAGTGTAAAGCCTTCGGTTTCCATCCATCTGGCTCCATTGTTGATTGCAGACAGCCCGTCTGATGAGCGCGGCTCGCTTGGAGTGGCACAAATAGGGCCCTGTTGCTCCCTTAGGCCAAGCTTTGGCAGGGCTTTTGAGAGGCGCTCTCTCGCAGACCCTCTGAAAGTGAGCACAGCGATCTCGATGGCTGCCTAATGGCCATGCTGCTGCTTTTCCGAGTTTGTCGGTTGACACTTTCCTCATCCTCCTGGAGATAAAAGCCCTGGCACACGAAGGGAAGCACAGTTTCTCGAGAAGCCCAAATTGTCTGGAGGGATTTCAAAACGAGGAGTTTTATATAAAACATTTATATTAATTGAAAACATTCTTACGAACTACTTGTCGACTGTTAACAGCGGTGGCTCCACTGACTCGAAATGTCACTTTGCAAAATTATTATACAGAATATCTCCTCATGGTCTGCTGACAAGAGAAATTTGAGACAGAATATCAAGTGTACGAGAAGAATGCAGTGTTGACATGTTCAGCTGTGATTGCGTCCATATTTCTGACAAGGGCACAATGTGCATTTGTCAGCTGGAAAAGCACAGGTGGAGACAATGACATTGGCACAGCCTTACGTCCATTAATAGTCTAAATGAATGTGTACAGTATCTTTAACGTTTTGGGACTGCTCACTAAAGATGTTAATGGTCATAATTCCGTCTTTGATTTTGCTTTTCATGCCCCATAGTCTCTGACCAGCTTTAATTAATCCTGTAAAGGTGCATATTTGACACAAGAAAATGACCAAACCAAAGAATTATGTAACATTAGGGCAGCAAAGTGAAGCAAAACTGTCAGAAAGTAAATGGGATGCAGATTCCATGCAGTGAGGAGAGGCAACAGGATGAATATGGCATTTATTTTCATTTTGTCTGCTTTAATTACTCCTCTATGTATTTAGTGTTAATAGTTTTGGGCCTTGTGCTGACAGGCTGAAAGCACAGATTCAGTAAGTGCATCACTGCCTTTGTGACAGTTTCATTACCCTCATGTTTTATTTCTTTCTCTATTTTTAACTGGACCTGATGTCAGGACAAGGATCTCACACCGCAGACTGGCGACACAAAGAGGGCTGGAAAAAAAGAATTTCCTCTCAGGCAACACGGGTAATCAATGGGAAGTTAAACAAAAACAGAGGAAGAAAAGCACACACTCTTCCAGCTATAAAAAATGCCAACTGCTTGTGGGCTGCAAAGAAATCTTAGTGTTGAAATTTTTCTGCTGTGTACTTCCAGATGTAATTTGTGTACTTACTACATATTACGTATTATATTTATATTACAATAACGAGTACAATGCAGCAAAGCAATGCTTCTAGTTAACTGTTAAATTGCATACGTATTTAGTATACTGTTTTGGACGTGGCTGTGTGATTTCAGATCGTTTTTGGAGTGTTATATTCTTTTTGCACACAACTATTGAGTGAAACAGCAGGTGTTTGTCTTCAAATAACTGGCATTTCTCATCGGTGAAAACCACTTTCACTGAGGAAGGCTTATGATTATGAGTCTTTGCTGCATTCATTAAATTGCATAAATTACCTTGAGAATGCTGTTGTTGTGAAAATGAATGCATCTGTCTTTGCATATGGCGCAACATACTTCATAAATGGTGCTGGCGCGTGATAACTGGCTTGTTTCATAATTGGACCTTTTTAAGTGTGGCTGTTATCTCAGAACAAATTCAAACACATTTGCATCTCCCAGGAGGATTAATGAATCCATTATTTTTTTTTGTTTAACATTTCAAGTGTGTCCCAACCAAGGCTAGACATGATCAATTTTCCATCACTTCACTTCCATCCGTGCTTTCGGGCTGCAGGGCTAGCAGCCTCAGAAGTCAAGTCTACACTTCCCTGTCGTCGGCCACCCTGTTGAGGTCCTAGGGCAGGGGTGTCAAACTCATTTTTGTCGCGGGCCACATTGTAGTTATGGCTTCCCTCGGAGAGCCGTTATGACTGTGAAACCATATAAAATATTGTCTCATATAATGACATATACACAACAAATTGATGGATAACTTGTTTTAAAATCAGAAGCCAATAATTTTTTTTTAACTATTATTACATTTATTTCAAAAAGGTGATTGGTAACGTAAAATACTTGCAATATCTCAACATTATACAAGTAAAGACACCAATTTTGGTATTTTCACAAGAAACATGAAGTCAACACACATGATTTGCTTTCGCGGGCCACATAAAATGATGTTGCGGGCCGGATCTGGCCCCGGGCCACCAGTTTGACACCTGTGTCCTAGGGGCTAAAACCTGGCATTCCCAGCACAGTTGTGAGATATGGTCTCTCCAACATGTCCAAGATCTGCCCCAAAGCCTCCTCCTGGCTGGGTATGCCTTGGATGCCTGATAAGGGAGGCATCGGTAGTAGCTGCACCTGTTTCCAATTTCTCTACAGGGTGTGCCAAGGAAATGCATTTCCGTCACTTTCCTTCCGTAAACTTGTCCTTTCAGTCACTCCTCTGACTACCCAGACTGTGCTGGGAATGCCAGGTTTTTACCACAAAAGACCTGTACACTGACTGCATTACTGTAATCGGTGCACCTTCTGTTCATCTCCCTCATTAACCCACTCATGAAAAAAAACCAAACCTAAAGTCCATTTGAGGCAGATCTTCGCTCTGAATTGAAGTCAGTCATGTAAAGGTCCAGTGACCTAATGTTCATATCAACGCGGTTGTTGTTTTTATAGTTGCTACATTTTGAAGCAATGGAGGTGGAATACTTCTTGCAATGGAAAGACATACTTACTTCACTATTCTCTGCCAGTGTTAAGATGTTATCAGTATTTGAACATTACGTTTCCCTATCACAGAACTTAAAATACCCATCTCTTTGTATCCATTATTTTATTGCAAAGCATCCAATTCGTTTGCTGACATTGTCAAGTGTTTTCGTTTTATCGGTGGGCTTGGGTGTTAAAATGAGAAGTCCCTTTAAAGGAATGCCTTATCAGGCACCCGCCTATAAAAACCAGAGGACACCAGAACTGGAATAGCGAATGGTACTTGAATTGTAATTTATAGCATCATTCACATTTTTGCTCTTCTGTCTGTGGCTTAGAAATTGCCCAACGATGAAGAAAAATCTCAATATATCTGGTTCTAGTATTCAACTGTTTTCGCCCTAACATGCCTGTTACATTTGAACAATTTATAGTGCAATCCATATTTGATAACTTAAAGGGGTGTTAAAGTGACTTGGATTTACAGTATACTGCAGGTCTTAAATACCCATTTATTTACAGTTACTGTACACGAGAAACAACATTGTTTCACACATGGCCATTCACTCACTCACTCACTGTTTTCAATGCTGCACTTGCTATAATTTTGATGTGCATGTTATAATTTTTCTGTGACGTACGTCTCCCAATAACAGTATAAGTCAGATCTGTCCAAATGGCAGCCACGTTAGCTGAATTTGATATTTGGTGATTCATATTTGATTTTTATTTGCATGCTTTATGGTCAAAGCCTGATTTGAATCTGAGGATATCTGCTTCTATGCATTTTTTTCTGCTTACACTGTCATGACACATAAATGAACTGGGCTACGTGACAATCCAGTCTATGAGGCTTGACAATCACTTCATTTTTTTCGAGCTAATTGGTGCATAAATACGTTAACCACAATAAATGGCTTGTCGATTTATGGAAAAATAGAAAGATTCACAAATTCTAAAATGTTGCGTACTCCTGTTGAAATTTTAGATTTCCAAGCTCTTCATCGACTGCCCAATGAAAAGAAGTGCTTTCAAATGGCCATTTCTTGATTGTTAATGTCTGTCTGAAGCCCTCATAAATTGTCAGTAGTTGTCCTGATGGAGGCCAAGGTCAGGGCTATAGAATCCTCTCAATGACAAGTGTTTCTACTGAGATGAACGTCTGCCCACCAAACAGGAGGGAGGGAGGGGCGGATTGACAGTTAATCACAAACACATTACACCTCTGAGATGGGCGCCGCTAGCTCCCACCTGCCTGTCATTATGATGACACTGTGGCCTATCAGTATCTGCCGCAGATTTATCAATCCGGCGGTAGAATGTGGCCTTGTCTTGGCCTGAGCTCGACACCTGTCCATCCATCAGTCTCTGAAGTCTGTGTGTGACACAGCGCTGACAGCCTCTTTCTCTTCAAGAGCCTTCCACCACATGCCAATGCTATTGTTCACTCTGCTCGTTCAGTCACATCCACTGAATAAATGCTGCTTGATGCTATGAGACGCAAAAAGTCTTAAATCTGCGGTGGCGGAAAGATGATGTGTCATGACTGGATTACTGTGATTGTGTTAACAAGCGATTGGCTGTGTTTACTTGGATTTGAGGGATTTTGAGAGCAAAAGTGTAGGTGGACAACATAGTTGGTGACAAATGTTTTAAACATGCCAACTAGTTGGCAGAACCAGTTGACATCTCTGACATGAATGTCAGCTGCTTATGTTTGTGAACAGTGTGGGATTGCATGACTATGTCATGGAAGGAAAGGCCAGATTCTATGTAGGCTTGTTTTGCTTGAATGGCTTATTATGCTGATATATCTCTCTTGACTTTAATACCCTGGGATGCAGTATGCCTCGAGCCATGCTGCTAAATCACTACAATGTTGACTGAATGTGGCTTTACAACCTTTGACTAGATTCCTTGAACATGTTTTTTTTTTTTTTTTTTTTTTATTATAATAAAGAAAAATGAGAAAATGCATAGGATATCATGCAAACGTGCATTTGCTGAGGGCCATTCAGCTTTACTTGTGCTGTGCTCATTAAATTCATGTCAGAACAGATGACCAAATGATGGCGTTGAGTTCTTTTGTGACTGTGGCCTCCATCTCTGTTTACCACCAGGGCATGTCGTTGCAGCTGACATGTTAATAGAATCGGTCACTGATAACAGGGTGCTAATGAAAATCTAATCTGAAAACTAGCCTGTCGGAAGAGCGTCTGCTTCGTCTGTGTCCGATGAGAAATGTTTCTATCTCGGGTCTCATTAGCTGATATTCAGTGCAGTGTCATCCTGAAAATAGAAGCTAGGAGCAAGAATGGAGGCTGCATTGGATGGAGGTTGGGTATGTCTGCGGCTTCTTTCAAAAGGACAGGTCAGATAGGACATGAATTAATGGGGTGCTATTAATTCATTCTATTTGATAATCCATCTGGGAGTTTGAGGGGTTGAACAAAAGAATAGTTCAGGACCAAGGCCAATAGAAAGCTCCAAATACTGTATCCCAGTAGAAAATGTAACATGGATTTGTACAGCAACCGTTTGGACATAAAAATGGCAGTTTTGTAAGTAATGGCACTGCCAAGTCATAATGAGCTAACAAACAAGGATGGTCTACTGTATTTATTTATCAACGTGGCTGTGGACAACAGTGAGGAGACATTTTCTTACAGAAGAGATTGAGGGCAGAAAGAAAACAGACCAATGCAGCAAACTGGAGACTGAGGTGTAAAATGACATATCATCCAGAGCTAAGGTACAGCAACAGGTGCTATATCGTCCAGTTAAGTATTGCTTTCTAAAACGAATCCCTGAAAGACTTGATAACCAAATTAAACTAAAAGTGCTAACAGGTAGATGAGTTGGAATACGCAAATCATTTTTTCCCCCTGATTTTGCAAGGTTGTTGTGTAAATGCACCTTTGTTTTTTTACATTTGCTGTTATAAAAGCCAGAGCCATGACACCGCCGCACGATGTGTTCTCAAAGGGTGATGCCTGGCCAAAAAAAGCCCGCTGAGTACAGATGCCAAGGTTCATGGATTTCGAAGACAAAAAGGTCCTCTTCTGTTTTTCTATGTGTCCAGGCTGTTTCTTTCTCACCTTCCTGGCCTCCCCTATCACAGAATACTAACAATGATCCATCATATTCCCATGTAACAGGTGTAAACATTCACATTAACATGCTACAGATACACTTCCCGAAGCCCATCATGACATGTTTCTCTTCAATTAAGTCAGTCTCAGTCTGCAGTTGCAAATGCAGCCAGCAGGTCTGTGTTGCATGTTCCTTGTGCACAACACCAGTGTGAGCTTGAACTTTCACCCTGCTCCTAATCATGATGCGTAGCTCGTTGTGCCTGCAAATTTAGTCAGAAGTCGTTGAATATCATTTGTGTGTTTGTGTTAGAGGTTACAGCTGAGCCACATGGTTGATTATATTCCTCACTGACCGGCAAAGCCCCCCGGGGGGAGGGGGGGGGGTGATCTTATCCAAGTTGTGGTGCGTGCACATGCATGTCTTGGAGCTAGCAGAGTAACAGAAAAAAAGGTCCTTGTGTACATTGAGAGGCAGTTAGCACACCACATGTGGACAAGTGACAGCCCCATTTTGTATTGCATCTCACTTAATTGAAGTGCATATGGCCTGTTTATCGCACAATATTGCTGTTTGTGGTGTCGTGCCCTTGCGACTGTCACAGGACGTAGCCTACAAATCACACCTGGGACACCAACGTAAAACTACATTTTCCTTTTGTCATCAGCAAGCTGCTCAATTTTGTGTTGTTACTGGGAATCTTTAATTCATAGTGACATAGCTATTAGTTATCTTAGCAATTAGTTAGCAATGCTGTATTCATATCTTTGAGAAATTCTGCCATTGGTCCAAATGTGGATTGAAGGGAAAAGGATTTTCTGCATTTTTATGAAATGCAGCAGAAGCGTCACTGTCTAACTGGCTGTGGCTCGAAAGGACAGCTGGGACTGGGTCGTCTATGCCTAAATCAGGCGTATGGTTTATCCCACCCCATTGATCGTTCACATGAACCCCTTCTGTGTAACATTTGGAATAGACTTTTTCCGTCAAATGTGCATATCCTGTAGGAGCTAGAAACTCTCAGGGGCTGGTTACACAAAATTAAAAATCATGCTATTTTTGCAGTTTATTTACATTAGCGGTTCCTAACGTTTTTTTGCACCATAAAGAAGTATATTGAGGGAGCAGCATAGAAACAATTAAAACTCATTAATTAAAAATACAACTCATCATTACGCTGAATGTATTGTCGCTGTGTCCTCCCCTATAGCCTTTTTATTTATGTTTAACACAACATTCCAACTTCATTGGAATTGGGGTTGTATGATGCTCACAGTAGATTCGCATTGATGTGGCGGACGTCAGTAATTGCTTCTTTCATTTTGTTTAGTTTTTTTGCTTTCCAAAAACTCTTAAGGCTTGTCTTTTAATGCTGGGTCCATGGTCTCCATGTGCCAAAGCAGTCTTGAAGGTTTCATTGCCTCATTTGTGAATCTGTCGCCACATATTACGCAGAGCGGGACGGATGCGTGCGAATCACCTGTAGCGATACACCGGTATCCACAGTAGGAATGCTGATATCGTCTCTTAAATACAGCTTTCTGTTTCTTTGAGGTTGTAGGCTATACTGCACTTCTTCTGTCATTATAGGGCGTTTTCTCCTTTTTGAAGAAGCTCTCTGAACACGTTTGGTCTTGAATTCATCTTTGCTAGTTTGTGGCCTTCCTTTTTTTCTGTATCATATGACCGAGACCAGATGCTCCTGATTTTCAAAATAAACCTATTGCAGATCAATATAATATTTTAGTTCAGTTTCTCTGTTTGAAAAAGATTGTTTCATCTGGAAAGACAATCAGTTGGTGCACATGTGCATGATTATTATTATTTTTTAACAAGGTGACATCACCAAATACTGGCCGGGCATGCATACTGCAGCGTTTTCTGTTGTTTTTGCTGGTCTTTTTGAACATTGTTACTGTTTCTACAAGCTCATTGAGTCCTTTTGGTTGTTGCGAAATATTATTAATTAGATAATTTAATGCCATACTTGCAAAAGAATGTAACATTAACAAAAAATCCAAACCAGTTTAAAACACTAGCATCACTTGTCATGTCTCTTAACTTTGTGGGTGAGGATTTAATCTCTGTACCAGCCTCATTATTGCTTCTTTCGTCTCACCTATAGTTTATATGAAAATTACTTTTTTATGTCCTTATTTGATAGCCATATGCATGGCTATGAAGCCATATTCTTTTTTTTTTTTTTTTTTTTTTTTTATAAAAGGTAACGCATGATAAACTGAAGGTCATCCCCTCCTAATGAGCTTCAATTTCATCAAACAAAACCATTTTGCCGATACTATATGTTAAAAGACAATACAGTGCAGTGAATGCTTTAAATTCCTTTAAAGTGCAGTGTTCATTGGTAATGCATACAGAATGGGAACACATAAGCATTGTAAATTTGAGGCTGTACTTGGTTTGTAGGAGTATTTACTCGTCTGAAACACACTGCGTTTGGTCCCCTTAGTATTGCCTTGTTGAGTCAGAGAACCGCCGAGGCTCTTGGACAAGATTTTAAGACAAATGAAAAGTACATCTTTCCTTCCGCATGTGTCCATTTATCCTTCCACAGAAGCTTCCCTTCTGGGTAAATAGGACAGTTGATCGTGAACTGCCTTGGAGGACAATTCAAAAGGTCAGCACAGGCAGTCTTCTCTCTCCTTGGAATGACGACGACACTCTGACTGTCCTGGTCTTATCTCCCTTAAATGCTGGAAGGCAAGGGCTACTGCGACAAAACCACCACTTGTATTTAATTTATCTTCCACTCTAAAATCAGTCCTCAACCGGCCACTTCTTTCTCGCTCATTCCTCGCTCTGACACATCATAAAGTCCCCCAGGGTGTTCGTAATGGTCTCCTTGGTTTCTGCTTAAGGCGACAAACCCCCGCTGAGAAAACCAATCACAACTCTTACTCGGAGAGAGTGGCTACAACAAAGTTAAAAGCAGAAACGGTGGAAGTGTTGTTGAGTGTTCTTAAAGTAAAGGAAACTGGGAAAAAAAGGTTGAGAGTGCCCTCATGGCAGGGTAGCCTAATTTTGTACTCTTCACACTGTCACCTTTAGGTTTGTTTTTGCATTTCATTAACAGTGTATGAGAACAGTCAAGCTGTAAACTGAGGACAAGGTGACTATATTACTGAAGTACTCTTAAATCCTCTCGGATGGATTGTATGCAGAGGGAAAATTGCAGTTTTGATGAAGTGAGTGAGGCCTCTTCCATTATTCAACATGAATTACACAAGAAATGCCATTTGAAATTGATCTTTGGTCAATGAAAAAAATACCACAGCCGGAGGAGCACGTTGTTTCAAAGAGAGAAAATGTCAATACTGACTGTGTGTTCACTTGAGTCTTTTGTTAATTTGAAGTTCTGCAAGAGATGGTGACAATGGCAGACAAAATGAAAAGAGGATAAGTATGACAGTGGAGGAGAAGTGCATCAAGATGTGAGTGGGGGATGAAGATGAAACTAGGTTCTAATCTTCTGGTAAAGGAATGAAAACTTTGGCCATCATCCCTGTCCTTTGTTACATTTTTTTTTAAATTCCAAAAATAGCACTCTACAGAATTGTACTTTATAAAAATATATCCTAATAACATGATGAAATAGACTGTAAAGAATGAAACTGTTTGTGCAGCATGATTTCCTGCTTTAATACAGTGGTTCTCAAACTTCTTCCAGCAAGCGCCACCTCAAAAAATACTTTGCTTTCCGACTACCACCATGACCAAAATTAAAATACATTAGTCTAAATATTCATCACAAATAAATCTGTGGTGTAGTTGTATTTATTATTAGTGTATTTAATGTTATTGTAAGCCACTGTAACATTATGCACAATTTCACCCTTAACACTGCACTTAAATATAGGACAATAAAAAACTGTACTTCAATAATTAGTCAATTAAAATAAAAAAAATGTATAGCTGGCAAAAGTTGAACAAAAATTGCGATAATGATTAAAATTCAATTAATTGTGCCGTCCGTCCCGCGACCGTAGTGACGGTAAGCGGTTCGGAAAATGGATGGATGTATTTAACAAATTTACTGTACTGGATTTAAAAAAAAAAAAAAAAAAAAAAGTTTTAAGCCACATAACGTATAATATTATGCACAGTTTAAACATTTAATCTAGTGATTCTCGTGTAATAATAGAGTGAACCTGCACTCGTGCTACTCATACAAGACTTGCACACCTTGCCCACAAGGGAGCAGTATGATATAAAAATACATGTATACACGAAGAAGACGGTCACAACTCCCCAGTAAGATACGGTAATACTAATATTTTTCTTTGCACAAGATAAAGAATACATGCCTGTGACTGAGTATTGTTATTGTCCAGCTCCACTGTTGCTACACTGTGTCCAAATATCCGCTGGTTAAAGGGTTATAGCACTGCAACATCAGTGCTAGCTTTGTTCGCCCGTCTTTTGCGTTTTGCATTCTACGGAAACATTAAGCGAGTAGATTTTTTTATAAAGTTATGCGGTTTGGTAAACTACACATTGTGTAATTTTTTTGGGGTTTAATTTTGTGATCATCTTCTTCTTCCAGATGGGAGAACTAAACTACTACTCTCAGAAATGTTCAACATGGTAGTCACAATAATTAAAATTTGAAACGCTGACATTTATTACAATTTATCTGAAAACCATAAAGCGGTTCATCCCTAATTTTGATTCACTTGAGCGAAATAATGTGTGATTTATTAATCTGAGATGCATAAAATTCAGCTACAAGTTATTGCTGTAATAATAATGTGTTGATAGGAACTTCTTCTTCTGCCATGAACTGTCATCGTCATGCAAATTAGGATGCTGTTTGTCAGTTGATGATAAGTCAAGA
Organism: Phycodurus eques; assembly: GCF_024500275.1. Lineage (NCBI taxonomy): Eukaryota > Metazoa > Chordata > Actinopteri > Syngnathiformes > Syngnathidae > Phycodurus > Phycodurus eques. The sequence continues at coordinate 28,221,455 of NC_084528.1, read as the reverse complement.
GAGAGAAGTGAGGCATTGGAAATGGCTGGATGCCAACATCGTCATATGGTGGAACTATTTTAGTTGCCAGAACCGCAGCGAAAGTTTGTGTGATGTGTTTGAAGCTCTGTGGCATCACCACAAACTTCCTCCAACATCTGAGAACAAGACACACGGCAGAATACATTGACATGCGGCAGCCATCCAAAGAGGAGCAGGGAGGTTCTGCAAGGGCAAGACTGACTTCTCTACTGCAAACTTTAACTGGGATATTTTTGAATCCCAAGAATGCTGAGACAAAATGTGTCTTGTCATATTCAAGCACTAATTTCCATGTCTTTTCACCAACATCCAGGTCAAGTTTGCTCATCTTTTTAACATTATTTAGATGCAATGTTTTCTGACTGGTTCCTTTTATTTGTTAGTCAACAGGATTAAGCATATACTAGACAGCATATTTTGTCCAGCAGGAAACTGTAACATTTTGGTGAGAATTAAGTTTAAAGTTGTGTACATTTGGCAGTTGCAGTCCACTTGTATTGGGGCGGCAGTGACGAACCATATGGAGTTTATCATGATAGAGTGCATGTCTATAATTTTCCGTTTCCTGTTATTGGACGTAGTTTAAGAGAGATAGATTGGGACCATTCTAAATATAGATAAAATGATATCCATTATTAGTTCAAGCCCGATGAACCACTTCAGGTTGAACTATAACAGAGATTGCGATCCAACATCAGCGATCTCTGACCTCACAAATGTTCTTCTGGCTGAATGGTCAAAATTTCCCACAAACACATTCCAATCCACTATTTTATAGATTATCTTTCCTCAGAAGAGTGCAAGCTGTCATTGCTTCAAAGGGTAGTCTGACTTTTCTTAAATGTATTTACTTCCACATCGGACAGTGTTACCTTCTCACAATTTTGTGTAATGGGGTGAATAAAATCTTCGAAAAACAGCCCGTCTATAGTATATAACAAATACAACAAATCTAACAGAAGCCGTGTTAGATTTACACAACATAAATGGAGAGAAGCACAACACAAACCTCCATCAACAAGTCTGGCAATTATTCAGATTTTTCTCTTTTCTTTTTAACATAAACAATTTTTTTTATATTCATGAACCGTATTTCCCTTAATACCCTTATACCCATTAGTTAGTCCAAAGTAGCCAGAAACATAATAAGAGGTGATACCCTTATTGTTAAGTCGCAAGGTCTTGCTGTATATAATTATGTGGTAACACAAGTGGTGTATTGGAGCTACACAGGTAGTGATTCTAAGGTTTCTGAAAACAGTTACCTGCACCCGCGGATTGCTAAATACGTGTAATTTGATTGCGTATGCAAGCAGTTGAAGATGGTTGCCGTGATGTACCACACTGTTGTTGAAGGAAGCAGATGTGCAGCTGCCTCTCTGTTTGAATACTAAGTGAGCGTGCGCCTCAAAGTAAGAACACTGACATTGTGTGTCATTATGAAAAGTCAATTACAGCGGTATCATTTCTTATTATTGTTTTGTCCCTATAAAAGATGTTCCCAGGAAGGCGACGCACACCCTCTCTGTAAATGTTTATTACACAACTTTCAAATCTGCCTGGAATTAGGCATGAAATTAGACAAACTAGAACACTAAAGTTGTTGAAAGAATAACATAGCTATTTACACACATTAAAGTCTTCTGATGAGACATTGATGTTGTTGATGCTTGGCTCGTCTCATGAAAACTTTTAAGGCTCTGTGACAGTTTCACAATGTAATGAGGCAATTTTCCATCCCTGGGCTTCTCTTCTAACAACTCTTATATTGCTCTCAGATCAATGGACGCCGCGCCACTCATTTCCCTCCATTTTTTATTTTTTTTAAACTTATTTACTGGATATGTGCTGAACGATATTGCGGGTGGCAGTGAATAAATACAGAGTTAAGGGAAACGCAGCCAACTCATGAAAATTGAGTCCAAAAATCTACATGACCTTCTCAGAATATAATATTAGACTGATGATGTGCTGAGAGCAGACCATAACTCAATGTAATAACACAGTTGTAAATCCCATTAAAATCTGTATTTGAGATAACGGCGTGGCCTTGGGTATTAGAGGGACAAAGCTCTGGTCCACCACAAGTTTTATGACAGCGGAAAATAGTAGTTTTCTTTTCTGTTCTTCGTTCCTTTAGCTCAACGTTTTTTAATTTGTCCAAATGTAGCTTTGTCATCCTTCTTTCCTGGCTACAGACAGTGTCACGTCCAGCCTGTGACTAAGTCGTAGTCCATCAGAACTCCGTATGAATTATGATGTGCTCGATCATTCCTAATCTTGTTACGGATGTTAGTTTGCCCTTGGCATCAATGAATAAAATGCGACTCTGATTTGTCTACGCTTTGCTCAGTCACGCTGTGAACGGCTGTGTGTGATTGTCCATGTACACAGCTGTTTACCTAAAGAAGCGTTCTTTATTTTTAGGCAATAACCATAGCAATAAAAGGGTAAAGATTGTCAGTGCAGAGGAATCAGCAGTTCCGCAACTGATCAATATATACTGTAACAAGGCAAAAGTGTTTTTCTGAACAAAATAATAATGAGAAAACAATTTACCTTGAAGCATATCATTCTTTGATTTTTTCCTATTAGATTTCTTATCAAATTTCAACTAAATTGTCTGATTTATATTCACTAGTAAATATCCATGCAGCAAAGTACTTGGGACATAACAGCACATCCTCGCTGTCTGCTGATGACCATGTATCTCAAATTTCTTTATTCAAAAGCAACGGCAAATGTTTTACTGCGGTAAACAGCATCTTTCGTACCAAAAGACAGCTCAAACCACTGCTACTAGACAGATTTAGCACCAGAAACATAGATATTTATTTTCACAGCCATCCGTAGTATATGTTGTACGTGTACAATTTTAATGTTTTGATATGTTGAAGCAGACATATTCATAACTTCTGCATTTGTGATGAGAATGTATGTAAATGTAACAACGTGTTGTTTATGTTCCTCTCAGCTTACAAAAACGTGTAGCAGGATAAAACAGCATTTCCGCAAATCTCACAGTTCACTGTGACTATTTCTCCGTAAAATCGGAGACCGCTAAGCAAGACATACCTTCATAGGACCTGTAAGTTGTATGTGAATAAATTGAAGATAATCCTAGTTAAGTGAGTGCATAAGAGGTTACTGGGCATTGACACATATCACAAAGCAAAGATGCATGAATCACAACAGAAGCCAACATAGCGCCGATCATCACACTACCAAAGCACAACACAAAATTTTAGCTCAGCGATCCCTGACGTATTTTTTTGCGCCATGGACCGGTTTCAAGAAGCAATATTTTGACTGGCTGTCATAGAAACAAATAAGAAACAAAATGACAATACTGAAGAACAAGAGAACAACTCGTTTGCTTGAAATTTATTTACTTACATAGAATGCACAGCGAAGTTTCCATAGAGACTCCTCTGTCGAAGTTTAGTGCGAACGAGTGTCATTTGGCATCAACACATGATAACATTAAATTGACAGCCTGAGATGGCTGGTTTAGATTAGGGAAAACAAGCAACAATTACAGCTCCCCTATGAAGGTGTTTGCACTGAAAACTGTTTTATTGATAATAGCAAATGATATAACCTGATTCATCCCGTTATAGTTTTTGGTGAACAAGCAGTGACCATCACTGACCTTTTCGTAATTAAAAAAAAAAAAAAAGATTTTGTGGAAGATGCTATTCAGCGTATCCACATTTCAAGGCAAAACTAAATTGACTTATGGAATTGGTAGTGTTCCATCCATCCGTCCATGCATCAATCCATTTTCTACTGTAAATCACTTATCGTCACTCAGTTCACAGGTGTGCATGAGCCCCAATAACTAAAATACTTTCACCACTCACCTTTTCCCAAAATTTTTTTTTATTAATATTATTTTTTTTAACGACAGCTGGATATTTCACTTGATATTTCGTTTTTTGGGGGAAACAGCCATTTCTGTGCTACCAGCGTTTTGAAATCACGTTGTCTCTTGCCAGTGAAGGTCGGGAGATGTGCTGCGAAACTTTTCCTTAGACATTTCGTTCTCATGTAAATGTCTCTAAATCTAGCCTCCATGTTCGAAAGGTTTTTCGTCTGATGTCTTCATGTAGACCATCGGAAATTTAGTGGATTTATAGCTCATCAAAAGCTGATAGATACGAGAACTTTTAATGTCAAGTACTTTGGAAGAAAACATTTTTCTTTAGGAACAAAAATAAAATGCATCACTTTAGTCTTAATTAAAACCAAAGAAACATTGATTTTCTACCTGAATTAGTTATGTGGTTGGCATTCCATACTTGTATGTCTATATTGTTTAGTATAGTTAGTATGAAGGGCTATGTAAAAAAGAAGAGCATAAAATGATGGTAAAAAGTCACTATTTTAGAGAATTAAGTTAAAATATTATGTGTGTGCAAAATATTTTTAAAGTGCTCCACAAATAAAGTTGAGTTGAATTGAGAATAAAGTGGTTTCTCTAAGAAGTGAAACAGTTTGAGTCCAGCAAATGCTGTCTCTTTCTTTTCCCTTTGGCCGTGTTACTCCTCCGTACACAAACATCTTATCGCTTCCACCGTGAGTCAAGACCTTAAATACTTGTCAAATTACATGAACTAAAATTATACCTAATGGATTGTCCATACTGAATGAGCCACTGTGGACAAGATCACATTATATTTGGATTAGAGCACAAAATGTACCCCGGACCTCTTTAATTTGTCACAATGTTTAATTCATGGACATTTCATACATCACGTAGGGAACCTCATTAAAATGTCTCATGGTTCCATATTCAAATTGAATCTGTTAGTGGCTGGATCATGCGTCCCAAGGTTTATTGGCAACTGCATGGTCCATGCACAGGTGTTTAAAACATCTCTATATGGTATGTTTTGAAAAAGGCACATTTTGGGTCCAACCACCAGCGAGGATACTGCAGCTTCACCACTTCAGCCCTTGCTATAATTTCATGAGTCCCTCGCGAGCCTGCAGGATGCACGATAGGAGACGGGATTGTGAAAGATCTAATTAAGCAGAGCAATATGCAGTCATCCCCAGCCCAGGACAAGACACAAATCAGGGACTGTTGCCAGTGGGCTGCAGGGCAATTGGGCTTTGCAGTAAAATAAGTACTGGAGCCTCAAGATAACGACCATCCCTACTTGTCTGTGGTCCCCTGTTTAACTTTCTTTACAGCTTGGAGGTGATGGGTTGTGAATCTCAATCCCATTGCGCAAACATAAAGTCGATATTTGTCTTGTGCACCTAAATGGCTAATTAGTGGTTTCTCAGTCGCCGGGTGGCTGAAAATAAGGCTTACTTTTTGCCTAAAAGACAAATTCGTCTGAGAAGCGTAAGATTAATATTCGTATTGTGGAACATCTAAGGTACAAATATACATGTAATAAGTTGACTACTTTATAGTGAAACCTAAAAACAATAAAACACTTAGTCCTGACTTTAATGGCAAGAGTGGTAAGCAGCTGCTGCCTCACAGCAAGATTATATTTTATTTTTATTTTTTACCAATTCTGTATTGTATGTTCAACTTTTGAAGCTGAAAAAAAAATCACTTATTAGTCACAATCAATTAATTAATACCAGCTAGCGGCTTGCCGGGCGCCTCGTACCTGGCAGGCTCGCCGCAGTGGGCGGACTACTTTTCAAAGGCAAGTTGATATGTTTACGTATTCTTACAAAAACATTTTGGGGGTTGAGTTCCCTTTGAAATACTTTTTTGGGGGGAGTTTATCAGCATTCACTTGCTATTACAGTTCATCTGAGTAGAAAATAAAGGTCTTCGGGCCACCTGGCGCCAGCGTTCGACTGTGTGGTCTCGGAGGACAATGAGTGACCGAGAACAGAGATGCCTCGGAGTACAATGACGACAGGCTTGATTATGCGAGTACACAGCAAGGTCTCCAGCATTGTTGTGCTAATCATGTTAACGGACAGAAACTGAAGGGAGGACAGATGCTAGGAAAGGGCACTGGGGGTTATGTTATCCTGCTCAGGGGAGACTAGCATTGGGCTTTCTCTTGTACTTTGTTTCCACCAGATGTGTTTTTTTTCTACAATTCACACAAACCAGCCAGTAGCAACTATCATATATTTTTATCCAGCAGGGCACTTTTTCCCTCCCCATTATCAACCGCCTACACGCATGGCTGTGATTTTGAATGAGGACAACTTTCAATTTTGTATTTTCTTTTCTTGTCATGTGGATTTGAACAGCTATAAATGGTTAAAAGCAGATTTAATCCTTTGTGATGTGTGTGCCTGACTTCACAGAGTGTCTGCTTTACACAAATCTCTGCAGCATTGCGTACAAACTCACAGCAGTTATCTGCAAATCAGTTTGAAAAGCCGTTTGGAGAGAGCGGCGAGAGTCATCTCGCGTGGTGTGAGGTTTACTTGGATGACATAAAAGCTAAGCCTCTAACGAGGTTCTCTGTATTAAGTGTTTGAGAACACATATTAACATAACATCTTAATTGTAGCCATGAATATTTCAATCAAGGGCACAAATGACGAGAAAGTGACCACATTAACGTGGGAGCATAAATCATGAAAGTCAGTCTATGTAAGATTTGTATGCTGTAGGATATCTATTACAGAAACAAAATACAATATACCAGTTCAGGGTGTACCCCGCCTCTCGCCCGGTGATAGTTGGGATAGGCTCCAGCACGCCCGCGACCCTAGTGAGGAGAAGCGGCTCAGAAAATGGATGGATGGATGACTATATCCCCAGGGGAGATATATGAGAGAGATATGACTATATATATATATATATATATAATATGCCGGCACGGTGCGGACAGGTTAGCACATCTGCCTCACAGTTCTGGGGACCGGGGTTCAAATCCCTGCCCCGTCTGTGTGGAGTTTGCATGTTCTCACCGTGTCTGGGTGGGTTTTCTCCAGACACTTTGTCCCAAAAACATGCATGGCAGGTTAATTGAAGACTCTAAATTGCCCGCAGGTGTGAATGTGAGTGCGAATGGTTGTTTGTTTCTATGTCCCCTGCGATTGGCTGGCGACCGGTTCAGGGTGTACCCCGCCTCCCGCCTGAAGATAGGTGGGATAGACTCCAGCACTCCCGCGACCCTAAGCGGTAAAATATGATGGATGGGTGGATATATATATATATATATATATATATATATATATATAGGAAATTTCGTTCAAGGATTCAGAATGCAGACAAATTTGCTTCAAGGTGTACAGTAGTATAGAATTTGTTTGACCGCAAAAAGCGAGAATCCATGGGTAATTGGTGCATTTAAAAACAAATAATAAAAAAAACCATTTTGTGTTTTTTTTGTTTTTTGTTTTTGTTTTTTAACCCCCAAAATACTTGAATAAGCGTAGATAAACTACCCAAAAACATTTTCAGGGTTGGTTCCCCACCAATAGGTGAATCCGCAGGTACCGAACTACGAGAATGGGTTCCACAGGGTTACAATAATCATTGATCGTATTAACGTTACAGCAAATGTCTAATGGCGTACTTAAAAAAAAAAATTGAATTATTTTTCTTTTAGTCACAGAAATAATGACATTACCTTCTATTACTATGCTTCAGTGCACATTGTGGGGGGAGCGGTGTTTGAATTTCGACTAATTACATTCACATTTTAGTAGTATGTCATGGTCCTTCATTGCAGTTAAGTATCACAATAAAGCTATGAAAAGCCAAGAAAAAGTACCAAATATTTGGTTGAATTCCAAATCATACAGCCATAGGGACATTTTGACTTTGGCAGGTGGTCTTTGTAGTTTCAGGCTAATATTTTCTTTCACCTCTCGTTTCAGGATCCTATATGTTGGTGAACTCCTCGCAGCATGAAGCCGGCCATTGCGCTCAGCTGCTGCTGCAGAGTCTGAGTGAGAACGACACACACTGCGTCCAGTTCAGCTACTTCTTGTACAGCCGCGACGGCCACAGTCCAGGGGCCCTGAAGGCATACGTGCGTGTCAACGGCGGGCCGCTGGGCAACCCGGTGTGGAACACATCAGGATCTCACGGGAAGCAGTGGCATCAGATGGAGCTGGCTGTCAGCACCTTCTGGCCAAACGAATATCAGGTAAAGACGACGATGATGATGATCATGTTTCTTTTTGACCTCATCGAGCTATTCCATAAAATTAATGAAATTACATCGCATGCTCTGATTCATGTTTGGAGGATCAGCTCAGGTTTTGGTCTTAAGTGACATTTTGCAAGTGTTCCCACCTATTGGTAGTGGTGTAAGTAACAAAGTACAAATACTATAAAAGTCAATATTTCAAGTATCTGTACTTGAATATTTTATTTTTCTGGCAACATTTTACTTTTACCCCCTACTTTTGAATACAGCCATACTGTATATAGTTTCTACTCTTTGTCAAAATAGGCCTGTTACCTTTTTCAACCTCTACAGACGATGACATGACGTGAAAAAGATTTGAGTTGGTGATGGATGGAGACTTGGGGTTTTATAAGGCGGTAAAAACAGGAACAGGTGCGATATGGAGGAACCTGATACAGGGAGCATTAACGACAATGGGAACAGATTGAGAGAAGCAAGATATTCCCTAGCTATTGCCTTATTTAAGAGAACTGTTGAAAGAGTTCGGCTACAAGAATGATTTGTGGTTAATGTGTTATGTCTTCTGCCAGCCCCCAAACCACCAACTTCTGCCATGCAAAAATTCTCTGTCTAATCTGAAAGGAAACATATAGGTAAGGTGTATTTTGTAAATTGTTAGAAAAAGCTAATTTAGCGTTTTTATTTGTTAGTCAGTTCACAATGTTAGCAAAGCTATGGGCGCACGTTATTTTGACATCATAGAATCCTGTGCCAATGCTAGCTAACGCTCTGTTGAGAAAAAAAACTTTTTTTTTTTTCTTATTTCTTGTTGGTGTTCAGTTAACAAACAATTAAAATTATTTTCACGTTTTACTTTTGTACTTAAGTATTTTATTTTATTTGTTTTACTTAAAGGACTCAAATTAGTGCTTCTACTTTCATCACTTTTTTATATTATTATTATTATTTTTAACACACACATAAATGTAATTTTAAGTGGAGTGTAAGTACGTCTGCCTACCTGAAATGGATTTAGTACTGACACTGCTTGGGGCACTTTGGAATCTGCAAAGGCTACTATTGTCTTTAATATGACATTTCATTCATTCACTAAGGTGTAAAATTCCGCTTCTTTCATGTCACTTGTCACGAAAGATACGTTATATGAAATAAATGCCTATTCGCTCGCTGTCAATTCTCTCGAGATGACCCTTGCTCTTTTCTTATGTGGCTTAATCAGACATGACACATCCACCTTTTCCAGCCACCTTCACACTGCATAGTAATTTGTGTTTCAGAAGGCATAACTGTCAAACATAAAGTACCATCTGGTTTATATTTGTTGATTTATTTTAGTTATTTAACCTTTATTTATCCAGGTAAGGCTATTGAAAACTCTCTCCCTCTCTCGCTCACACTTTCTCTCTGTCTCTCTCTCTCTCTCTCTCCCTCAAACTCTTTTTTTTAATATGCTGAGAATTGTTTCTACTTCACAGAAAACATTCACTTTATAAAACAGACATTTCATTACTGTCCTATACAAATGTATGTAGAGTGCAAAAAGGCATTGCTCCAGAAGTTAATTCAATAGTTTATTTACACTCATATGTAGCCAAGTGTGATTTTACCATCAGGGCGGATTACAGCCAGCTGCAATAATGCTCATCATGCTCTATTGCCTATTTACAGTATTACAGTATATTGGCTGGCATCCAATGTGTGTGAGAGATTTTCCTGTTGGTTTGCAGATGGTTTGTCAGGTGCTTTGAAAGTATATCCATCTTTTGATTTGATTTAATTTTTCTGCAAACTCAGTGGAACTGTCAAAAAGCAATTAAGTTGAGTAGTGTGGATTTTTTTTTTGTGAACTGTCAGCAGCTGTAACTTAATTGAATTGTGTACAACCCTGCAAGAACTGACCTTCACTTTGTAAATAATAGTTCCTTGTACAAACAGGGGCAAGATTTAGAGCGACTCTTTCCCATCCTATAGCCTGACAATGAGGTAAAACGTGTCGCTGACAGACAGGAACAAACAATGCTGTGATTTCCTCAAAATGTCTGCTCAGAAATTCAAAGTTATTTTTCAACTTGAAGTCCTTGCCATGTGCAAAAAATGTTGAATTCCAAAGGACACAGTGTCATGAGATGTGTTATTAAAGGCTTAGTTCAACAGTTCAGCGAATATGCTGATTATGTTTCATGAAGAATAAATTACAGCACCCAAGCTATTGTTTGGAAATTGGAGAAGCAATTCATTTGACCAATCAGATGCTATTGATGTGTGTATGTTTATGTTAGCTGCTGGGCCAGCTGCTGGGCCAGCTGCTGGGTCAGTATGAAAAAGGATCAGATCAATATTCATCCGTCTATTATTTTAACAGCTTATCCCATTCAGAGGCCCAGCGAGCTAGAGCCTTTCCCGCCGGACATTGGAGAGTGGACAAATCCTGATTCAGTCATAGGATCAGACCAAAGCTTCATATCAATTGGTCATATGCCTTGTTAAATGTACATTATTCAGGGGAGCTGGCGCCTGCCTAAGAGGTGGCGTATGCCGTGGGCAGATCGCTTGCGTTTTGCAGGGCTGCCATTTTGACACTGATAAAATGCATGCGTATTCACTTAATGAACCTGCGTGGTTCTCATCAGATTTGTTTGTTGTTTTCACGACTGCGACAGGTCAAAAACAGGACGCAAATTCCGTGTGATGCTTATAAAAGTCGTCATGCCGAACAATGTGTATTTTACAAAATTTCCATGCTGACGGAAAAAATTACAATCAAGCAATTATTTATTAGTTATATAATTATTTATTAGTTTGAGTGCACTCAAAATATGTTTGTGCTGTATTAAAGTTAGATGGCAGATCAAGAACTGATTTTCCAGAGATTAAAAATTACCATGAAGAATAAAACATTCTTTTATCATAATAATTTTGGGGAGTTTTGTGAGTGTGAAGGTGTTTGCAAACCTGCTAATTAGTGGCTCCTCCAGACAGACTTGCAGAGCTTCATAAACAAGCTAATAAGGTGTCAGTGAAAGAGCTCTGCATTTCATTTTCCCAACAATAATTGTCCATACACTGCTTAATTTATCTTTGCATGGCATCTGCAGTGTGAATCATCCCATCTTTGCAATGACCTCATTAAATACTTCAATATCTGTTGCTCTTATGTTGGAAATTTGATAGTGAGTGAGTTGAACAGTGTCGAGTGTCTTGTTGAAGATCGCCTGAGTGGGTACTGCGCTGAGCTGTAATCATTCTTTTTGCAAAATGTTATTCTGTTTTACTAACATATCAAGGCAGCTTTGGATGCATGAATAATGTGCTGATTAGGAATGCAGATACCAGTATAGGGTATCCGCGCTCGTAAAATCTCTGCAATACTGTACGCACTGATACCACGCCACCAACCTGAAATATACATTCCAGGTAGGAGCCATGTCAGCTGTTTGTGTGTGTGTGTGTGTGTGTGTATGTGAGAATATACTTTAAAGACACGGCTGACAACACTTTTAGGTGGCTGCAAATTATGCTCTGTAAAATGGATGATGAGCTCCTCGGGCGGCGACAAAGGTGGGCGCCCGGGGGGCTCCGGTGGCGGCCGCCACCAACCAGAAAGCCCCAGTTGAAAACTCAATAGGTGGGTCTGGACGCAAAAGTGTGTTGTGGAGCCATTTTGTGTGGGTAGCGGGTAGGTAGTAAAACATTTATAGCATAATAATTCAGACAGGGAAAACTCTTACAGTTGCTTTGGTCTGCAGACTTTAGAAAAGAGGACAAACTATTTATGTCGCACATTCCTAAAAAGAAGAGATCGGTGAAAATTCAAACTCAAGCTCAAATGTAAGTACTGATTGTCATACGCTGTCTGAAAAAAAAAGTGGTATCGGTGCATACCTTGTCCTGATGCTCTTTGCGTTTCCTCTGAGCAATATTTGACTTTGTGTTATGAATTGGTCTTCTTTCTGTCTTTACATCCCCTCCGATATTATCCCACTTATGGCTTCTCGTGAGTCAGAATGTTTCTATGGCTGCCAATTGAGAGGAGGATGATTAATATGAGGAGGAGTGGAAGTCTTTTACGACTGGGCAAACACTACCATCTTTGAATAAAGCAGCTCAATCGGTTTAATGTGCACGCCATGAAATATTATTTATAGTTTGTGTGCTACTCCAAAATTTTAGAACAATTATAGCTTGAAAACCTTCTTTTCTTTAGTAGGTGAATCTTTGTAAAAAGCCCAGATGTTGCTGTCACACACTATCAGTGGGGTTTTCCACCCTCACACTTCTGACGTGTCGCATCGGCTTTCACAATTTGGATCCCATGCTCAAATTAGTCAGTGTTAGAAAAATTAATTTTTGCACTGATAAAGTGTATGCATTCTATTATCTTCATTATAACATGATCTGAACTCTGCGCTAGTGTGACGATAAAAAAGGTCACCTTGCTCCGGTCTCTCTTGCTGATATTATAGTATCACAAAACAGACATAACATGAAATGTTTGGTGGACGCCAGTTGTGTCAAGGCAGAAGATAACTGCCTGTCCATGTTTATTCTGACTTAAGGAAAATAATAAGACACTTCGTAGCAGCCGCCAGCCTGGTTGTATTTGAAACTTGCATACAACGTTTTTTTTTTTGCAAAGTGCTTGTAGCGTCGTGTTTCCCCCGTGACATCAATCATTACAAATATAACAATTCTCAGTATTGTGGTTGTAGCTTGCAGTGGTGGAGAACTGAGCTGCTATTACTGAGAGCTGTTCCAAGTATTTGGTCGTGTAACTAGGAGCAGCAGTCGCTCATCTGTAAGGACTCGCGCTTTGAGGGTCATTGTTCAAGTCCTACTGCGGACATAATACAACCCCAATTCCAATGAAGTTGGGACGTTGTGTTAAACATAAATAAAAACAGAATACAATGATTTGCAAATCATGTTCAACCTATATTTAATTGAATACACTACAAAGACAAGATATTTAATGTTCAAACTGATAAACTTTATTGTTTTTAGCAAATAATCATTCATTTAGAATTTTATGGCTGCAACACATTCCAAAAAAGCTGGCACAGAGTCATGTTTACCACTGTGTTACATCACCTTTTCTTTGAACAACATTCAATAAACATTTGGGAACTGAGGACACTAATTGTTGAAGCTTTGGAGGTGGAATTCTTTCCCATTCTTGCTTGATGTACAGCTTCAGCTGCTCAACAGTCCGGGGTCTCCGTTGTCGTATTTTACGCTTCATACTGCGCCACAGATTTTCAATGGGAGACATGTCCGGGCCAGTCTTTTTTTACTACGAAGCCATGCTGTTGTAAAACGTGCAGAATGTGGTTTGGCATTGTCTTGCTGAAATAAGCAGGGACGTCCATGAAAAAGACGTTGCTTGGATGTCAGCATATGTTAGTCCAAAACCTGTATGTACCGTTCAGCATTAATGGTGCCTTCACAGATGTGTAAGTTACCCATGCCATTGGCACTAACACAGCCCCATACCATCATAGATGCTGGCTTTTTAACTTTGCGTGCATAACAGTCCGGGTGGTTCTTTTCCTCTGTGGCCCGGAGGACACGACGTCCACAATTTCCAAAAATTATTTGAAATGTGGACTCGTGGGACCACAGAAAACTTTTCCACTTTGCATCAGTCCATCTTAGATGAGCTCGGGCCCAGAGAAGCTGGCGGCGTTTCTGGGTGTTGTTGATAAATGGCTTTTGCTTTGCATAGTAGAGTTTCAAGTTGCACTTACGGATGTAGGGCCGAACTGTATTTACTGACATTGGTTTTCTGAAGTGTTCTTGAGCCCATGTGGTGATATCCTTTCCACATTGATGTCGGTTTTTGATGCAGTGCCGCCTGAGGGATCGAAAGTCACGGGCATTTAATGTTGGTTTTCGGCCTTGCCGCTTACATGCAGTGATTTCTTCAGATTCTCTGAACCTTTTGATGATATTATGGACCGTAGATGATGAAATCCATAAATTCCTTTCAATTGTACGTTGAGGAACATTGTCCTTAAACCGTTCGACTATTTTCTCACGCACTTTTTCACAAAGAGGTGAACCTCGTTTTTTACCAAGTTGATCAGTTTGAACATTAAATATCTTGTCTTTGTAGTGAATTCAGTTAAATATAGGTTGAACATGATTTGCAAATCATTGTATTCTGTTTTTACTTATGTTTAACACAACGTCCCAACTTCATTGGAATTGGGGTTGTAAATTAAATGGTAACTAATTGTTGGAGAGGTGCTTGTCTGCTTCTTGACTACTGTTGGGGTGCCATTGAGCAAGGCGCCGCGCCCACCCACCCAGCTCAAGAGGTGCGGCGCTGTTCAACTTACTCTGACGTCTCTCCTTGTGTGTGATCTGGTTTTCTCTGTAGTGTACAACACAAATATGCAGCAGTGTGAGTTGAATTTCCCCTTGAGGGATAACAATGCAAGTAATACATTATAATACGTTACATACTACAAATAAGCACAGCTTTCTTTGTTGCGTTGACGTTTTTCACTACTGCAAATGACAACTATAATGCATATTAAAGCAATACCTATTTGACGGTGTTAATCAAAACATATAGAAACAAGAAATAAATCACTGACTATAACTACAAACAGCTGGATTAATTTTGGACAGTGGCCATATAAGCCCATTTGATCCGGACCTCCATGCGATGCTAATATAAAATAAACCCCAGAGCAAAAGCCCCAAAACTTTATTCCACCAATGCTTGTTATATACTGTACAACGCATCATAGTTCTTTCTAAAATTTCAGTGGCCCTTGAAAGGATAAATGTTACCAGTCCCTGGTTTAGAGGCCACGCGGTTTTCATTATTTTTCATTAAAGTGGCTCCATAGCACACATATCACTGTAGCTTGCATAACCTTTGAAGTTCTTGCCCTCTTCAGGGCAATCACTTCATATTTTAGATATACCCTCTTATTAAACAAGCAAAGTACTCGATGGAAAAGGCAACTCTTATTGTCTCCCTGTAAAATTCAATTCTGGAACTTTTCAGTTCTATTTTTGCTTGTATAAACAGTTCCTGGCTCGTTGCTGTGGTTCAATGATACAACTTGTCCTCACAGCTTTTTACACTGTATGGAAAAAGAACACTCAGTGCTTGCTGAGTTTCAACTTATTTCACTTACTGTTTGTCTTAAACATTGTCATCACAAATTCAGATTAAATTGTCATCAAAATACTACAACGTGTTTATAATAAGAAAAATAGCAGCGCTACAGTATTTTACTTTATCGAAACATAGACTAATAACATAATTTAATAGAAGGTAAATAATCAGTTTGTGCGTCACGATAATGCAATGGGCATTGTGCTGCTTATTCTGGTGTGTGCTCCTTGGCCACAGAAGGCAGTATAATGCATACGAACATACTAAACGTTGATTTGATGATGAAACAAAAGAAGACTCTCTCAACTGTTTCAACTAAGATGCAATATTGGTCATTTTTTTTGCAGAGGATAATATGTCTGGGAGTATTGTTCTATGCTGTATCTGCCAGTGTTGCTACCGCTTGTGTTCAAATTTAAGTTGTTTAAAGGTTTATAATTATCACAACATTCCTGTTAGTTTTGTTAGCACGTCCATGGCCTTTTGCATTGTGTGTTAGGATTAAGCTCATGGACTTTGGTAAGACCAAGTTTATGTGATCTGGTCAAATATACTACGTGTAATTCTCTTTGTTTTATGTTTAGTTTTAAAGTAAACTTCAAATTTTTGCTCACAACTCCGCACCAGGCCATGTTTCTCAAAAAAAAAAAAAAAGTGTAAATTGGGTCACTTGTAAGTCGAGGTTTATTGTTGGATGCTGCCAAGTAATTCACTCCATTTTTTCTAGATTGCTTGAAGACCTGATTACCAACAATCAATTCCACACAACAGAATATCATACTATTAAACATTATACCCATCTCCACTTCTATTTGTTGTCTGAAGCTTTACACACACGTCTCCCCCTTTTCACTATGTATTATTGATTTTGGTGGATTTTTATGGGGCAATATAAAGGTCACCTTGAAAAGTGTGACCAGAAGATCACCTGGGATAGCCTGCACCGTTTTCCGTCTTTTTGTCGGCCTTAGTTTCAACTACCAGGAGAAATTTCCCATCAAATATTTAAGATGCTATCCAGGTTCCCTCCATGGTTAAAACACTTCTAACTTTCTATGCTTTACAGTACACAATTTTTTTTTTACACTTGATGATACTGCTACCATTTCCGATCACAAACAGGTTGTTCAGATAAGAAGGGTTCTGTCGGGAAAATGTATCATATTAATGGAGCAGTTGTCAAAAAAAACAAATAAAAAAACACACTGATGAGCAGCAAGCAGGTATTTAAAACTTCTTTTATCTCTGGAGTCCCCAAAAAACACTTGATGCAGGATCCTCCAAAGGCAAGAATGCAACATCATCAAGAACGTGGAGTGCTGTTTTGGGCTAGAGTGATGGGAAAGAGAGAGAATGTAGGACCTTTTAAATGACCTCTGCAAAATCAAGTCAGTTTCTAATTCACCATTTCCTGGCATGGTATGATAAGAAGAACCTTCCGCAGTAAAATAATTACAATGCGAGACAACACCCCATTCTATGCTGCTAAATATACTGTTGAAGCGTTCGCTGACGTGGATATACAGGGAGGAAGTTCAAGGTGTAGCCACAGTCATCCCCTGACCTCAACCTTATTGAGAACCCGAGGAACATCCTTTAAAGGAAAATATATGAGGGTGGACGGCAGTATACCTCCAAACAGCAACTCTGGGTTGCCACTTGCATCTTTAACTGAGACACAGGGAGAAACTAGCCATGGACTTACAAGTTCAATTGGTGAGAGAGTTGATAAAGTAATATCAAATATTTATTTGTGTGTTTGTGTGTGTGTGTGTGTGGGGGTGGGGTCCTCAGGGGGGGGGGGGGGGGGGGGGGGGGGGGGGGACAGGTTGTAATAGCATTGAATATATTTCCTTTTTAAACGGAATTTGGTGTGATTTTGAACAACAACAAAAATACTGTTCATGGCTGTTTTGTTGAATAAAATCCCCATTATTCAAGATATTGTAGAGTCTAATATTCCAGGCATTTAGTTGAGACACATTAGAGAAGACCCCTCCCTGTCCAGTTTTTAAGCTCGTCTTAAACCCAATTTTTATTTTTTGGCTTTCAACTCGGCATGAGACTTTGCACGTTTTGGTGTTTTATTGTTCTTAACTTGTTTTATGTTCAAATGGTTTTATATTTTTGATATTTATCTGAAAGGACAAAGGCGTCTATTGTTAGTTAAGATTTGTTCAAGTGGATGATACACTTGGGGACTGAGACACGACATCGATTAGAAGCGAGGCTGCTACTTAAAACAATGTAGCAAATGTTGATGAAATGTTTTTTTAAAAACACTGAATTCTTGGTCTATGATACATATTGCTTTTTAAAGGACGGCACCCATCGCAGTAACCTCGACTTGTAGACCCTTCAGTTAAAAAGTTGGTGTCAAAGATTTGTCATTTGGGTCTGAAAATCTTTCTCTGTACTGAGCCTGTGGCTATGAAAAGCCATTCAGCAAATACAAACTGAGGTTTTTATTTTATTTTTTTAAGAGTGTATTCGCTACAGTCTTCTACAACTTCGGCATTTTCTGTCTGAGCAGATTGACTTTGGCACATGACCTTTCGTCTATAATATTTAGTGAGTAATACATCTATGGAAGATCTTTTGTTGGGTGAAAGACCCTGTGTCTAAGGCTGTCTCTAGTCTGTAAATTAAAAAGAAGAATCTAGTTTTTGGGCTTGAAAACGTCTCTTTTGATGTGTATACATTGCAACTTCTCCAGAAAGCCAACATTACTGGCCAATATACCGGTAATGTGTTTTCAAAATTCAGATCAGTCATACATAACTTTTGTTTTATCGGTCGATGGTCCCTTAGTCGAGAGTCCAAAAACAAGTCATTAGAATAAAACACTGGCATACGGAGCATTTCACTGGCAAAGTGGCTTTGAATGACAATTTGGAGGTTGCTCATTGAAACAAATGCACACCGCGTTTCCTGTTTAATAACGAACCCTCCTTCCGAATGGCTAAAAAGACTGAGCCGATGGTTTCTAAACAATCAATCTCATATTGAAGTGCTTTAGTTTAGCAGTGTATAATGCTGGCTTCAATTAGATATTTTAAGCTTTTCATTTTTCCTTGTACACCATTTCACCCAATTAGGGTCTCAGGCTAATGTTGACGTCAGCCTAATAACATGGTACTGAGTTTTTAAAAGCGAATTCAACTTTTGAAACTTTCGCTCACTGCTATAATGTCTATGTTCAACGAGAAAGATAGAACACAGAAAATCTGATGAAAACGATAATAATAAGAGTAATATCCCCTGTGAAACCTTTTTTGTTGTAAAGGTCCTCCAATAGCACAACAAACTGAAATCTAAAAATAAAATATCGGAACTTAAAAATAAAATAAAATAACTTAACTTTTAACTTTTGACCCTGCGTACACAGCACAAATACTTTTCAAATTGGATTTTTCTTTTCAAATGTGTGCCACTTTAAAGTATCTTTTTGGAACTTTTCCCCATGATATTATTGCGTGTATTCTCGCTTCATTCCTGAAATTATAATACACTTTCACATTAAGAATGACGCAGATAATTGCTTTTATAAAAAGCTTGCCAAATTTTGATATTTAAATACCCCATCCATTTTCTACACGGCTGAACCTCACTCGGGTTGCCTTTCCCAGCTGACTGTGGTGCACCTTGAACTGGTTGCCAGCCAATCACAGGACACATATAAACAACCACCCATTCACACGCACATTCATACCCAGGGGCAATTTAGATACTGACAAATTAAAAACTTTTACAGGGGATTGGTCACTAATTAGCAGTTCAAGATTGCGACTCGTTTAGCGCTGGCGAAACGTCTTACCCGGATAGACGTAGACAGATCCATGTGGTATACTTTGAATTATAAGCTTTTCCTTTCCCGATACATTGAGAGATCGGTGGAATAGCTAGAATAACTCAGTTTTTCTAAGATGCTTAAATAGTCACATTTTAGTTGTTTTCGTTAGGTTTGAGTGCAAACCTTTAGAGGTTGCGAATGAATTTAAAAGCTCAATCAAATGAGTTTGGTACTGTATCGTTATTGCTACTGACAATGATGCACGACAATGAAATTCATTAGTTCCCTTTGAAGCTTTCGTTATATGCCTGAGCAGATTGGGCTCTCGTTTATGACACATTTTAGCAGGCGCCCCACACGTATGAAGTTATATGGAGGATAGTTTGGTTGTGTGTATGAGGCCGCAGTAAAAGTCAGAAGCCGGCGATACTAGCCACATTGTAATCATTCGGTCGGAGGATTATGAGAAACAATAAGTCAAAGCCTGCCTTTCGATCTAACGCGTGGATGGAGCCCTGTCCTTGGCGCTAGGAAAACAAAGTTCACCCTTGTCTCATAACTCGGACTATTATTCAGTATGATGATTTGATATTGATTGGGTTTCATATAACTTATTGTTCCATAGAATGGTACAGACATATTTTCCTCCCTTGCATCTTGCGCCCCTGTGCAGCTGCACTATGTGCTGTTATGGCTTCATAGCAGCCCTTATTCAGGATGTAAAATGACTCATGCGCCACATTGTGTGCCTGCTGATAAAGCTATTATTTCCCTTGGCCCTCTGGATTTGGGCAAAACGTATCCATCTCTTGTTTACTGGCTTGTTTGCTTCTCTTATTTTCTATCTGCTGGCTTGTTTGGGGTCAACAGATGTACAGCAAAGTTTTAATGGGGTTGCTTGCAATTAATGCATCTGCCACCAAAAGGAAAAGGGGGCAATGGAGAATGCAGAGTCGTCAATTGTTCGTTGAAAATAGCTCTCGTGCCACGTAAAAGATGCCTTGGGTGTTATTGAAACCTGCTCATCGTGTTTTTGTGTTTCACTTGTTGCAGGTACTGATTGAGGCTACTGTTTCCACGGCGCGGCAAGGATACATTGCCATCGATGACATCATGGTGCTCAACTATCCCTGCTGTAAGTGACACCTCTGACAATAAGTTGCAAACACAGACGGTTACTGAAGGGGGAAAAAAAGGAAAAGAAAAGATTGAATGGCTTTTTGAGAATGTACTTCAAAGCGCCATGAAACATAAATAAGATGAAGACAAGTCATGGTTGATCATCCTGGTTATCCCGAAGGATTCTGCAGCATCGGCTGCTATTAAAACATTTTGAAGTCCTCATGTGATGGTGAAAGACGTTCACTTTCATGATCTCTTGTTACGCTGTCAGTGTTGAAAGCTTTAAGTCATACATCTTTTCAAAGCCTTTGAATGATTTTTTTTCTTTTAACTTGTCTCCTTACACTGGGTGGCTTTTTGTGGTGAGAACGTAAAGGCACCATTTCAGTGTATTTTCAGCCCATGGGGACTTTGTGTAAAACATTCACTCGGACCCTTGAGCCCCTTTAGTCTCTCGGGGTCATCGTGTCATTCTGTACTGCTGAATGTGAGAGTTGTTGTCAGCTCATCCACATTCATCAGCTGCGCTTGACAGTGCTTTGGGGTGAACTGCTCTGAAAGATTTACGTTCTAGGATTCAGTGTGCTCGCTATTATCCACAATCATGATAAACCTACACGTCCACTTCTGTTTTAATAGAACAATAAAACACAAAAACCAGCAGGTTGGTTTACACTCGCTGCATGCTACTAGTGCAGTTCCCCCACCTCGTTCCTGCCTGTGACCACAGATGGTCTTTTGAAGGCTCCCACTGTGGCAATTAAACAGTTAAGAATCTCATCAAGACCTGTGCATGCCTCACAATGTGGCATACATCCAGTTAGCGGGATTTGGCAGCACACAGTGTGAGTGAGAGAAGAAGTAAGATGAAGTTCAAGGGAAAAGTCACGAGTGAAAAAATAGCTTCACTGAGAAATTGTGTTGATCACATTTTAGTTCTCTTCCAAGGATTACTATTCGGAAACTTTTCACACAGACTGTCCACATTGCTTACTTTTGTTCAGCTGACTTTGCATCATTTCCCACGTCGTTTATTATTTTGTAATCATATTCTCAACCCTTTATTGAGGCAAAGCACACATTTTACATTGGAAAAATCTCACGGCACAACACCAAACAAAGATGCCACAAAAAGTTGCTTTATAAATGAGCACCGGCTTAACAAGCACTTCAGTTTACGAAAAATTTTTTTAAAAGAAAGACAGGTTCAAAGCTGACGTAGAAATGAGGTCCTTTCCACGTCAGGGGCCGCCGTTGAAAAAAACGTCGCTGGCGGGTGCAGAATCCACATTTTTTATGACATCATGTTTCGATGTCTGTAGGACGTCTGTACTCGTTTGAAATATGGTTAAAACATGTTCAGTGTGGACATCCTCTTGATGTCTTATGCGGACCAAATTTAAACGGCCTTTACATTTGCAAAATTATTTAAAATGTTCTTATGAAATTCTCTCTTATGTATGGAAATGTTTAATACAGCAACCAGCTATTTTAAAAATTGTCTTGCCTTGTGAGAGCATACAAATACTGTAGCAATATTTTTGGTGTGTTATAATGTTCATATTTAATGTTTTCGTTTATGTTTTTAAGGCCAGAATGTGATCCAATCATATGTGTCAACATCTACTTCAATGACAAAAAACCAACAAGTTCTCTTGACAAATCTATTATAGCCAGAGTTCACCGTATTCTGTTGTAAAAATGGCAACAAGTGGAGACGCAGGTTAATTGCACCTTCTGCCATCTCGTGGAAGACCTTTTTATTGGTCTGCCTGTTGCTATACATTGGTGGCAAAGATAGATACAGTACATTATTTGTAGTCCCGCTAAATAAATATAAATTTACAGGTCATTTAAAATGCATCATTTTTAGGAATTGCTAAAATCCATGATTTTTGCTTAGTGTAATGTTATTCCCAAAACAATGGATATATAATGGATTTGACTGCTTCGCAGCAATTAGCGCAGAGCTCAATTCATTCAAATAGGATCAATTGGTGCCTGAACGGCAGCTGAAGAAATCGAACCTTCTTCTTCCTCTTCTTCTTCTTCTTCTTCTTCTTAATATTATTGTTATTATTATTATTATTTGATTTTTAATTCAAACCAGTAGCCAATTGTGCTCCCTTCCAATTTTACCTTTAAATTAGAAAATGTTTCTCTCTTCTTTGCTGTATTTCTATTCTGTTTCTACTGTTTACTCATTAGTAACGGTTGGAGCATTAGTTATTCTTAGAATGATGATTGCATTGTGGGAAAATCCTTTGTTGATGTTTAGTTTTCCCCATCATCAGTGTAAACAAGTAGTGTACGATGGGGCTATTTTTATCGATTTAATGGGTCTAAAGAAACACGATGGTGGGTTTATTCGGGGTTTCTGCCAACCTCTCAAGGTTTGTTTTTCTCTAGTGTTATTACTTATAAATCTGTTTACTTGCTCCAGAAAAATATGCTTTCTTTCCTGATGTATGGTACATGAACAATATCAACAAGTCGCCATATTCGTCATCTGTGAGAGAGCAGCACAGTGGTCGAAAATCTGCCTCTCCCGAATGCTCCGGCTTCACTGATGCTCTGCCATCTTTTCCTGTCAGTCATCGGGAGTGACAAGCCGACACGTCCTACCCGATTTCTCAGGCATGGCGGACTGTGCGGCCGGCATTTACGCAGTGATTTGGTTCGGCTACTCGCGGCTATATTGTTAATCACAGAGATGGGTGAGAGGGTTACTCCCACACTGATTCATTGGCAGCTCAGCTCAGCCTGCCGGGACGTTATTAGTCAAATTGTGGAGGACTGGCGCTTACTCTGTGGCTTCCCTTTCACACATTCACTCCCACACTCTGCTCGGAATAGATTAGCCTTGATTTAAAGTGTGTTATGTTCACTAAGAGACAACCACTCATATGCACTGTAGTAGACATTTTAATGTGTGTTAATAGTGAAAAAACAATGTATGTCAGGTGTGTTTTTCATTCTAATTTTGTAACGCATAACTCTCACTATTTGTTTACATCTTCAGCAAAATGTACACACATGGAACAACAACCTCCTTCATGTGTTTTGAATTTAAAAACATTGCCACAGAAATGTCTGACTGTAGCAAAGGTTAAGGAGTTTTCACAAGTCAACATGAATAAAAACAATTATTACATGTCACTGACACACAAAAAAAATCCTCCTGAATAAAAATCAAATGTTTGATGTTCTTATAAGCAGTACAGTGTGAAGGAAAAGGCAACGCAGCACAGGACAAAGCGATTTGTTCTCGCAAACTGAAATTGTGTTTGAGCCCTGATAAGAAATGTGTCGTCTGTGGCGGGCTGGCCTTGTGAGCGGCCGAAAGGTAATTCTTCCTTCCTTCTCGCTCCTCCGTACGCCTTCTTAGATAAGGCGCCGCATTTCTCCAGGCTTGGAGACGAGGAGGTCAACGCTGGACAAAATGCAACTTTCCAGTGTGTGGCTGCAGGAAAGGCTTCCGAGGCTGAAAACCTCATACTGGAGGTGAGTTCTAAGTAGTACCTTTTGGACTTGGACTCCAAATTTCAGCTTCTACATTTTTGTTTCCCAAACGCACAATGTGAAAGTGAAACAAAGTGTTCATATTCACAATATCTGTTGTAATTACATAGCCTTAGCGTGCCACTTAAACTGAACCTTATGTAAACCTTCACCTTCACAATGTAATTCCAACCACAAAATAATGAACATATTATTCAATTGATACATCTCTGACAGTGTCAATTAAAGATGAACATTAGCGACATAAAGGCATAATTTTTTATACAGCTCTCATAATTCCACTTTATTAGATTGTGCAGGTGCACCTTATGTTGTGTAAGGTTGTTTATAATATGATAGATTTCCACTACAGAAGTACTATCTATCATCATTGCACAGTAGGTTTTAATTTTTTTATCATAATGCCCGACAATTACCTTTTTTTTTTTTTTTTTTTTTAATCTTACCATGCACCAATTTTATGCACAGTATGCTCGACCTTAGACAAGGAGACTACAATATAAAGAACCGGGAGTTACTTAAATCCTGTCGCCTCGAACAGTGAGTCTAATCACAACACGAGGAGACTTATTTGAATTCAGAATAGCTTGTAAACAACATAACCATCTTTGCTTGCCACTTCATTGATTCTCCTTTACTTCAGTTTTTTTTCACCACATTTGTGATATTTTTTAAGGTAAAAAATAATCAATAAAATAATACAATACAGTACAATGCACCACCATATACTCGCAGTTCGGCACTGTCGGATTCACCAGTCGGCTGATTTTTTTTAATTTTTTTTATGAAAAATTTGGAATCCCCCCCTCAATTTTGGGGATTTTTTTTAAATATTATTATTTTTTTTTAAATCTTTTTTTTGGTGGGAACGGGCGGTTTATCCCCGCTTAGTTTTTCAGTTGCAGCATGTCGGTGGACGTGAGGTGCTCACTCACTTAGAGGACAGCAGAGAGTCGCTAACTGTCATTTTTTTGCGATGGCCCACTTAAGTCGCTTTTGGCCGTAACGCTCGGTGTGCGGCGGGCCTAAGGCTGGCGTATTTTGTTTTCTTGTGGTCGCAGGATAGATCTCTATGAAACCTCAATGACTGGCTATGTGTTTGTCATCCTGAGGTTTGTGTGGTCTGTGGCTTAAGTATAACAGCAGTAGAAGTGGCCAAGCAAAACCCAAATGTTTATGTTGCTCTCCTCATGCTCCCATGCTAAAGCTAGCACAACAAAAGGATCAGTACCAAGCATTCTTTTGACCTTTTCTCGCTTAGAGTTTTTGATAATCTAATCATGACAAAGCTTAGTGTTTTGTGGCTGATGGTCCAAAAGTGTGGTACATTTGGTGCAGCACTAATTACTAATATTTGAATAGGACTTACGTTTGCGTTTAATAAAGCATAACACATTTTATAATGATTGCATTTCTACCATCAGGATCAATGATGATTTGTCAGGATAAAATTAAAGAAATGCCACTGGCATACTAATTCAATTGGACGACGATTGTTATGACTGACTGAAAGTCCGTTATTTAACTTTAAGGCTTTTAACAAGGCTCCATATTTTTATTTTTTTTACTTTATTCATGAATAATCTTTTCTCTTAGTTTGTAGCTGCTGCAATGGTCAGAACTACTCAAATTTAAAAAAATATATACTATATTCTAATTCTCTGGGGTTGGCTGTTTTCATAGCAAGTAATAGTCTACAACGTGACAGCGGCATTTGAAAGGTACAGGCATTTAGAAGTTAAGGAGGGTCAAAAGAAATTACCCCATTCAGTTGCATACACATTCTAAACTCACAGATAAGTGGAATGCTTATTCAAAATACATTTTTGGATCTTGAAATCTGGGAGGACGGGTAATTCTTCATGTAATTACAGCATTTCCATCCATTTCTTTTACAGGTGCATCTAATCAGAAATCTTTACTAAAAGGCAAAAAAAAAAAACAACAACTTCATATTGATAACCAAATCAACAAGACTGGATCACAGGGATGTTGTTGCACATTCCAGCTTTTAACCATTATTACCTTGCAAATTGCATGTCTACTACACCACTCCTGCATTTAATGAAGATGTCTTACACTAAGTCAAAATGTAAACCTTGCAAATGTGTCAATAAGGAGTTTTCAAAATTGCAAAGTTGTGGGAAGGCAGTTCCTGATCGAAACAGTGCTGCCTGTACGCAAAAGCCTTCCCTGTATTTATTAGCAAAACACTGGGTATTGGTTGAATTTGTGATTTTAACAATTGTCTTGCAAAGCATCTGTTTACCACGTTTTGTAAGAACAGACTTTACTGTCATTGCATGACTATTACAGGGTTTTCATTTGCTTTTCCAATTCCATCTGAAGGTGGATCATTTTGATCATGTCATCTTTTTAAAACCTTTCCCATTTCAAAATAGGTCATTGTCAAAAAGAGTTGAACACACAAAACGTCTTCTCTGACCTTATCCTGTCTTGTCTTCCAGAGACACAATGGGGAGATTTTAACCACTGCGTCGGTCAAGCACCTGAGTCACCGGCGTTTTGTGGTATCGTTCCAGCTAGACAGCGTCCAGAGGTCAGATCAAGACCTTTACCGTTGCATCACCAAGTCCTACAGGGGCTCGGGGGTCTCCAACTTTGCTGAACTCATTGTCAAAGGTAACGCTTTGACTTCTTTGTCCTGTCGTCTATGATGTTACTTTCAAAAGATTCATGGTGTAAACACAGGACTTCATTAACAGTCCAATCTGGAAATTATGGCCACATGTAAAACACCTAAATGGCTAACGTGTGCTCGCTCTTGACTAACACAGAAACCCTCTGTTTGGAGAATTCAATCTTCCTGACGTGTATTTCTGAGCTGGAATCAAATAGGGTACCATCGCTAGCTCCTCAGCCTCTTGTCATGATGCTGCTCACTTAACTTGGTCTCCTGCAGCCCTGTCATATCATGGACCACAGATGGTGACCTCACTCACATTTCTCAGTCCAACCCCACAGCCTGACACCGCTTTGACAGCATCGTAATGACATGACTGCGAGGTGGTTTGCTGGCAAAACATATCAGGCCTCAGCAACGGGACAATGATAAGTGGAAATAAGAATGTGACATTCTCACGCTTCTTCCCCTCTGCTGACCTTTAGTTCCCCGTTATTTATACCAAGAGAAAGACACTTGGAGAAGGAGTAGCAGATGAGATTTCTTTTCTTTAATGTGTGCAAAGTTTGTTTGCAAACTTGCACTGAGTTACTTCATTTCACATTATACAACGTATATATAGTCTCTTAATTGATTATCAGTGCGCATTTATTTTGTCTTGTTTAAGTAACAGCTAGTATTTCTCTTTTTTTTTTCCCCCAAAAAATGGTGGTCCATCCCAGTGGACAGTTGGCTCCTCTAATTTTAAGCAGATGTTACTGACCCCCCCCCCCACCCCCCCCCCCACCCCACCCCCCACACACACCCCTAATATGTATGTTACATTTACTAAAATATTTATTGTCTGTGTGATTTGGTACATTGCTGTTTTCAAATTTTAAAAAAAAGATAAGAAATCAGTAGTAGAGTGCGGGGTTTTTTTTTTTTTTTTTGGTAATCAGCCATCTAAGAGATTTCCGTCACACCATTTTTTTCCCCCTTGCCAAATGCCACTGTCTGTGGGTGAAATATGGTCTTTCATTTTGGTTCAGTTTTTGACACCACAAAGATGAGGAGCTGTAGGCAAAGGCAGCTTTAAAGAAAAGCGTCACAGTAGAAGTGGGGTGCTCTACCGATGTATAAATCCTGTTAAAAGAGGGCCCTCAAAAGACCGGGGCGCCTCTGCTGGAATGACAGATTAGTCACAGCCACACATCTAACTCTGATCTTTTCTCGTGCTTTGTCCTCATTGCTTTTCCGCTCCTTCCTTCCTCACACTGTTGCCCATGTAATTGTTCAGCGGCTTAGATGTGCGAGTAAGTGACCGTTGGGTTTGAAATTAATCCCCAGTTGGCAATCTCAATTGACAGTAAGGCGAGTCTCTTCTTTCCTCGTGAAATGGATGAAGGGCGCCTCATTTTTCTGTGGCAAAGGTTGTTTCATTGTGTTCACACCTGTTTTTTCACGTTCCGTTCGGCTTAATGTATGCAAAGTTCTGAATGCCTTGTTAATCAGTGTGACTAATCAGTTATTTGAACGCAGTCTGACCTGCTCACATCCTTCAGTCTCTCGGGATCCATTTAATTGTCAGTGGGCTTTTGCCTATTGAGGACTCTGTTTTCATGCAACTGATGAGTTCAATTAGCCAAACCGTACCGCACCGTGTCAAATGCCTTTACCAATATAAAATGTGTTTTATTTTTTCCTATTCCCCAACAGTACCACCTTCTCCTATCGCACCACCTCAGCTGCTGCGTGCTGGCTCCACTTACCTAATCATCCAACTCAACACCAATTCTATCCTTGGAGATGGTCCCATTATTAGGAAAGAGATTGAGTATCGGGCCAGCCAGTCTCCATGGTCTGAAGTGCATGGAGTCAACATGGTCACCTACAAGCTGTGGCACCTGGATCCGGACACAGAATACCACATCAGTGTGCTGTTGACTCGGCCCGGAGAAGGAGGCACGGGCCCTCCTGGACCTCCGCTAGTGAGCAGGACCAAGTGTGCAGGTGAGTTCATCTCGCGTCGTATAATTTGAAGTCATGGCCCTGTGATCTCTGAATGAAAGTTCAGCAATGACACACACAGGCATTTCGATACCAAAGCAGTTGACTTTCACGTCTGACTACAAGTATGGGATTTGCTAGAGAATATGGGATTGCTAGAGTGCTTGTTCAAAACACACCACCACAACAACAGACAAACCGCAGATCTTCGTACGTGTGTTGTTGTTACACTTTCACGATAGCAGGAGTGACAAACAACATTTCAATTTTATTTATCATCTTACATATTGGGTGGGTAACCACACAGTATGCATTTTGAGTCATGGCAAATGCATATATTCACTTCATAAATGTTGGTTTTGGATTTTCTAATCGCAATTTCAAGATAAAGATAGCTAGGGAAAATCTCCCTTCAGGGTTAAAAAATAAAACAATGGATAGTGCTGTTATTTTAAAAATATATACCTATCAGCAGTTAGTATAATACACTAAATATAATTCCACTGCTGCAGCCTTCAACTATCCTAAGTTTATGGCTGAATTTTTGCATGAATCTAGGAAATTCTGAAGTGTTCAAATATTTTCTCTTGCAACTTTATAAGCGTTCAGTTATATGCTCTTTTACTACTGCTCTTATGGCAGACTTCTTTTGTGAGTAAAACGCAACATGCCGTACAGTGCTATTGATATCATTGCGCTCCATAGAGCACCACATGTTAACATTATTGTAAACAAAGTCTCCCTTTGAGTTTGTGCCATTATTAATGCTGTGCAAAGTTACAGTAGCTTCTTAAACCTAGTCATACCTCAGCTTTGTGAGCTCATGGTAGGGCATGTGTTTCTGATGGGTCAGAAATGAATTTGAACTTTTTGAGAGGTCATAATTGCTCCCCATGCTCACTTTGTACACTGCGCCACGATTCCCCTCGACTCAAAAGTGAGCCTGCCCAAAAAATGGCTTATACGCACAAAGTATACCTCGCTTAATTGAACTATTATACTTCGCTACTTTGCAGGATCTGCGTTATTTCATTAAAGTTCATTGACTGTGATATTGAGTGATTCTTAATGATCAAAGCCAGCTAGATATAGAAAATTAAAGGGCTGTTTTGTGACTATCGGGTAAGATTCAATCAGAGTGGAAGTGATTGACAAGTTGGGACTCAGTCACTGTGACACACTTATCTCCTTAGAAAGGCTACATTTGCTATCACCGGCGTTCGCTTAACTCTGGAGCTGAAAGCACAAAATAGGAGACTTTCTACTGGCAGCACGGCCGTATCGATGTGACGCTTATTTGAAAAGATAAGAGCTGGCTTGACTATATTAGCTAGCCAAAAGCAGGCATCTTTGCTCTCTACTGAAGGACAGAAAGTTCATTTTTCAAGTCAAATAAAATGATAAGCAGGAGTAGGTGACTGTTGGGAAGTATTATCAATCACGGCACACACGTTTACGCACTTGCGACTTTTGGAGAACTTGAGACGACTTTATGCTTTAAAATAAAAACAGAATACAATGATTTGCAAATCATGTTCGACATATATTTAATTGAATACACTACAAAGACAAGATATTTAATGTTCACACTGATAAACTTTATTGTTTTTAGCAAATAATCATTAACTTAGAATTTTATGGCTGCAACACGTTCCAAAAAAGCTCGGACAGGGTCATGTTTACCACTGCGTTACATCACCTTTTAACAACATTCAATAAACATTTGGAAACTGAGGACACTCATTGTTGAAGCTTTGTAGGTGGAATTCTTTTCCATTCTTGCTTGATGTACAGCTTCAGTTGTTCAACAGCCCGGGGTCTCCGTTGTCGTATTTTACGCTTCATAATGCGCCACACATTTTCAATGGGAGACATGGCAGCATATGTTTCTCCAAAACCTGTACGTACCTTTCAGCATTAATGGTGCCTTCACTAATGTGTAAGTTACCCATGCCATTGGCACTAACATAGCCCCATACCATCACAGATGCTGGCTTTTGAACTTTGCGTCCATAACAGTCTGGATGGTTCTTTTCCTCTTTGGCCCGGAGGACACAATGTCCACAATTTCCAAAAAACAATTTGAAATGTGGACTCGTCGGACCACAGAACACTTTTCCACTTTGCATCAGTCCATCTTAGATGAGCTCGGGCCCGGAGAAGCCGGCAGCGTTTCTGGGTGTTGTTGATAAATGGCTTTTGCTTTGCATAGTAGAGTTTCAAGTTGCACTTACGGATGTAGGGCCGAACTGTATTTACTGACATTGGTTTTCTAAAGTGTTCCTGAACCCATGTGGTGATATCCTTTACACATTGATGTCGGTTTTTGATGCAGTGCCGGCTGAGGGATCAAAGGTCACGGGCATTCAATGTTGCCGCTTACATGCAGTGATTTCTCTAGATTCTCTGAACCTTTTGATGATGTTATGGACCTTAGATGCTGAAATCCCTAAATTCCTTGCAATTGTACGTTTAGGAACATTGTCCTTAAACTGTTCGACTAGTTTCTCGCGCACTTGTTCACAAAGAGGTGAACCTCGCCCCATCTTTGCTTGTGAATGACTGAGCAATTCAGGGAAGCTCCTTTTATACCCAATCATGGCACCCACCTGTTCCCAATTAGTCTGTTAGTCAACTGTGGGATGTTCCAAACAGGTGTTTGATGAGCATTCCTCATCTTTTTTGCCACCTGTCCCAGATTTTTTGGAACGTGTTGCAGCCATAAAATTCTAAGTTAATGGTTATTTGGTAAAAACAACAACGTTTATCAGTTTGAACATTAAATATATTGTCTTTGTAGTGTATTCAATTAAATATAGGTTGAACATGATTTGCAAATCATTGTATTCTGTTTTCATTTATGTTTAACACAACGTCCCAACTTCATTGGAATTGGGGTTGTAGAAATAATAAAACCATACGACTAGAAACACCCCTAAATTTAACTATTACCGTAATTTCTCGTGTATAATGCGCAGCCATGTATAATATGCACCCCGAAAGTTGACCTCAAAATTCGGGAAAACCCTTCTACCTATGTATAATGCATTTTTACAATGCATGATTTTGCTTCTAACCATATGATCAAAAAGAAGTATCTGTATTTTGTTAGTTTTTTTCCAATAATTATTCTGAAGTTAAGGACTTTATTTGAAACGTAATATTTTCTTTTTTTATTGACTTGGCTCTTATTTTGAAATTCACACCCCTACTTTTATTTAGTAAATTAGTAAACACACAGTTGTGCTCATATGTTTGATTACCCAGGCAGAATTTGTAAGATGGGTACAGTTCTTTATAGAATACATGAAGGGCCAGGTGAAACATATTTAATTTTAATTTAATGGGATTCAAATTAAACGGTCAAGCATTTCAAAAAAGCATTATCTTTAAACAAAACATAACCATAAAGAAATGAATGACGGTTGTTGTTCATTCGTCAAAAAAAAAAAAAAAAAAAAAAAAAAATGTTTCACAAATTCTGCCAGGGTATGTAAAGTTAAGAGGACAACAGTACATATATGCAGTCATACATACCCCTGTCATATTGGGATGAAAGTGTAGGCTACACCTTTTTTATAAGCACTAGGTGCCGGTGGCATTTTGGAATGAAAGTGTACAGCTTTTTCATAACCACTAGATGGCGGCATACATTTATAAAATGTGAAAAACAAATTCCCATTTGGCCCTATACCTATGTACAATGCGCACTATTGACTTTTGACAAGGCGGCACGGTGACTGACTGGTTAGAGCGTCTGCCTCACAGTTTTGAGGACCGGAGTTCAATCCCCAGCCCCACCTGTGTGGAGTTTGCATGTTCTCCCCGTGCCTTCGTGGGTTTTCCCCGGGCACTCCGGTTTCCTCCCACATCCCAAAAACATGCATGGTAGGTTAATTGACAACTCTAAATTGCCCATAGGTGTGAATGTGAGTGCAAATGGTTGTTTGTTTATATGTGCCCAGCGATTGGCTGGCAACCAGTTCAGGGTGTACCCCGCCTCCTGCCCGATGATAGCTGGGATAGGCTCCAGCACGTGAGGAAAAGCGGCTCAGAAAATGGATGGATGGATGGATGGACTTTTGACAATTTTTTGGGGGAAAAAGTTTGCATTTTACACGAGAAATTACGGTACACTGTTTTTGTACAAAATTACACGTTAAAGAGGTATGATAACAGCCAAACGTCTCCTCCAAACGTCTCCTCCTCTGATTCCCTAACACAGATTTTTTTAAGGATGCAATGTGAAGCTCTGATGCTACACATAAACTGCAAGTCTCATAATGCAGCGCAACAGCCTGAATCAGTAGTTACCTGCGATCATTCCCTCACTCCATCTACATGCGGGTTGAATGATGTGTCTTTGGTAGCACATATTTGTGTGAGCAGCTGTTCTCTGTGTTGAAGATTGTTGTGCGATATGGTAAAAAACGTAAATACCGATACAGGTACATTTATAGTTTTCCTTCCTTACTTTCCATTCATTGTTCATACAATATTAATGTAGCGTCCGAGGCATAGCAGCGTCTAAAGTCAGGCTTGTGAAACAGAACCCCACAAACTCATCCTCTTTTGGAGCACATGCACACTGCACAGAATCCGTATTTAATAGTAACAGTTGGCTATTTACTACGTCATCTCCGGGCCTCACTCTCCAGGCATGACCAATCCACCCACGCTTAATCGAATGGTGACATTCATGAAACAGTAGGATTGAGCGTAAATCGACTAGTCATGCCTCGAGAATGAGCCACATGAATGACGTAATAGAAAGACAACTGTTATGTTACAGTCTCAGACGCTACATTTGTGTAGCTAACCCAAAACCCCACAGAGAAAAACGATATAAACAGTAGAGGGTTGTATTGAACGGTAGACATTTTTAAATGGCACTAACATTTATATCCTTATATCGCTCATCTCTAACATAGGAGTCACCTCACTGATGAACACCTGTAGTCCATCCAGAGAATCTGTGAACACAGAAACTTTCCTCCAACATAAATTTATTGTATCCTGTCTGTTTTGCGTCACACATATGTTCAAAAAAGCTTTTGTTTAGTCTGTTCAATAAATGTTTATCCTGTTCGGCCTGCAACATGAAGTGTGCTTTGGGATTTGACACCCCTGATTTAGAGTCATCACTGAACCTAACATGCAATGTTTTGGCAAGGTGGGAGGAAGTTGGAATCCCAAAGACAACGCAAGAAAGAGCGTGCAAACTTCAACAGGGTATCTTGGACCGAGATTTGAACCTTAGACTTGACGTACTAACCACTAACTCACTGTGCTGCTTTGACTGCACATACTGATTTCTGAATAATTATATATTATACTGAAAATGAATGGGATGTCCCCAGTTGGGTTTACTTGAAAATGAACATTTTGCTGTGCCTGCCAACATCTGTCCTCCCGTGTCATCTGTCAATGTAGACACAAAACACCCGGGGAGATGAGCAGCAGTTCACCATCATGCTTCAAGCTAGCTAGCATATTGTGCCGTGGTAATGTCAACGTACACACACAGATGAAGACAGTACCTCTGCCTGCATCTGTACGTCGCAGACACACATTAAATGGAGAGCTTTGTGGAGCCCAAAGCCAGTCGTCATGTCATTCATGGTCATCACTCCTTCTGTGCCCAACGGTCTCTTCCTGCCACACACCATCCCTCACGAATCTCTCTACAGTGCTCTCGTGCAGCCTCACCGGGCCCCCTCACCAATGACATATTAAAGCCACCCTTCTCTCCCCACAGCCAAAAACAACCCTCATTCATCAGGACCTATGTTTGAACTCACAGCTCCCCAACACCCATGCAACATCCCTAGGACTCAAAACATGAAACACAGTAAATAACAATAGCAGCAAGGAAGTTAATAACAGCCCAAAACTGGATGGGGGACGAAGGGGAGGGGAGGAAGCCTTTGTTTGACAAAGTGTGTGGGTGACATTTAATGTGCACAGCCAATATGAGGAAGGTGAAGCAATAAAGGCTTCATAGTTGCTGGTGTCGGTGTTTGTGAAAGTCATTAAACTCTTTTAATGAAGCATTTACATTTCGATGACTGTGGTATTGGTTTGTTCAACCATGTGGGATTAGTAATATTATGAGGTTTGTTGCACGCTGATAAAAAGGGAACTCTGATGCACAACAAAGTAGCACAGGTGAAATCAAACTTGACAAATGTTTGTCCTGCCTTTTTTACTGAACTGCATTGGAAAGAACAAAAAAGTAAAGCTGGAGATTTAGTCAAAGATTAACATTAGCAATTAAGACTGAACAACAATTAACAAATATTCAGTAGTGCAACGACTAAATATGTTGTTTCCCCTGCATCCTTCATGTACCAGTTTCTACCGTGCAACAGCATGGAAACATCAAATATTTCTCATGTTTAAAAACTGCTGCATTTGCAGACTTGGTCCCAGGACTCTTGTTTATGTTTGTGTCGCCAAATGTTTGGGAGTTTGAGCACCATTCGCAGTTCTCTGATGTGCTACACCAACTGACGTTACAGTAAAATGTAACAATGCAAAACAGTCTGCACCTGGTGCAACTCAACTTTTTGACCTTCCTGCAGATTGTAATCACCTTCTCCTCAGAGTTCTACCTTCTCAACCATCTGGTCTACACTACCCCTGCTGACCCCACGTACCATCACCCAATACTCATCGGCCCCTTGCTGTTGGCCTGATTAAGTTTAAACATGAGGTAATTGATAGTGGGGCTGCTGTGTTGAGCTGGTAATTATCTGGTGAACATAAGGGATTTTTGGGCCCTATTTCGGAGGAAAGCACATTTTTGCAGCTCCAGCAGTCATGCCTTGCCACTGTGACTAATCTGGCACGGCCATGCAGAGTCTTCCCCTCCCTTCCAATCATGTTGGGTAGCTGGCTCCACTACGCCAAAACACTTCCTCGGGCGGGTACTGTAAAACTAATCTCCGTGAATGTGAACATGGGCTCTACCTGCCATCCAGGTGTGCTTGATGAGCCATTTCTTTAATTATCAGCAGAGTGCATGAGAACAGCCTGATCCCCCTCAAGTAAATCACAGAGGAAAGGTGAACATTTGGACTGCAGGTGGTCCCCCAAGTACTGTGCGGTAATAGGCCTCCACCTGCTACTGGGTCACTGAAACCGCCCAAGAAACCCCTCGCTCACGAAGCTCTTGGTCCCCACAGAGGGAGCCAACACTGAAGCCAGACTAAAATTAGGAATGTTACCAGTGCAAGAGCTGACCGCAAGGAGGAAATATCTATCACAGTACAAAGAGTAATTTTAACATTTAACATTTTAACATTTCAAGGACGTACAGACTGCATAATATTTGTGATATACATGATAAAACATTGTATCTTCTTTCCCAAATATGATAGTAATGTTTCAAAAACGATGAAGGCATGTAACAGGCACACTGGTGTTTAGTGATTATATGACTGTTGACGAGATGAAACAGTATGAACATTTTATATCACACGTCATGAACAGAATTGTCCTAAAGATGGCTATGTCATGATTTTGCAAATGTTTTTTTAAATCTAATAGTAAGACTTTCTTGTGAGAAACATTTACACTAACTGTATGAAATATTAGCATGGTTTATTGGTAAACCGTTTTATCTCTATGTGAGGTGTCTAGGAATATACTCTCTACACACATTCAGACAAATCAGGTAGCACTTCACAGTGAGGATAGCTAACGATCTTAAACACACTGCAAAAGGATCTTTCTAAAACTCGGAGAGATGTAATTCTTCATTGGCCAAGTCACTGACGTGACCTCAACCCAATTGCGCATTTTTTTCCCATACTGAAGACAAAGTGAAGGAAGCTAGATCCACAAACGAGCAGCAAGTGAAGGTGACTGCGGTGAAGGCCTGGCAAAACATCACAAAGGAGGAAACTTACAATTTTTGAAAGAGGAAGTTCCTCTGCACCTCATAAATTGAAGCTGAGAGTCTACACTCCAGTAACTTGTCATCTTGTTTTATTTGAAATCCATTTTGGTAGTGCATAAGCCATATCATCTAAAGTCATTGTCCAAATACTAACTCTGTGTAAGGGCGCTTTTGGGATGTTTTGAATTCATGCACATGGAGTGGAACACACGGCACGGACGTCCTTATATGTTTGTTTTTTCTCATCTGGCACAGTCAGTCCAAATTACCTCCTTGGCTGCGAGGTACTGTCCCGTGTCACATTTGCAGGGGAGACAACAAAGCTGAACCTGTCACTTCCAATCTCACGTCCGATCTCTTAGGATCAACATGGTGCTCTGGGCTTTCGGCCATGTTGGGGCGGCTGCAGGGTGTCAGAAAATGGCTGCCCGTGGCACACCAACAAATAAGACGAGGCAAGGGTTGGCACGATGTCCACTTTGAGAAAAGCCACAATGAGCACACTGTGGCCTGTTTGCTGCCGCTTTTATCAACCCAGCGTTTCATGGCCTCTCTTTATTTGACTCGGACTGTGCAGACTATCAATTATACCTCTGATATACGACTTTTGTGTGTGTGCTGTTGTTTGTGGATCCCTTCACCACATTAGTCTGCATGAAGTTGGGGGCCAATGTTTTGGCTATTTTCTATCGTGTATGAGATGGTTGAAAGCAAATGAAAAGAGAAGGCTAGTGACTGCAGAGGCCATCCGTGTAGATTGGAAGTGTCACAGCATTTTACTTCAAAATAATTGCTACCACAGGCAGTAATAAATGCAAATGAAGTTGGGGATAGTATACAACGTTATTTCTGTCTCGTAGTAGCGCTTAAACATGCACAAAATAGCACGTGAAGAGATGATGAAGTGAGACAGCAATATAAAAAGAGAGTTATGTATATTAGGGCAGTAAAACATGGAATATTTGTACGTATAGTGCTACAGAGCAGCTTTCATATTAAATTAGTCAACAACTTTCTGCAGTCCCTGTTTAGTGATGCACCTGCCATCTTATTGAAGTTCCATGCACCTGTCAGTAAAAAAAAAATGAAGACTTTGCTTAATAACCTCCTCTGATCTCGCGAAACCCATGCATCGCCCTGCTGTCACACCCTGCCCATTCCTCTTCATGCCTTATTATAATTAAAAAGCAGCGCAATACATTACATTGCTTGACAGATAAGGCGTTGACTGTGTTAATAACCGATGAATGCCGCCATTGATGGCGAGGATGTCCTTGGCTTATAGTCCTCGGTTGGGATGCCCCCCTGAACACTAGGGGGTCTGTGCCTTGCGCTACAAGAGCCTCTCTGTCTTTCAGTGTTCATGAAAAAGAGAGTTGTCGTTCTTTTAGTTGGAGAACATTAACACAGACATGACCAGAATGAACTTGCTTTCTTCTAAAAGTATGCGATGACCCAGCAATAAAAATATCTTGCAGAAGTGAGCGGCTTTGCACAATTCTGACATTTTTTTGGCGGTGGGGGAGTGAGGATTAAACCTCAGGGCAAAGAAGTAGAACTACTGAATAGTCAACAAGGAGTCCGGGGCTTGTTTGAGAGCAACATCAAGCTGCGCACTGTCCATTTAATTGGCACAAGTGACATGTGTTCTAGCTGTGCTGAAGGGGGAGCTGCAAGCAAGCAACAGCTGACTGTTGCCTTGGTACTATGGCCGCTTTTACAAGGGGAACAGCCGAGGGATTGCAAAGTGCTGCCGGAAATCAGTGCTATTCCGTATTCGGTTTGCAGATTGTCGCATTCCCCCAACCCAAACGCAGAGAACAACATGTTTTCAGTGCATTTGAGCATCCTGGCTTGCACTTTGATAATAACGGGGTAAACACATCTGTTTACCTAAATTAATAACCACAGCTTTCCCAAATCCCATCTGGACAAACTGAGTGCATTTTTAGGGGACGTTCCTTAGACTAAATCGGAGAATACTTAAAAAAAATAAAATAAAATGCTCTGGAATGACAAAAGCATAAATTTCAGGGCAATTTGGTATTAACGGAACCTTCAGTCACCCTTTAAACAGATCAAGCGTTGTTACATATTTAGCTGAGCCGTCATGATCAACTCAATCTTCGATATCGATGGCCGAATCGTAAAACATGTCTGAAAAATTTACTTTTTTATTTGAGAAAACTGAAAATGTTTCAGAATTTTAATTGTAGACATCCTGTATCCTGTGAGAAAATCCTATATTTATCCAATAGAAAATCCTTCGTTTTGGCCATCGCACAGTAATTATTACAAAATACATTCCGATCAGACCGTAGTCGACTGCAATTGCCAGAAATGGAAATTCTAAAACCCTGTCTAAGTTTGTGGGCAATAAAATATATATTTATGTGTATTAAACTGGGCTTTTCACATATGCACCAGTCTTGTGTATCTTTAAATGCCACTGTGAATGTTTTTTGATGTACGAGGAGCTAGAGTCACGTGAAAGAAGTTAATGTACAATTTATGGCAGGAAAAACACAATGGGGACCTGATTAAACTGTGTCGGAAGCTAGTTGCTACCCAAACCTAGAGGGGAAGGGGCCAACAAATGTGCATGTAAATTGGGACATGAAGAGAAACCCTTCCATGCGACCAACTTCCATGTTTTATTTGTAGAAGTAAAAACTTTCATTGATGATTTACATTTGTATGATTACCGTGTATAAATTCTCATGCTTCCTTTTGCAATTTCCCATCCATCCAGAGCCCATGCGTGCACTGCGGGGCCTGACAGCCACAGATATCCAGCCCAGGCAGTTGTCCCTGCTGTGGGAGAACTTGGCGTTCAACGTGACGCGCTGCCACACCTACTCAGTGTCCCTTTGCTACCGCTACACCACGACGGGAGGCGGCGGCGGCCACAACACCACCGTGCGTGAATGCCTGGCTGTGGAGCACAACGCCTCACGCTTCACGCTGCGTGATCTGCCGCCCTACCACGGCATCCATGTCCGTCTGTCACTGGCCAACCCGGAGGGCAAGAAAGAGGGCAGAGAGGTCACATTCCAGACAGAGGAAGACAGTAAGTCCCGGGAGGATGTCAGGGAAAAGAATGAGGACACTAAAAACAAACAAACAAA
Organism: Phycodurus eques; assembly: GCF_024500275.1. NCBI lineage: Eukaryota > Metazoa > Chordata > Actinopteri > Syngnathiformes > Syngnathidae > Phycodurus > Phycodurus eques. The sequence goes on along the minus strand of NC_084528.1, from coordinate 28,182,102 downwards.
GATTTTATTCAAGATGAGATTCATATTTTGAGAAATCATCACTTGACACGATAGTGTGTAATCATCTTTGTAAAGCAATTCTTTCTCTGGTAAAAGAACATCCATTTGTTTCGTTCTGCTTCATTCCAGAGGGAAATTTAAATAAATCTGTCAACTGCTATGCAAATAATTTACAACGGGAATCTGTTTTCGTCCTTGTGACAGTTAAGGTTACATTGACACGAGGCAATCCGTGCCACTTTTAAATCCAGATTGTTTGTGTGAGCGCTCCACAGCGTGCTCAAGCACAGTTGGAAGAGGTGGAGGTATATGACGTTAGATCCGTGCCACTATTATGAGGATGTAATGGGAATTTATTTTCATGCAGAACATATATATTTTTACATTTACTGAATTGAAAAGGCGCACACTCTCATAGAACTCAGAATATTCTGGAAGGTTGGATTTAAAAAAAAAAAAAAACATTTTCATCTTACAACTGTCTTCCAAGCCATCTGATGTCTCTATGAGATCTGAAACTTGACTTCCCTCTTTCTTCCTCCAAGCAGGAAAGCAGTGAGGAGCAGCTGCGCCCCGTAAAACAGCAACGTTTCACCATCCTTAAATTCGGCTGACAAAATATTAAATTAACAGCGATACAGACAGAGGTAACCATGACAGGGCACGTCCGAGTAGTAAACAATAAACTCGTCGCTCCGTCCATACTGCAATGCGGCGTGACGACACGTTCCCAAGTGGTGTTTCCACCTCTTGGTTATGGTTGGATGGCCAATCAGAGTTTGGCCTGTCTGACTCCCGATTGGTTGACTTTCTAGCACATTGTAACACTTTGACATATCGAGCGAGCGTAAGGCCAGAGAGTTTAGCGTGCAGGGATTGCAAAATTGAGATGGTTATGATTTTGAGTCTTTGCAAAAAAACAAATTTTTCTGCACACAAAACACTTTTTTGTGCCCAAGATTTTCCATTTTGTTCTCGTAATTGTAATCTAACGCCACAGACTTAGATATGGTCCACTTACTCATCAGTGTGCACATGTGCAAAGCAAAAACAGTTGGCCACCTTGTGTATTCATATTAAGAAGTGTTCTGGCCACACTAGGAAAAATAGAACTCTCTAGGAATGGTATCATAAAGAATTAAGATGATTATATAAGGCTGTTGGTCTTAGATTATTGCATTTCAACATTCATCTCATTAGATTACAACCATAACAATGTACCATAATATTACTAATTCCTTATATTCTGAAGACCTTTTCTTGTAGCATTTCAGCTTTTTTTTTTCTTCCTAGATATCTTCCTATTGTTTAATTTTCAGTATGGCCCTAATATTAGTAATAATAGAGGATAATAAAAACAACAACTCACAATGTCATCAGAGTTTTAATAGTGTTATTTCTGGCTAAAGACAGAAGTTTGGACACACTTGCCATGCTATTGAATGAAAAGTTGTGTCCAAACTTCTGATTGTATCGTGTGTAATGCAGCGCAGCAGGGGACAGGGGAGGAGCCCCTAAGGATATTTTTAACCACTTTTGGGCTCAAGCTGTAGTAAAAGCAGTGGTAACGCTTTTCAATGCCCGAAGAAACAAACATATGTTATTATATTCTATTAGACCCCCCCACCCCTTCACACACACACACACAGCAACCTCTGTTTTCACTTATTTTAAAAGCATTTTTTTCTACTGTATATTGACGTCTGCTGAAGCGAATCATCTAGTACATGCGTTACATTCCTACTCCTGTACTGAATCAGACATTAGATTGTCCGTCAGTGATTACCATCAGCTGTTTACTAAATGCTAGCAGCACAGTATTTGATTTAAAATGCAGTATATGAGTCAAAGTCACGTACAGTCTGCTGCTTGAAGCTCGTTCCTCACCGTCACCCACAGTTACTATTGTTAATTCATTTAGATGGATCACATCAATTACTCCAATAGCTAATTTAACTCTGAATGTCAGAACAGCTGAGACTTACAGCTTGGTTGTAATGGTGGCGTTAGCATTTTCACTCACCATATGTAGAGCACGACACATGGACTTGCTATGATGTGGAAATGACAAGCGTTATGCAACTTTTCCCTGCTTTTCTGAGGAATTGTTTCGGAGGACAACGTTCTGACAGGCTGAATTAGCATAACAAAAGGTGCTCTTCATAATTCTGAAAATATTAAATCTGTCACCCCAATAACCCTTAGAGAGCTCTCTCTCTTTGCTTCCTTCTTATCTGCAGCTTATCATTTGTGTTTCCGCACATTATTTGCACCATGGCAGATCACTTTTTTCATGAAACAAATGCCAACAAGGATGAGATGTACTGACAAAACATTTGGAAATGAACAACTCCAATGGAGAAAAAAGGTTTTTTTTTAGTTTTTGAGAAGTGATTAGTACATTTATACGGAGCATAGTTTTCGGTAACGACTCATACTCCCTTTGGGGCAGTACAGCGGGTTTGTCCACTGACCGAAGGGTTGACGGTTTGAATCCTGGCTCTGAGTGTCCATTGTGGAAGTGTCCTTGTGCAAGACACTGAACCCTAAATTGCCACCAGGTCACCATTGTAAATGAGAAACACTACTCAATTGCCTTACCTGGTTACATGAAGGAAATACATCTTCCAAATTTAGGGTCAGGACCCAAAATGGGTCCGTTGTAATTGGGTCGCCAATGGTCAGTGAGAAAATTGATGTTTGCTATTTTATTGATTATGAAGCGGACACACTTATTATTTGTCAATGGGCTTTTCATTTGTCTTGAACTAAATTAATGTATGTTGTTGTCTTAATCGTTAGTTGATATGTACAGTTTATGTCAATGTTATGGCAAATCCATAATGTCTTTTAATAAGCTCTGATCCTGGGGAGAAAGCAAATGTCTAATACCGACCTAGAGCTGAAACAATTTTGGAAATCTGACAAATAGGCTTGACACATTTTTTAAGCCTTAATAAGCAATACAAACACTGCTATACCTCAATTTGACTTCTGAAAAAGTCTGCAAAGGAATAGCGTGCTCCCACTGACATTCATGACCGTGTCCTACTACTTACAAAGCATGTGATGCTATTCATATTACAACTTTGACAGAGGATTGATAAGGAACTTAACACAATTCCTTACTAATGCAAGACATAATTGTAATAATTCCAGTATATCTTTTGCTTTTGTTCCGGAATTTCCATGTGGACATGACTGGGCTGATGTAAACAGAATAGACTCAGCTTCTTTTTTGTGACATTGTCTCACAGTCCCAGGAGGCATAGCACCAGAGTCGCTCACCTTCACCCCGCTGGATGACATGATCTTCCTGAAGTGGGAGGAGCCTCTTGAACCCAATGGCCTTATTACTCAATATGAGGTTAGTATTGTAAAACAAATGTCACACAACAGTTTAAAACATCCGTTGACTGCTAAACATTTTTTTATTTTTTATTTCTTTTCATGTAGTATCATGTGAAAAGTGTGTTCTATACATTTCTCTGTGAATTCTGCCTATGAGGGATTGCTGTATTTTTCCTGGTATATAAAATTAAAATGGCAACGGGTGGCTGGAATATACTTCAGGGTAAACCATGTGTTTTTTCAGTTCAACATTAGGTGAACTTATTTTTTATTAAACCATTGGCTGCATGTACCAGTGTCTGTAGCTTATGCTAGCGAACAATATTTATTCCAATCCTTTTTACCGTTGTTGTTTTTTTTGTTTCTGGAACTGTTCATGGCACTCCAACCACTTTCATAGGCAGTATCTCTCTCATGCATAAGGCTTCATTTAGAGAAGCACAATACTTGACTGATCTGCTGCAACCAGTGATGGAGACTTATCTATTATTGTACATTTTGTGCCCACGAGAATTCAACCCCTGACACCCAGTACTCTAGATGAGAGACAAAATCACCCATTTCCTAACACAAAGTAAATACAGCGGAACTGCCAAAGTCAAGGGCCCTAAATAATGCACAATTTGGAATTCAATCTAAATCTTTCAGAAAAAGTCACTGAGAGGTACCAGTGATTGGAGTAATATAATGAGGACCATAGAACAGAAAATTGTTAAAAGGTTAAAAAAAAATAAAGTCATTGTGCAGCGGTAAGAATTATGCACACCTTTGTCCTTTGAAAGTGGAGTACCTGGAGAAAACCCACCCAAGCACTGGGTGAACATTCAAATCCACACAGGAGGTCCAGAGCAAAGATTCAAACCCCAAACACAGAACTGTAAAGCAGATATGCTAACCAATCGTCCACTGTGCCGCCTGACTGTGGAAAAGAGTACGTCAATTACAATTGATTCCTATGGGGAAAAATGGAAATTTTAACCAATTGAAAGTCAACCAGTGTTTCTGAGGTTACATACATGGCAAATGCATATGAACTTTCACATGGAAAGTTTCATTTAATTTTCTTCTGGTGTTTTATATCAGGGGGCATGTATAGTGGTTAGTACATTCCAAAGACATGCATTTTAGGTTCATTGAAGACTCCAAATTGTCCATAGGTCTGATTGTGAGTGTGAATGGTGGTTTGTTGTACAAGTATATATGGCCTTGCAATTGAAAATGGATGTTTTATACCACTGCTTCTCTTCTATATCTCAGCAGCAATCCATCGTGCTTATATAAAGAGCCTAAGATAACTTGAATGCCCTCTCGCCCTTAACTGCACACTATATCATAAAATTGGTCTTGAACCATAAACTACAGCCAGCCTCATTAATAGATAACACACATGCACGTGTGATGATGTAGGCCATCGTGTTGAGCAAGCATCTTGTTGGTGTTTACTTGTACGGACCTTCTGTCTGTGGCAGGGCATCAGCGAAGCCGGCCAACCTTTTTTCTGCCTCTCACAATATCCCCTCAAAGATATTATTAAGTGGGATTTGTGGTTTGACATATGAAGTGGAGGCGGCTATTGTGTGTGGATGTCCCCCAGTTGACTGTGAATGAGTATACAGAGCTGTAGAAATCCTCTTCAGTTTACTCGGACTAAACCATTGTCCGCTCTGCCGTAGCCCATTGACTGTGTTACAAGCTTTCTTTACCTTCTCCTTGCTCAGTGCAGCATTTTCCCATTAAGCTCTTCTAGGGCTAATCGGTAAGTGGGTGGCTTAAGCGGTATCTTAGGCACACCGTACGCTGAGCAACGTGGCTGAAAGCAACTCAAGTGGACTAATGGGAAAAAGTTACAGTTCACGGCTCTTCGCCACAAAACCACCGTACATCTGCCGACGCTCCGCAACAGAAAACGGCGATTGGATTTTGAGGTTCCACATACAATATACTATACTATATTGTGTGTGTGTGTGTTTTTTTTTTTTTTTTTTTTTTTTTTAAATGAACCGCAAAGACACGGGGCAATTGTCAAGGAAGAAGCAAATGGGCATAAAGAGGAAATGGGCTTGAGTAAGGAGAGAGTGTGGATATTTGGAGAGGCTCTTGGCAATGAGCAATCGCCCCCACTCACTGATTGCACCTGTGCAGACTCTATGCACTTTTCTTCCGAGCCACAGTTTGTAAATTATCGTTATACTTAATTATTATTGTAAATAGGGATGTCCCGATCCAATCACGTGATTAAAAATTGGGGTTCGATCATGTAATTTTTCAGCTGATCGATATCGGTTGGAAAAGACATTTTTGACAATTCTGACATTTTAAATGTCACAAAGTGACAAAGTAATCCAGAGGTACAAATACATTGCCAAATGGAGCAGTAATAGCTTTGTTTTATCTTAAACAATATAACTTTTCGGGGTATTTTTAGTACCGGTATAATATAAATGACTTTTTTGTGTGTGTGCATGTCTCTGCCCTCCTTGACCGTGCTGTAAACTCTTTAATGACACCCAAAGTGTAGTTTATTGTTAAACTAAACACGCAACAAAAAGAATTACACACATTGTATATTTGAATACAAGACACAAATTCCCATTGACGGGCTAGCTAGAATTAGCATTACATCACGGGTGGGATTTACCTTCAAGCAACGAATATTTATATACAAACTCTATAGTAACACATACAGACAGCTAGGTGATATAACAATACTCACAGGCATATATTCTTCCTGATCAGTGAAAAACTAGTTAAATTAATGTTTTATCGCAACGTTCTTCTTGTATTTTCTTTTTTTTTTTTTTTTTACTGCAAATGTGTAGCTCCATGCATGCATCGCGCCACACTGCCCCTAAAAGGCCAAGGTGTGCACAACAGGAACAGAAGTCATTTTTCCCCCTGACTGCGTGACATGAAATCAGACTGAAATGTTCCTGTTTTAGGTCAAGTTAGGATTACCAACATTATTTCTATTTGCTAAATATATATTGTTTTTTATTTCTATTTTTTTAATATTATTGTTTTACTTGTTTCTCGTTTATTTTTTGGTTGATCTTTTAAATATTAAAAGTTGAGTTTTGGTAGTTATACAGTATGTATTGGATCGGGACTCGGTATCGGCAGATACTTAAATACAGAGAGAGATACAGAGACTCGCACTTGGGTGCAGAAAAATCGGAACATCCCTTATTGTAAATCAGTACAGTATATTGACTGTATTTGTATGGCTTGGCAGACTGGATCTCGCTTACACTTAAAACTCGGAAATGCGTTGTTATTTTGTGAAAGCTCATTGATTAACTGTTACATCTGCAACCTGATGCATCTGCGATGTTGTGACACCATGCACCAGTGATTCAAATTTTAATCATGGCAAAACAAATCGCCATCAGCCACTTGTTAACATCCATCCATCCATTTTCTTCCGCTTATCCGAGGTCGGGTCATGGGGGCAGTAGCTTTAGCAGGGAACCCCAGACTTTCTTCTCCCCAGCCACTTCCTCCAGCTCTTCCGAGGGGATCCCGAGGCGTTCCCCAGGCCAGCCGAGAGACGTAGTCTCTCCAGCGTGTCCTGAGGCGTCCCCGGGGTCTCCTCCCGGTGGGACGCGCCCAGAACACCTCACCAGAGAGGTGTCTGGGAGGCCTCCGAAACAGATGCCCCAGCCACCTCATCTGGCTCCTCTCGATGTGGAGGAGCAGCGGCTCTACTCTGAGATCCTCCCGGATGACCGAGCTTCTCACCTTATCTCTAAGGGAGAGCCCGGACACCGGAGGAAACTCATTTCGGCCGCTTGTATCCCGAATCCTGTTCTTTCGCTCGTGACCATAGGTGAGGGTAGGAACGTAGATCGACCGGTAACTCGAGAGCTTCCCCTTTCGGCTTAGCTCCTTCTTTACCACAACGGACCGATACAAAGTCCGCATCACTGCAGACGCTGCACCGATCCGCCTGTCGATCTCCCATTCCATTCTTCCCTCACTTGTGAACAAGATACTTGAACTCCTCCACTTGGGGCAGGATCTCATCCCCGACCCGGAGAGGGCACGCCACCCTTGTCCGACTGAGGAGACAGATTTGGAGGTGGTGATTCTCATCCCAGCCGCTTCACACTCGGCTGCGAACCACTCCAGTGAGAGTTGGAGATCACGGCTTGATGGAGCGAACAGAACCACATCATCTTCAAAAAGCAGAGATGCAATTCCGAGGACACCAAACCGGACCCCCTCTACACCTCGGCTGCGCCTAGTAATTCTGTCCATAAAAGTTATGAACAGAATCGGTCACTTGTTAACAATAGTTGGCAAATGCCGCACACTTTGTGACAGTTTAATTTCGGCCCTGTCACTCTGTGTGTAACAAGCCTTATGCATACAGCGGGCAGTTGAACCTTGGGTTTTGTAACTAATCTGTTCCAAATCTTATGAAAACTGAAGCAATATTTCCAAGAAGAAATAATGTAAATCCAATTAATCAAAAATATAGCATAATATCAAAAATATTAGCAAAAAATATATATAGTTTAATATACAGAGAACAGTGTGAAATAAAAATTGATAAGTGAACGTTACTTACATCACGTTTACGTTTATTGAAGAGTTTTGATGGTGTAGGGGAGTGGGTGGAAGAGAGTTTGTTTAAGAAAAATAATCAGCCATTTTGCCTTCTTTTTTTAATTCTTTGGTGTTTCATGTCTCCTTTATCGGAGAGCCGGCACTTTCTTGGAATTTCTTTGGTGGCTTATTGAACACTCGCACTCAATAAATATATAACCTTTGAAATGGTTACAGATCAAATGGCAGGGTGAAGCTGATTCGAGGAAACACTCTTTGCGTGGGGCTAGCTAGATTCCATAAAACGAGTCACCGGGTCACTAATGAGTTTGTTACCGACCATTTTCAACCGTACGAAGACAGAGCAGATGTACAAAAAAAAATCGGCGAACGGAAGCCTACAAAAAACTAGGGCACACGAAAATTGAAGTTCCACTGTAAATGTGCATATTTTATTTGTTCAGTTAACAATTAAAGTGCATGTTAGCACCGTATCTGTGTGTATGTGTGTTTTTGTGTATGTTCATTCCAGAGACCTCTTACAGCTCGTAATGTATATGCGCATCCTTGTCAGATTGCTGCCATGTCATCTAATTTAGCTCTTCACTCTTTCAGGATATAATTGGTAATACACTTGAGAGCAATGTACTGTGCAAGTGAGGCAAATAAGCCCTCTAAGAAAATCTTTGGAAAAAGACCGGACTTTTAATACTTTGCAATTTCTGAGTTTTAAAATGATTTAATGACGTTTATTAAAGGCTGAATCCCTTTTGGTCCTCTTGAATTGTGATCTCTTTTGTCTGTCTCTCACAGAAATTAGAATTGTACTCCCCCCCCCCCCCCCCCCCCCCCCCCCCCCCCCCCCCCCCCAATGCCAATCGGTAATTATAGCAAGGGAATTAAGTAGTCAGGTTTTTCAATTTTTAAGGATGTCAGACACTGTCATAACTTTCAAAAACTTACTTGTCACTTTTTTGGCCGACAGATCAGTTACCAGAGCATCGAGTCGTCTGATCCCGGCATCAACGTCCCAGGACCAAGAAGAACTGTATCCAAGCTAAAGAATGAGACCTATCACATGTTCTCCAATCTTCACCCGGGGACAACCTACTTGATCTCTGTGCGAGCCCGTACAGGGAAGGGCTTTGGCCAGACAGCCCTCACTGAAATCACCACAAACATCTCTGGTATTGTTTTGCTCAAAGTTCCATCTGTACTGATACGTCGGAGCGGACCATCTGTCCACAAACATCATATGCAGATTTTTTCTGGGACGAAATCAATCACAAGGCATTACCTCTGAAAATGGGCTTGTTCCAGCGTAGCTATAAAAAGCAGACTTATGAACAGCAATGAAGGATAATAAAAATGTTTTGACTTGCCAACTGAGAATGATATTTATAGACAATTAACAAAATCAACATTTCTCTACATATTTAAGTGGAACAAGTCCAGTCATATTTGCTGGAAAAATATGCCTCAAAGGTGACACAAAAACTCAGTTCAAATCATCATTATACCTATATGTGATGGCAGCAAATATTGTGAGACTTGAGATCTGTGCGCATCTTTTTTTGTGAGGAAAAGTGTGACAGTAACCATATCAGGGATACCATAACTTAACAATTGTGACTTACGAAAGTACACTTCACATTTTTACGTTTTATGGTAGGTGTACTTTTGCAGTTTTACATAGTTGAAACCAAAGCATCTACTCATTTCTCCAAATCTTAGGAAACCAGATTCTTGACAATATAACCCTGGGAAATTGTTCGTCTTTGAGCAGTTATGTGAAAGCCAATGGCTGTACTTTGTGCCATCACTGTTTATCATCACAGCACGCATGTACACGTCCAGGCTCTACCCACTGTGCACTATAATTAAGATTTTCTTTTGACCATTCTATCTTTCATTTTGTACCAAAAGTGATACTCCCAGATTGTGGAAGCTGTTTTCCATAGCCTTTCTAAGCAAAGTGTCAGGCTGCCCTCTTGTTGTCCTTGTGACATTAATTCACTTAATGAAAAACATCAATAAGAAGACTGCTGAATATTATATACAGTATAAAGAAGTATGTTGTGTGTGTTCTTGGGAGCAAATTGCCACATCTGAGAGTCTTAGCGCTTATTAATGCTGATGGAAATCCATCTTTTGCTCTTTGTCTCTCTTTTTAATGGGGCATTTGTGCTTATTTAGGGATTGGATTGCACCTCTTAGGTACATAGTGGGAAGCAACCAGTGTCTTGCTCACACTACCTAAATCTCTCTTCTGAGAGGTCGTTTTGTTTCATTATAGATTTAAGGCACAATCCCTGCCTACTGATTGTATTTCATATAGAACTGTGGCAAAAAGGCCAGTCTGTAGAAAGAGCCCAAAAGTCTTTGCAGATCCTCCTCACCTCCCTCTGCTGGCTCACAGTGAATAACATTCACTTAAAGTGAGTCCCGTCGCTCTGAAATCGGTGTTTACAGCTTGCAAACACTGAACACCTTCATCTATATGACTCTCGGCATCTTCAAGCTATAGCCACCGCTGTGATCCACACGCGTATACATTCAGGCATGAGTACCTTTACTTCAAGCTCAGTCTACCTGGCAAGACATCAGCGTCGGTCCCTCTTGCAAAGGAAATGTATGGCCAGCCACTGCCCCCCCCTTTTTTTTTAATGCCCAAACCTAATATATTACAGTACTGGATGCTGTGGTATTAGCCAACCATTTTTCATATTGTAGTCATTTATTCTACATTAATAGTTTTCTCTCTCTTCCCTTGCTAATTGGGTGGTGATATTAAAGTGAAATGTTCTGCCACAACTCCATAGAGGAGCATGACTTAAGCCAAATCCTGTTAAATGAAAAGCCCAATCAATTTAGCCTCAATACCATGACTTTTAATTGGACCTGTAGCCAGGAAAACTTAATGAGGAGTTCAAACAAAATGCTAAATATGAGGATATGGACATTTAGTATATTAGCTCTGCTAGGCTTTTTTAGGCACTCTGGTGTGCCTCCAGAGTGCCTCCAGACCGAATGTATTATTGGGGTAATGACTAAAGAAATGCTATACCTTAGAACAGTAGTGCCAAACTCCTTTTTGTCGCAGGCCACATCGTAGTTATGGTTTCTCTTGGAGGGCCTGTTATGGCTGTGAACCCATATGAATGTATGATTGCGTCATATAATTACATATGCACAAATCGATGGATAACTACTTTCAAAATCAGAAGCCAGTAAAAACTGTTTTTTCGACTACAGTATTGTGTATTTTAGAAAGAGGATCGGTCACAAACAAAATGCTTGCAATAGCTCAATATTTTTAAAGGTGAAGACAATTTGCAATTTTGGTATTTAAGCAAGAAACACAAATTGGATGCACATAATTTGGTTTCACGGGCCACATAAAATTATGTGGCGGGCCAAATCTGCCCCCCGAGGCCACCAGTTTGACACCTGTGCCTTAGAATATCTCACTCTGAATTTGAACGCAAACAATTTTAGGAAACTGGTCGATCTCAGATTCTCATGATGGACAGTGAATTAATCCATTGTAGAGTCAAACCGTTGGCGTCATAATAATTTTATTAACTCTACAAGCTGCACATTGTTCCATCCATCCATCCATTATCTGAGCCACTTATCCTCACATACTTTTCTTATATTATTGATGTTGAGATTCATTGTAACCATTCAATGTTATACTGTGTAGCCTGGACCCTTTACTACGTCGCATTGGGTTCCATTGCCAATTCTATGATAGTCATCACACTGGTGTTGGTAGCAAAAGCCTTCATTTAACTTTGTTTTGCTGCTCACTGAGCTAAAGTCTTGCAAGTAATTCACTTCAGGGGCGTTTGAGTCTAGAGGTTCCACTGTACTGGTTCAAAGGTCAAGGCATTGCATATACTGTACATGTATGGCCATGGACAGTACTGTAGAAAGGTTAGCCCCAAAGACCTTTATACCTTTAGATTTGTTTTCTTAGCAAGTCTACAATGACAATATTAACTAGAGTGACTAATAGCTATAATAACTAGAGCAAAGCCCATCATTGGTGGAGCATTGTTTTTGTGTGTTATTGGTTTATTAGTTAGCAGGTTACTTCCTGATTGATGGATGATGGGTGGTCCCATCAGGATTCATTAAGCTCAGGTGTTCTTCCTTGTCCCATGCACCATTCCCAAAATAAAGCTTTGCTTTTTTTGTATAATGTAGCTAACTGTATGCCCCCTACTGTTTTACTAGAGAAAAAGGGGAATTAAAACAGCAAAGCTAGTCATGGTCTAAGACTGTTGAACTGTACTACAGTGGGTCATATGTCATGTAACTAAGTAATGTGTTCACAGCGCCGACATTCGATTATGGAGATATACCTTCCCCCTTGAGTGAGACTGAGAATACAATAACTGTAGTGCTGCGCCCCGCCCAAGGGAGAGGAGCACCTGTCAGGTGAGGAAACCATTTCAAATTGTAGGATGAAATCTTGTTCCGTCGCAGTAATAGCATGATAAATGTTACGTCCCTGTCTATTTGTGTCCAGCACATACCAGGTGGTGGTAGAGGAGGAGACTGTGAAAAAAGTGAAGCGGGAGCTGGGGCTTCAAGAGTGTTTCCCTCTGCCGATGTCCCATGGCGAGGCCATGGCCCGGGGCACCCCGCACTACTATACTGCTGAGCTTCCACCCAGCAGCCTGCCAGAGGCCAGTCCCTTCACTGTGGGAGACAACCATACGTACAACGGCTACTGGAACACACCTTTGGACCCACGCAAAAGCTACCTTGTCTACTTCCAGGCTATGAGCAACTTCAGAGGGGTGAGTGATTGTCGACTCCCAACAGTTGTGCAGTTCGTCTGGCATCACTTTGTTCAGCTGTAGGCTTCAGTAAACACAGGGAATTGCAGCTAAAATTGAGCAACGTTAATGATTATCTGTTTGCGCTAATGCTGTGCTATAACAGCTGGCATTGTCTGGGCTCACAACCCTTGAAAAGAGTATTTATGCTGTGATAAGGGTTGGTAGATGGCACCATTTTGAGCTGGCGGTCTAACTACTCGGATATGATAGACGTTTATTTCCCACCACTTTGATTCTCTGCAAACAAAACAGTCCAGAAATGGGGTTTGTGCTTGCATGCATTACTCTTGGCTAGCAAAGTTGCAATTAACAGAAATTGCTGTGAGTCAACAATATACTCGTCATCGTCTGGCTTTTATTTGACATGCCTGCCTTGCTCCTATTTGTTTTGTCACTTGACCAAATGTTCACCACTCAACCATTTCATATTTGTACTTAATTTATCTTTTCTTTGCAAGTTGTGTATTTAGCTGTTGTGTGTAGAATCAGCTAACATGGTTTTAGAAGTTCTTGGTTGATAGGCACAGTGTTGAGTTTCCATGGCCATCAATGATCCCACCACCACCTCTGGTACTCTTACTGTACAATACCCAGAGGGCATTACCTTTCCAAATTCGATTACACCAAAAGCCGCCACCTGGACGAAGCAATTACTTAGTGATAATTGGGCCTCGGTGCAGATGATCAGAGGTAGAGCACTTCTGCTTCAATATTTGCCATGCATGGTTTCTATCATTTCCCCCATTAGCTCTTTGTAAGGGAATGACGTCTCAGTTTGCAATGCTTTTCTTACAATGCTCATATATAGTGGTTAAGCATGTGATGACACTTAGCGGTAGGCTCTGTCTTTACTCTGTACTTTCGTGTGTCATTTAGTGATTGCATTTCATGTCTCCATTGCTTTCTTCAAATGTTTGGTCACTTAGCAGGATGATATTCCTCTGTCAATGGACAGACTTGTTCACAACCCTGCAAGATGCAGTCACAAAACTTCACCAGGGTTCAGTATAAGATTAAGGTTAAATACTGGCTGCGGCATAAGCAAGCTCCCCCCATTCACCGTTCACCTGCCTGACTGACATTTGTGGCCACTGGAAGATGTTTTGAATCAAACTGTAGTTCGTTTCCCTCCCATGGTGCAGTTTGTTTGGTCAGGTGTGAATAAAAATAATTGAAATGGAGGATTGAACAATCCAGGATATCTGAAACAGCTCCAAGACAACTCTTGGTTCGGTTGAGGCGAGAAAGCAATCTAACCTCGATCCATGGTGATGTAACTACAGGTACTGTGTTAACAAATGAGACTGTTGATTTACGGAACACATCTTCTTTTCACCGTCTTGTCACTGTTGCCCAGTAGATTATTAGAATACAATCATATTTCTGGGACAAACGTTTTTGTTTATATTCTGATCCACAACAATAAACCAATAAAGGCAGAGAGAGCGATGGTTGGTTATTCAATTAAATTTAATTTAATACCCTTATTTAAAAAAAAAAAAAAACAACAACAACAACTTAGCAAACAGTAAAAGACAAAATAGTTCTTCGTATTATTAAAATGGTACATGGTAACAATTGTGTGTGGCTTGACTTGAACGTGGTGAGTGGTTATTATGAACGTGGTGAGTGGTTATTATGAGACCATCCATCCATCCATCCATTTTCTGATCCGCTTATCCTCACTAGGGTCGCGGGCGTGCTGGAGCCTATCCCAGCTGTCATCGGGAAGGAGGACAGGACACCCTGAACTGGTCGCCAGCCAATCGCAGGGCACATACAAACAGATAACCATTCGCACTCACAGTCACACCTACGGGCAATTTAGAGTCTCCAATGTATGCATGTTTTTGGGATGTGGGAGGAAACCGGAGTGCCCGGAGAAAACCCACGCAGGCACGGGGAGAACACGCTAACTCCACACAGTCGGGCCGGGGATTGAACCCGGGTCCTCAGAACTGTGAGGCTGACGCTCTAACCAGTCGGCCACCGTGCCGCCTATTATGTGACCAGTTTAATAACATCTCATATACGGTGGCATGTTGCCATTCAAGACTTTGTATTTGAAAATGAGCCAGTCCATATCTTGTCATACAGATAAAGGCGCCCATCCCACTGATTCTGATATTGGACACATTAATGGAGTTGTCGCCAGTGTTGATTCTAAGAACAGCGTGACGATTACTGTAGTAATGTGTGACACAAGTGTGAAGTTGAGACCAAAATTGGAGGCCGCTCCATGAGTGTGATGTCATCACTATATGGTCTGAAGCTTTTGTTCTGTCCTTTTCCTATGGAGATCCATGTATTATAAAGTTCCATGAACAGAGGTGGGTGGCTCATCCATTACCACAACCCAATGGAGAAACATAGTGGAGGAGTGCAGTGTGAGCATTTCATATAACTAGTGTGCTAAGCGTGGGTTTAAATAGGGTTTACTGGCGGATGGGATTAGGTTTTGTTTAGTCTGGCAGTGGTCCAGACTCCATGAGCCACAATGAGAGCAACACAGTTCCCCATCACACAGAAGGCAGAGTCCTCCTATTTTGCAAATTGTTTCTGTCATCCATTAGATTCCACGGTTGTACTTGCTATTGAAATTGAAATATTAGAACACAAATGAGAATTGAAATCACTCCACCAGCACTTGTCCTATTGGAGGCGCTTTCTGACATCACCGTCGCCAGGACATTTTTCTATCTCTATTTTCTGTTCGAGGGCGCGTTGCGTCACCCACCCTCTTACACTTGCTGCGCCGCGACACGACATTCCCTGGTCCCGCCCCTTGAGGTGGGTTCCGTGCCTAGATGATATTGAATGGGTGGTGTAAAACCCTGCTGGTACCTCATTACTACATCATTGTCACATTTGAGTATACGTAACTAGAAATGACCAAAATAAACCAGCATGCCAACGCTAGCTGGGCTTTGACGCTGCAGTATTGTATTCCACGAAGCTGCAACAATACGTTTCCTTGCTGTTTTTAAAGTCTCCTTTAATGAATTGTCTATATAATAAAGAGCCACACCAAGTTCTCACCCAATTCCTACTGTTACATTCAATATGCCTTGCTTTTCAGTTTCCTGTAGTACTATATACTAGAAAACTGTAAGATGCAAAAAAAAAAAAAAAGATAGTTTAAATGCTTGTAGCTGTTGTCATTAAAACATTGCCACATCAATATATGAACACAATCTCACCTTTGATTTTCTTCAGAAAAATATTCCATCCATTCCATATTACAAATCAAGTTGTGTTTGTGCTGAGAAAATTAATAGCTCACCTGCACCCCCCCCCCCCCCCCCCCAAAAAAAATTATTTGAATTAAGTTTCACTCCATTAATCGACAGTGCTGCTATCTAGTGAGATAAAAACAAGAGGCCGCATAATTAAAATGAAATTTCATTTTTGGCTTGGGTGTGTGTGTGTGTGTGCGCATCCTCGCAGCAATCACAGAGGTAATTTTGTACTAAACTGTACCTGCTCTTACAGGAAGTAATCACATATTGTTGGATAAGAAACTTTTCCTGCGTGCAATGCGCTTGGGAATGAAAGACTTACCTCTTGCAAGTTTGAAATCACAATGAGATGAAAATATCATCTGGATTAGACCACAAGAGAAAATCTATAAAGTATTGCGAATAAAGGTTTCCTCCCTCAGTCATATTGACTAGCTCATTAATCGAGGTTCTGATGGGTTTGTGTCAGTCTTGACAGAGGGGCAAAATTACACCCTCTACTCTGCAACAGTGGCAGCAGTGTGAGTAGTTTGAACAGTATGGGGCCTCATAATATTTAGCGTTTAGTTTTGCTAATTATCTAGAGAGGGACTGCCAAGCTTGTGTAATTGCTTTGATTGATCTGTCGAAAGAGGCACTTCAAAGTCTGTAGATACAAAACTGCAACTTTGCTTGCATTTGCGGCATCTCAAGATGGCAAAGACGCGCGCGCCCGAACACACACACACACACTCATACATATATATGCACACGCACTAATGCGTGCTGTGGACCCTGTGTTGGCATTCAGGCAGTGTGTTTGAATTTACCAGGACCCACCTGCCCCTGCGGCATGACTGGCACTGTGCACAATTAAATGAATGTGCCAAGTGTGAGCTTGCATGCCAAGCTTGCCTATTAACTCTTCTGCGAAGCTGACCCGCAATCAAATACATGCCTATGTCAGAGAATAAACTCCTGTCTCGTAAATTTATATCTTCTGTCTATCTATCTATATACCATATTGTATGAACGGGGAGTTTTCAGGCCTATGCCGATTCCGATATTCGATTCTGATATTTGTCAGAAAAAAAATCCTGATAACCAATTAATAATAATAATAATATATATATATATATATATATATATATATATATATATATACATCTCCGGGCACTCCGATTTCCTCCCACATCCCAAAAACATGCATTAATTGGAGACTCTAAATTGCCCGTAGGCATGACTGTGAGTGCGAATGGTTGTTTGTTTCTATGTGCCCTGCAATTGGCTGACAACCAGTTCAGGGTGTACCCCGCCTCCTGCCCGATGACAGCTGGGATAGGCTCCAGCACGCCCGCGACCCTAGTGAGGAGAAGCGGCTCAGAAAATGGATGGATGGATATATACATACACACACACACACAGTGGGTATGGAAAGTATTCAGGCCCCCTTAAATGTGTCACTCTTTGTTATATTGCAGCCATTTGCTGATTTTAGCAATATATAAATATATATTGGATGATTCTTGGTCCCTTAATGCTTACAACTACAATGTTGTGAATTACAGGTTGAACATTTTACCGTTTTATAGTACTTTGTCATTTAGTATTTGTTTAACTTAAGAGAGAAATTTTCAATTACAAAAAGATGCAAAAAAAAAAAAGGATGAACTAATGGCTTTATCTTTCCATTGAGACCATAGATGTATGCAGTATATAAGCAGTACAGTACTGTATATGAGTGAAGTGACTGGCAAAACATTATTTATGCATGCTGCCCTTTAATTGTTCAATCACATTTCCTCTACTCCATTGTTTCCTTTTCCATGAAGCGATGACTCTTTGAACCAAAATAAAAACCAGAGACACGCTGGCGGTGTTCGTGCACGATCACATTAGAATCATGTCATTTCAGGAAAGATGCGTATTGCATTGGATGGAGTCTGAGGACGCCATACTGCCTGACTCTGACACTTAACAGCATTTACTGTTTTATAAGAAATTAAGAATATATTGGCATTTAATCAGTAAAATGCCAGGTGAATATGATTATTTTGAAAGGGGCTAGAATATGCCGATAAAATCAGCTGACTGATGGCTCGGTCAGGTCTTAGTTTTTACAGGATACTTACTTCCTGGATGGATGGATGGATGATGGATGGACTTACTTCCTGTAATGCCTAAGCATGTGTTAAAGGAGCGCCACAGTTGTCGGTGCATTTTTCAGCCGTTAATTGCTGATCGTGAGAACAGTAAAACGCACTCCTACAGGAGCTGCTGTTGGCCGCAACTCACGCCTAGAAACTCACACACAGACTCGCCAAGGTCACACACTACCCCACCAGGCTCCGCCTCTTAAAGGCACATGCATGTACACAGACACTCGGATACGTAAGGTAATTTACATACATTTTGTGCTTGCAATTTTTTTTTAGCTCAAATGTTTTTACAATTTGTTCAAAAGTGTTGTTTTAATAAATGTAAATGTGTGTACAGAGTGCGCAAGGGTTAAAACTACAAAAAAAAAAAAGGATATGGTCTCTCGAGATCACAAATTTAGTTGGTTCTGGAACCTATCCCCTGTGATAAAATGGGCTCAGTTTACCACGAAAATACTATTTTTAGATATTCTTATAATCTGTAAATAATCCAATAAAAAAAGACAACAATATCAAAAAAACAAAATTATAAAACACTACGCTGGTTACTTCAGTAAGCACCAATACTTGCTGCTTTAATGTAAGCGGCTCACAGCATTGCGCAGCTTCCTTGCAAAAGGGAAAACGTTGGTTTCATCAGAATGTAACACCTTTTTTTCCCCACCCACAGGCTCTTGGAAGACCCAATGACAGTCAAGTGATTGTTAAACATTTGTATATTTATTTATTTATGTATTTTTTATGTGAGGCTGGTATTGTTGTAAAGGCCAACGATATTGTAGTAGATAACCTGAGTAACTTGAAATAAATTGTGCTGGTAAATTGTGCTGGTTAATGGAAATAACAGTTCACATTGGCTGCATGTATTTTAAGGGCAGTTTGAAATGGATTTTCAGTTAAAATGAGCAATTTAGTTAGTTTGCTCGTTTAAGAATGTGCTCATTTGCATAAGTGTTCCACAATGCCCAGATTGGCACATGTAACTTTTCATTTGATAATGCATCTTTTCCAAGGTGGCAGGATGAAATTGGATTAGAGTGTTGAATTTCATTAGTGTTGTTTGACAAAGGTCCTTTTTATAACTCCAAGATGTCATCAGCTTGAATTTGAAAAGAATTAATTCCTTTTTATAGTGGCGCATTGGTTTGGAACTCTCCCCCAATCATCTTCCGCATCCCACTCTTCCCATTTTTAATGCTAATCTTTTTTCATTTGGCAAAAAATCTCTTATCTGTGTCTTTAATACACTACCGCCGCTCTCAGATGTGCAAAGATTTTAGAGCTTCATGTTAATAGAACTCTCATATCTAAGGTAATTTGTCCTTTTTGTCAGAAGACATTTTCAGCTGCACTTAATTTGCAAAGAAAAACATATTTTAAGAGCAACGTTATCGAGCCCACTCAAAGTTAGTAACTTTAGATATTAACATGCGTCTTTGTTTGTGTTCCTTTGCTGCAAAATAACACTCCTTTTCTTCTTTTGTAGGAATCAAGAATAAACTGCATCCGCATAGCTCGCAAAGGTAATTTGAAATGAACGGTGTCACCTTGAGTGCACTCTACATCGCAATCTTTTGACACTTTCTCCTATTTTCTTTGTTAGAATTGACATCCCATAACATGGTTCACAGAGGCCATGGTGTACTGTTATTGTTCTCGAGTGCAAAATTGGGAATGTGGACAAATGTTCTCCAACAGCCCTGCTTGTTTGGCTGTGGTTTTCAGCGAAAAGGGCACCAGGCAGGGAGGGATTAGAGGTCAGGCTTTCATCGTGTTTGTTTGCAAGTGGCCGCTGGGACGAGTATATCAAAGGAAACCTCTTTGCTCTCATCAGTGCTCCACTAGATGGGCTACATCTGAGGAGCTCTGACCTCAGCAGGCACCAAAGGTCCTCTGCATCAAAACTTCCACATAGAGCCACCGTGGCCTTAGTATGAGAAAGCCCCCCCGCCCGACACACACACACACTCCTGCATCTTGGATTTTGGATCGGCGAGGACATGAAAAGGGCAAGGAAATTGACACTAAATTATCTTGGCAGAAGAACTCCCCCCTTCCCCTCCTCATGTACTACACTGTCAGATCTCAGTGAATACAAGTCATAAGTTTGTAAAATCACTCCACCATAGCAGTAAACAGGTCTTTCAGAAATTGACCAGGAAACTTGTTTTCGACGGACAGGCAGAAGGCAAGGCCACTGCATCACTCGATCAGCCACTGATTACTTTTGCATTTAAAACAGAAATTCAGCCAATGGTAAAATATAAGCTTTAGGGAAAAAATATAATGGAACTAAAAAAATGAAAACAAATGTAAATGGAAGCCCAAAATATAGAGAAAAGCTTGTGGAATTTGAAGTTAATTGAGGACAGACTTCTGCCAAGGTTGAACAAAAGTGGGGGGAAATTGTGAGTCTTTTCTTTGTTTGTCTGTCTTTGTAAACAATCACCTTCCTGGTTCTCAGAGGACAAAGAATTTTGGGATATGGTTGGCCATGATTGATAGTAGCCAACAAAAACACAAAAAGAAGCATGCATTTGAGGGAGAATTTGAAATGTGTAGCCTCCAAAGAATACCGCCATCTAATCATCATTCCAAAGTTTCACTGAAATCCTTTTTTGTAGTTTTAGCCAAACCTACCAACAAAAAGAGTCAAAACAGTACCTTTCATTTTTTAAAAACAACAACATTCATTTAATTGAAAGAAAATCAATCCAAGGTGTTATTTTCCATGTGCGACAGGTCAAAGATTTCTAATGTTATCTCTGTGATGGTTCTACCATTAACATGATGGACTCCGCATCATCGTCTCCTAAGCTGTTTTTATCAAGCAGGCCGTCACAAGCCAAGTGGAGGCAAATGATTTTGGATTGGATACGAAAACTGGAGATTACATTTCCAGGTGACAGTTTAATTAAGGATCTCCTGGCAGGCTCTCTGTGACAATAGACTTTCATTTCCACCCGCTAAGCGCCAATTTCCAACATGGGGCAACAGGCAAATGCACAGATTTAAGTTTCAATCCGTTTCATGCTCATGTCCAGCCGGATGTTCCGGGTTAGATGTGGGAAAAGTCTGGTAGCTTTTGATGTGGAGACCTGAAATGGAAATGTTAACATCACTATCTTGATGCTTCGGCTGTATGAAGTAACTAAGTACAAGAGGCCGATAAAGTGGAACTTCCAAAGTCGAACACAATTCCATGATGCTGCCTGACTTGCACGTTGTGCTAATATATTTCCTTTTGCGATATTTGGAACAATATGTTCCAGAGTCAAATTGGCCCCATCAAACTTAAAAACTCTCATAATGTTTTGTTGCTAATGCTCGTTACACGTTTCACTTATGCCAGCATTAACTTTGACACAAGTGTAAAATTGCAAAATGTAATGTAAACCTTTTCATAACGAGTGATAAGTATAGAGCAGCTTGCCATTCTGCGCCTAGATAGCTGGCGCCTAACTTTAGCAGCTAATTTGGCAATATACATCTTTAAAAATTCCTCTTTCATGCCAAACAGCACAAACAGATGGTCTCAAATGCACGACAGAACTTTGTTCCCTAAACGTCTAGCTGAAAGAAAAGGGGAACAACAAAAACCGAAGTTGAAATGACAGTTTGATGTCCAAAAGTGGGTGAACAACCCCCCGCAAGTTTTGTTTGGATGACAAATGTTATGTGACTTAAGGCATCTACGGTTAAGGTTCCACTGTCCACATTCCAGATGAAATGCTTTAAAGTAACATTCAATACTTTCAGTTTTAGACAAACTACTTTGCCGATAATGTGCTGATATTAGCTCACGTTCACCTTTATTCAAAATGCAGCCACCAACTACAAAAAAAGGCCACCAGCTACAGATATTTGGTCTACAACATGGTTGTGTTTTTATTTCCCTGCCCCAAAACACTTTTGTCCCCAGCGATCTGTGAGATATCGCTGTATCCGTAGGCCTGCTCTGACTTTCTGCTGCTCTCGAGACGTTCCACTGGCCTTGGAAAGGCTGTTTTGAGGGCTGCCAAGGCCTTAAGCGCCAACTGACACACACAGGAAAAGTAGATCAGTGGGCCCCATGAACTAGACAAAGGCATATCCACCATGAGGAACAAGTAAGGAGACTTGCGAGCTGGAGGACCTTTTCAGTCGCTCACAGAGAGCTAGGCACCTTGAAGTTTCCATCTGGAGTTGCTGTTTGGAAGACTTGTGTCTCTGAAATATAATAAATAATTCAGTGTTTACAGGGAAAGCATCTCCAGCGATATGTACAGTACACTGACAGGCTTACAGGGCGACACAACAATTTGCAATTCAACAATTACTAATCAGAAAGATATTTTAAAATGATCTTGAATTCCTCCCGTTATTGTTATTTATTCATGATATTCCTCTTTCTAAGGCTCCTATAGAATCATTTTGTATGTAAACCATAAGTTGTGTGTCTGACTGCTACATTTGTTGGGTAGGCTAACGCTGACCAAATGTGTCACTACCTTATTTGCATGACTCTTTCAATATTGCCAGGATTTTGAAAAGGCTCTTTGAAATATCACTGCTATTGAAATGCAGTGATGGCATTAAGAAATCCATTAGAATTCAGCGGATGTCGTCAGGATACGTTGAATGGATGCATTGTGGTGTGAGAAGTATCTACCTGCTGGGGGGGGGGGCTTTTCAAAGATGTGAATTTTCTCTGCTGCCACCTCCACGTTCAATAACGTCTCTGTGTATCATTTCTTGAACACCTTCTGCCACATTTACACGACACTGCTTTTAAAAGATCATCTATTTTGCTTCTCCAAGCCGCCTGTAAAGACCACCGCAAAGCTTTGGAGGTGTCCCAGAACTCGGAGGAGATGGGCCTGATTCTAGGCGTGTGTGTCGGTGGCCTCGTGGTGCTCATTCTCCTGCTGGGTGCTGTCATCATTATCATTAAGAAAGGGTAAAGACTGTTGATTTGTATAACACACGCCTCATTATGTGCATCGCCTTCATTGTTGTTCTTTTTTTTTTTGTGAGGTGATCGGATCCATAACCAATTTTTCTCCAAGGTTATACTTGTTTTGGCAAGCATTGCTTTCACACCCGTATGATGTATCAAAAGGGACCAGCAATTCTCATCTGCATAGCCCAACTCAGAATGTGAAGCATTTAATTAATGGCTGATGCTATTCAATTAGCTACTTAATTACACACACCAAGCACAGGACCAAAGCATGAATGAGATGGTAATTGGGAAGGAAAAGGTGTGCTTTTAGAGACTATTCCAGTGAACCCGAAGGTCTCCAGTAAATTTATCCAGACGTTTCCTCTACAAGTCTTTAATAACTTCTCTAAAGATTATATACAGTGCAACCACCAAAGTCAAACAAAATCCCACAACATAGTTTAAAAGTAACTAAATTTGACAGTTCCATATTTAAACTCTTGCCTTCATGAAACTTAAAAGAAATAGAGGTCACATTTTAACATTCTTAGTTGTCATGTTGTAGTGTAAAAATAATAATAATAATAAAAATAAAAAAACAAACACAGTTCACCAAAGTGCTGTGCAAAGCAATACATAACAGAACAGAGTTTCACATAAAACATAAAGGTCAGTAAATAAATAAACTTAAAAGACACAAATGTTGGTCATAAAATCAAGAAGGCATTCTGTACCATTTGCAGACCATAAATGGCAGACACGCTGGCCCCCACATAGAGTCCATTAAAGCAGTCCAGCCAGGTAGTGACAAAGGTATGGACTATTGTTTCAAAGCGCTGCCTTGAGAGAATTGGCTTGACTTTGGCCAGCTGCCTCAAGTGCTAAAAGCTGAACATAACAACTCACCTGATCTGGCTATTAAATTTCAGATCAGCATTCAACTTGACACCTGGATTTGAGCTGGTCGATATGGTCAGATCCACCATGGCGTTCTTAGCGCTGCCACCAGAAATCATCACCTCCGTTTTGTTTTCACTGTAACTTAATATATTTCAGAGCCAGCCAGGCCTTTATATCATCAGGACATTTAACATTTGAGCAATAGGGTCAGAGAATGTCCACTATATTTTTTTAGCGGGACATCAATTTGGTCATCTTCATAAAAGTGGATGGAAGTTCCATGTTTCATGATTAAGAAGCCAAGTATGAAATGAAAAGAAGACCGAGAACAGAGTCCTGTGGGACCCCACACGTGAGGGGGAACTGACAGTCTTCGGGGCTGACACAGAAGAGGAAGTTATTCCTTCAGATGCTCACTTAACTGAACTCTAACACAATATTTTTTTGCAGAAAATTGTGGTTTTGAAATGGTACCACGTTAGGGACAGTTGATTTTTGGAGGTTCCACTGTTTTAATGTTTCAAGAACAGCGCGCAAAATGGGAAATTAGAAACGGCTCTAGAAAATCACATTTAAATTGCTGACACAGTTTCCTGACTGATATTGAATCATGTCCATTTTGAAAGTCTGCACTTTTCTACAATGAGCTCAGGCTCCTGTGCTAAGCAACCATGAAGTTTCCTTCTTTAGATAATTGATTACTGAATTTGCTGTGACAGGAAGGTCACGTGCTTTAGTACTTGAAATCTACCACTGGAGACACATTCTATTGAAGGAAACACACACGCGTTGTGCTCAACTGTGGCTTGGTGCTTCAGCATCTGCTTGATACACTTGCGCGCATCGCATGGTCACCTGCACAGCTTCTGGTTTCCACTGTAATCAATGCATTCTGCTTTCAGCTGACATTGTGTTCATGATACATCTCTTCTTGATTTCCCCCCCTCCTCCTCTACTTATCCTGCACTCTTGACAGAAGGAACTACTATTCTTATTATCCGTAAGTGGCTCTGGCTCTTTTCCATTGTTTTTGTGATCCATCAGAAACATGCTTGTGCTCTGGCTGTCTATCACACTTGCAGGAAGGCATAAAAAAAATTTAGATGCTTTATCACTTGTGTTGCTTTGTAATTTCACACTACCCCCTCTCCTCTTCTGTATTCGGTAATAGGAAACCTGTGAACATGAATAAGGCACCCATTACTTATCGCCAGGAGAAGAGCCACATGGGCTCCATGGAGCGCAGTTTTACCGACCAGAGCACCCTACAAGAGGATGAGAGGATGGCCCTCTCCTTCATGGATGCACACACTTGCGGAACCCGAAGTAAGACACAGATTGCTTTCAAAAATGTACTTTGCGCATCTCCAGGCGCTGAAAATGGTTGTACAAAACTTCAGCAGGGTTTTTTTTTGTCTGTTGGCCCTCAAACAAGTTTCAGTATAAAAGTTGAGCCATTTGTGATTCTTGTCATTTCTCGTTGAATTGATTGCCCTTTTTATATTGTCACTCTGATGACAAAGGGAAAGACAGATATGTTTACAGACTCAGTGGCACCAGATCTTGGTCTGCTACTCACATTAGTCAACAGAGTCACATCATCCACAAGCTCTGGTTTTGAGGACGTATTTCCTACGCCATGAGTTAAACCCCTCAAGGCGTGTCCATGGTGAATTTCTTTCACTGGTATTTGCCATTTCTGGAAATGATTTGCAAGAAATCTTAACACTACCACCCAGTTTTTCCAGTGGTACGGCTACATTTGGCCTGTATCGGTACTACACGATAATAATTAAGTGAGCTTCGACAGGCATGCGTCAACGTAGTTTGCCTCCATGTGAAACTTTTCAAAAAGTCAAATTTAACACTAGGTGGCTGTTGTGAAAAATGCCCCAACAATCCAACGGTGACCTGGCCTGTTGCAGGTGATCCCCGCAGTTCGGTGAACGAGGCCAGCAGTCTTCTCGGAGGCTCCCCGAGGCACCCGTGCGGACGCAAAGGCTCCCCCTACCACACGGGGCAGCTGCACCCCGCCGTCCGAGTAGCCGACCTACTCCAGCACATCAACCAGATGAAGACGGCAGAGGGCTACGGCTTTAAACAGGAATATGAGGTGAACTATTGTACTTTGAGCTCACCCTCAGTACTAATTATATGTTGTCACCGCATGCCTGTTTTTGTCAAATGCTAAGTTCTCTGACAAAGGAGACTTTCCGACTAAATTAGTCTGTGGAATATTGAAATGTGAAATCCACAGCAAGGGTGTAATTTATCCTTTTTTCTCCACCATAAATCAGGCCAGAGAGAGCTTGGGTTCTTTATTTGTTATAAAAAGTAATGCAGTGAAAAGGATGGAAACTAAAGTGCTGAGTTGAAAGCCAAAAAATAAAAATGTTTTAAAAAATGGACAGCGAGGCGGCTTGCCAAATGTTTAGTGGGAGGTTATTCCTAAGAGATGGACATGCAATGGGGAAAAAAATGATTCAGATGACTTTTTAAAACTTTTTTTTGTGTGTATTTACAGCAGTTACACAAGTGTCCTGCATCAGTGTGCACAAAGCTCACACATTCAAAATGTACAGACAGTTAGTGGTGGATCGAGAGACAGTACCTATAGAAACACAAGCATTGTTCAAGTGGAATTAATCCAATATAGTTAAAGCAATCCAAGGTCACTCGCAATCTGTTCTTTTTAAGTCTCGTTTTCAATAGCCACACACACACGTGAATCTGAATCTGCCTTTTTTTTGTCATTGTTATCATAGAGGCGGCACGGTAGTCGACTGGTTAGAGCGTCTGCCTCACAGTTCTGAGGACCGGGGGTTCAATCCCCGGTCCCACCTGTGTGGAGTTTGCATGTTCTCCCCGTGCCTGCGTGGGTTTTCTCCGGGCACGCCGGTTTCTTCCCACATCCCAAAAACATGCATCGTAGGTTAATTGAAGACTCTAAATTGCCCGTAGGTGTGAATGTGAGTGCGAATGGTTGTTTGTTTATATGTGCCCTGCGATTGGCTGGCAACCAGTTTAGGGTGTACCCCGCCTCCTGCCCGATGATAGCTGGGATAGGCTCCAGCACTCCCGCGTCCCTTGTGAGGATAAGCGGCTCAGAAAATGGATGGATGTTATCATAGATGGCATGCTTGAATAGCTCCTAGACACCTTGCATCATGGGTGCAATATTGATAGTGTTGATATTAATGATAACCACTGCCTTTTTAAATTAGAATCTGAGTGAATAGGTATGAGGGGGAAACCAATAATAATGTGAGTGTCATATAATTGCAATAACTAAAATGTAAAAGCAAGAATAAAATTGTTTACAACTTTACAATGAAGGAGTTGTTGATATTAAGAGAAACATGGATTTGTTCAATCATCTAACAAGGTCTGGTTTAAAGGAATATTACATTTTAATATAATGAGGTCATATAATTATGAGAATAAAAATGAAATAAAAATAATAAAGTCATAAATTTACAACAAAATAGTTGTAATATCAAGATGGCGCCTACCCGTGTGGACGCCTCAGTTAGACGCTCTCGAGTATTGTTTTTGTCTTTGTGTTTTCCGTTCGTCTTTGGAGACATTACACGACTCACTTACACAAGGGGAGACTTGCTAACCATCAAGGAGGGTACTCCGGACTTTCTTTCACCAACTTTCGCAAATCCGCTCAGTTTTTTCCCTGAGTTACTCACCGGAGCAGCGACCGTGGTCTTTTGCGCATGGAGACGGAGGCGGCGCCACAGAGGGAAGCATCTAGGTGAAGCTCCGCAAGAGAGGATACAGATTGGTGTTTCCGTCGCGAATCTACACTCCCTACCCAACAAAATGGATGAGCTTCATCTTCTGATAAAGACCAGTAAAGACTTCGGACGTTCCGCCGCCATGTGCTTTATGGAGACTTGGCTTTCTGAGGCTGTACCCGATGGCGCCGTCATGCTTCTCAGCTTCCATCTTCACCGGGCAGACCGCGACATGGAATCATCGGGGAAAACAAAAGGCGGCGGGATATGCTTCTATATCAACAAAAAATGGTGTACGGACGTCACGGAGGTCAGCACATACTGCAGCCCGCATTTAGAGTCGCTGTTTTTTAACTGTAAGCCTTTCTACTCTCCTCGTGAGTTCGCACCATTCATTCCGTCTCAAAGTAACACGAACGCCGCACTGCTAATGCTCGCCGAACAAGTAAACGAAATTTTAAAAGAAACACCCGGACTCACCCCTCATTATTCTCGGGGACTTTAACAAAGCTAAACTCAACCACGAACTCCCTAAATACAAGCAGCACATCAACTGTCCCACCAGGGAAAATAACATTTTAAACCACTGCTATACAACGCTAAATAACACATACCGTGCCAAACCTCATGCAGTACTGGGCTCGTCTGATCACTGCTTAATTCACTTAATACCGACATACAGGCAAGAACTTAAATGTGTGAACCCAACAGCGAAAACAGTGAAAAAGTGGACCAATGAAGCAAAGATAGAACTTCAAAGCTGTTTAGACTACACAGACTGGAATGTCTTTGAAAATTCAGCTGGCAGCCTGGATGAATATACGGACACTGTTACATCCTATATTAGTTTCTGTGAAGATGTGTGTGTACCAACAAAGAAATTTCACACAATCAATAACAACAAGCCGTGGTTCACTGCTAAAGATTAAGAAATTGGCAGGCCCAGACCATCTGTCCCCATCCTGCCTCAAAGTCTGCGCGGACCAGCTCGCTCCAGTCTTCACACAGATATTCAATAGATTGCTGGAACTGTGCGAAGTACCATCCTGTTTCAAACGCTCCACCATCATTCCAGTCCCCAAGAAACCTACAATCTCGGGTCTAAATTACTACAGGCCTGTCACCTTGACATCTGTGGTTATGAAGTCCTTTGAACGTCTCGTGCCCTACCACCTCAAGAGCGTCACAGGTGCCCTGCTGGACCCACTGCAGTTTGCCTACCGAGCGAACAGGTCTGCGGATGATGCAGTCAACATGGGACTACACTTCATCCGAGAACACCTTGACAGTGCAGGGACCTACGCGAGGATCCTGTTCGTGGACTTCAGCTCAGCATTCAACACCATCATCCCTGAACTCCTTTCCTCCAAGCTTCTCCAACTCAACGTCTCGCCTGCCATCTGCCAGTGGATTTCCAATTTTCTGACGGGCAGGACACAGCAGGTGAGGTTGGGGGAGACCAACTCATCCACACGCAGCGTCAGCACTGGGGCACCCCAAGGTTGTGTCCTCTCTCCGCTGCTCTTCTCTCTCTACACGAACGACTGCACCTCAATGCACCCGGCTGTCAAACTCCTGAAGTTTGCAGATGACACCACTGTCATCGGCCTCATTAAAGAGGGTGACGAGTCTGCATATCGACAGGAAGCGGAGCGGCTGGAGCTGTGGTGCGGCCGACACAACCTGGAGCTGAACCCGCTCAAGACTGTAGAGATGATTGTGGACTTCAGGAGGCGTCCTTCGCCACAGCTGCCCCTCACGCTGTCCAGCTACCTTGTGTCAACCGTCGAGACCTTCAAGTTCCTGGGAATTACAATCTCTCAGGACCTGAAGTGGGCGACCAACATCAACTCCGTCCTCAAAAAAGCCCAGCAGAGGATGTACTTCCTGTGGCTTCTGAGAAAGCACGGCCTGCCACAGGAGCTCTTGAGGTAGTTCTACACAGCGGTCATCGAATCAGTCCTGTGTTCTTCCATCACAATCTAGTTTGGTGCTGCTACAAAAAAGGACAAACTCCGACTGCAACGGACAATCAAAACTGCTGAAAAGATTCTCGGTACCCCTCTACCCACGCTTGAGGACTTGCACACTGCCAGAACTAAGACAAGAGCATACAAAATCCTCTCGGACCCTCCACATCCCGGTCACCAGCTCTTCCAGCTCCTTCCCTCAGGTAGGCGCTACCGATCAATGCAAATTAGAACTAGCAGACATTCCAACAGCTTCTTCCCTCTTGCCATCAACTTCTTAAACAGCTAACCTACAATTCCAATGCAACATGCTACCAATTTTTTTCTCTTGAGTTTGTTGTCACATTTCTGTCGGGCCAATTATACATTACTCGTGCACTCACTGTAGTAGTCTCGCCACGCTGCACTACCTGCATATCTGTTGTTGACCAATACTGGCCACTCATGCCAGAGTAGCATCTGCCCCACTTGCACACTGACTGAAGAGTATCTGCAACATTTGCACCATCAACATTGTCCGAAAGTATCTCACTACTAGTCACTTTAAACTGCATACACTCCTTGAAGTCTCGGCGCCCTTTGCACAATGGTCATTGCACCGGACTATTGCTATATTAGTCATTCAAACTGCTCTAAGTGCTAGAGGACTCTGCATCTTTTTGCACAATTGTAAAAAAAAATGAAATAAATAAATAAATTGTACCGGCTATACGAGATAACTAGCAATCCTTTATTGCTCGGTGACTGTTTTTCTCAATGTCTTTATGTTATGACCATCTGTTGTCGTACTAGAGCGGCTCCAACTACTGGAGACAAATTCCTTGTGTGTTTTTTGGACATACTTGGCAAATAAAGATGATTCTGATTCTAATCATTTCACTAGGTGTGTATATTTTTTAATATCTTTTTTTTTCTTTTCTGTACGACCATGGTATTGACAACAAGAATGAGCCGAAATACATCGCAAAGTCAGGAATTTTGCAGTTATGCAGCCGTGCGTTGTCATATTATGATGAGCACGGGTGAGTGGAACGCGGTGGGAATTTGGACCACAGGTAACCGTGCTTCAGTACGGTATGTAAAAATTCTTCAGTGTGCGTCTGACCTCAATTTAACACGACAGACCATAAACAATACATACAGTGCTTGAAAGAGCATGCTTCGCTTTAACCCTGTCTTATAGGACTGGGAAATCATTGACCGGTTCTCGATCAGAAAGAGTGTGAAGTGTGTTAAGCCTGTCACTTGACACGCCGATGGGACATTGGACTCTCACAGCGACATATCTTGCCCTGCCACCATTCTGTGTTCGTAATCAACACATCCAAAAGAGACCTGTAAAGCTAGTTCCACCCCAGGAGATTCATGTGTAATTTCTACATGCTGTAAAAAGCGACTAATTTGGCAAACGTACTTGACGTTAATGGTGAGCAGAGAGTTGGGGGAACCAATCAGTCGTCCTCTGACATCATCCACGAGCCCTTTGCACAGCCCGCTGAAATTAATTAGTGGTCTTAAAAGCATCTGGATCACACTGAGGTTGAAGGTATGAATAAATCATTCGCATATGCGTCGAAAGAAGAACTTGTGTCGCAAGGCAAGACTGATGAGGTTAAACGTCTCAGGAGGCGTTCTATCTTCTGTTAACAGATCGTAGGCAAGTAAATGCAGAGACTTTGACTTTTGTTCCACAACATTCAGTCCATTATGCTCAGCATTTGTATACATCCCACTTGACAAATCTTTCAAGGTCTCGTACCACTCTTTATGCTTTCTACAATCCATTTGACTTGTTAGCACACTTCTGTGGCGAAAAGCATTTTCCTGTTTAGTTTGAGAATATCTTTTCACTCAACAGCACTGGTGTGGTGTGATGAGCACTTCTGGATCTGATTTCAAATAATCTGGCTAAACTTGGGAATTTCTGTGTAAAGTTTGCCTGTTCTCTCCGGGTTGTCCCATAGTCCAATAACAATGAATGCTCTCAGCCTTGTCTTCGCCATGCAAAGCGGTTTCATTCAGTAGGGTTTGATATTTTATTGTTTCCGTCATAAACATTTTCCGCAAATGTTTTCCAAATCATCGCTATTTTTCAAAACCTCTTAATTGGAGTTAAGTGGTGCGCTTTGGTAAACCGCAAATGAGAGTTTGACACAGTGCTATCAGTCGATTGGTCAACAGGAGGCACAAGTAGGGAGAATGGTTGTCAGACCCTGTAATTGACTTGCAATGAGACCAGGTTGAATCCTGCCTGTCACCTGAAGTCAGGCGGGATTGGCTTCAGCTTTCCTGTGACCCAGAACCACATGAGAAATTGAAAGAAATAGAAGATGGATAGAGGGATGTTCTTCTTACAGCAAAAGACTGACAGTTTGCCTTAATCACCATGCCATTGCTCTGAATCTCAAAGCTAATCTGGATCACATGAACTGGTTCACAGCTGATTATGTAACAAAGTTTTTATTCATGAGTGATAGAATTACCATGGTTTTACATGTACACCTGCAAGATCTAATACGATCCAATACACCAGCTTTATCAAAATGTCTGATGAATGTAAATTCAATTTGTCATGTGGTTTTTAACTTCCACCATCTTGCTTTTTCCTAATCAGTCTTGCTGTCAAATTCTATCTGTTATGTAAGAGGGGGAAGGGGGAAGGGGGGGGGGCACATTCATGCATCATAATTGTCTACAATGATATTTGGAAAAGTTGTGCCACTGGTATACTGTAAATTTGCAGCGAAACAAAAAAATAAAAAAACATTTTTAATTGACAAATATAATTTTCTTCCACTCACATTTCAAATCATCTCTATGTTGTCAGCAGCCACATTTCGTGAAGGCCCTTGCGCTATTGTGCGTGTAATAAGCACAAATCGTATTGTAATTGGAGTGAATTGTGTTTTATCACAGCAAAAGAAGCTATTGTATAGTTATAGTGTGTCGGCATTTGCTTCCAGACATGTTTCCATTGCAGAATGTTCCTTTGTGATAGTGGGTGCCTTCACTCTAGTTGTAAGATTGAAGACACCTATTGACTAGCCATGATCTCTGTGTACTTTCCTCCAGTGAATCAATTTTTGGCTGAGCGGTGAGATCACACCCTGGGGAAAAAGTCCATCGCTGTCACCCAAAGCCTGTTGCATTGAAGAAAAGAAAAAAAGAGCAAACATCTTTTGTCTCTGGTTCTTGGTGTCACCCCCCCTCTGGACCTAATCTTGTAGACTCATTAAACTGTCCCTCACGGGAAAAACGCAATCCACTCGAAACAAAATCCATACAACACCTCTTCGCTAGAGTATGCGTTTTGATGGAGTGTCTCTCAAACCAAGGAAATTGATGAGGACTATCATATTACGCTGCCCTAGCGGGTGCAAGCGTTTTATTTCTCAGAGGAATACCTGTGATCTGTAAGAACACTGATCAATAATTTACAGTGAGTTGTTAGGGGGCTCGTACGTGTGGCACTTATTTTCCCACCATTGAAACTTCAACATCAAGTCCACTACAGTAGAGATTTGCTTGGAAACTCGAAACTTTCATTGCAGCAGTCGGCCTCTCTGTGTTGAGGTCGGGGAGGCGGGTGAACTCCCTGAGTAATAGCCTACTTGCAGCAAAGGTACCACTACTACTGAATCACTACAGTCTAATTTGGAAAAATACAGCATGGAGCAGATAAAGGCAGGATTATTGTGCTGTTTTATAACAAAACATAACACTGTGGCGCACGCTCATGCAAGGTAAAGGTATCCTGAAGAAGTCTGATTTTGGGAAACCTGTATTTGACTGTTTCGTTTTTGTGCTTTCATCTCATTTTGCTCATTTAATTGATCCTCTTAACCAACCCACACTACTGATCCCTGCCAGTGAGGCTTTCTAATCAATCTTCCACAGGTTTGTATTGCTTTGCTTTCCTTCAATATTGCACAAGCCCCTCACGCTTTCCCCTTTGTTTTTCCTTTCCCTTGCTCCTCTCCTGACGGCTGAGGAGTGATGAGAGCAGAGAAACAAAGAGCTCCGAGGTCTGGCATCAAAATTTAAGAGGAAGGGGAAAAAAAGAGTAGCGATATACATAATGTAAAGAGTTAGGAGGTAAAGGGAAGCAGGGATTCAAAGACAGGCGGCACATGGAACAAGTGAGGAGGAGGGTGTAATCCTGTGCAGGATTTGGCTGGTTCTTGGCTCTCTTGTGGGGAGAACTGCATTGTAATCCCCTGCTCAGCATGCAGACTTTGGCAGAGTTTCATCGAATTTCCCCAGTGGCTGAAAACCACAGGGGGTATGCCAGTCTTGAAATATGCATGTGTGTTTGTGTGCAGACATCTGAGGGGGTGGGGAGGGGCTGTTTGTAGAACAAATTTCAGCCCCCACTGTGGACCTTTGAAAGAAGTTTAGGGTGACTTGTGTGAGGACTTGCAACAATTTTTGAGTTCACAGGTTTGGTTACAGCTTCATTTACAAGCGCTTCTCCTGCTCCCCGTAACATTTTGCTTCTTCATGCGCCGCGAAGACTTTAGGTAGTAAGCCGTGCTTGCTAATTGTTGTGCCGCGGGTTTGAGCAGACCTACGCACTATGTGGCCTGAAAAAAAACCTCAAGATGTTTGAAAAGCTTTGAACCTCTTACAGAGCATGTTTATTGCACATCATTGGCGAATTATTAGTAGCGAATAGACTGTCCGTGTGGTTTCTATGATTGAATAATCACGGTTTGGTGGAGGGTTCTGGCCAATGTCCAGTTTATGAATTATGCTATTACTGTGGAGAACTAAACTTTGTCTCCTCTTACTTCTCTTATTATAATTTTGTCAGAGAGCTCATGGTTGCCGACTTCAAACAGGTGATGTTGAGAAAATAAGTAGGGAACAAATGGTTTCACCTCTGACTGCGCTGCACTATTGTACGGAACCAATGGATTGGAACTGATTTTCTCTACATTTGGATAAATAAACACTGTAGAAATACTGTAACTCCAATATTTATTGCACATTATCATGCAAGTGTAAGCTCAAGAGTGTGTGAAACTGGCGGCCTCGTGACATCCAAAGGTCCAGGACCAAAGAGAGAAGAGACACAATGCGCTAAGCTCTGTTCTTTTTAATTTCATAGCGTGCATGGAGCTTCAAAGCTCTATACAAAATCCAATGGTTCTTGAACTAAGCCTCCATTGTGCGTCACAGTTGGTTTGGCTTAAACAAAAGGTGCCCTATTTCCATTACAGGCTGTTTGAGAGGTTAATGGAGAGGGTTCCTCAAATATGATATTAAAAATAATAATCATAAATGTTCTCTTCGTAGAGCTTCTTTGATGGCTGGGACTGCACAAAGAAGAAAGACAAAACCAAAGGGAGGCATGATACCTTATTGGGATGTAAGTGATCATAAGTCAAAAAAAAAAAAAACATGCAGTATAAAATACCTTTCATACTTCAGTGTGCTTCTCTTCTTTTGTCTTTAACCTTGTCAGATGATCGCCACCGAGTCAAGCTCAACCCTCTCTTGGGAGACCCCAATTCCGACTATATCAACGCCAACTACATTGATGTAAGTTTTATTCTCTTTGACTGTCCCTGTAGCGTTTGACAGCAGATAGAGCCAAGCTCCTGCAAGGCTCTCTCTTTGTCGTGTAAGCCAATCAGTCAGCTGGCCCACTTTCACCTGGAAGCTTTCATCCAATCAAACAACCTTCTTAGTTGTGTCACGCTTGTCAACTGCTCCACCACATCCCCCGACCCGGACAAAGCCAGCTATCGCTTATATTAAAAACACGAGAATAAATGCATTTAATACCTTTGAGATGAGATGAACCTTTTTTGTAGGATGACACTAATCCCTCTAAATGAAATCAACTTGATGTTATTCAGTCTCTAGTTGGGCGTGGGCGGGATGGTGTGGTGGAGATTGAGGCTTCGCGATCGGGGATGGGTAATGATCCTTTCCATTGTTAACCTTGAGGGTTTTCCCCACACATGAAGTGCCACAGTTATTCTCACCTGTCATTAGAAATAGGTAAACAGATTTCATGCGTTCTCATTCATACATGTTCCCACTGACAATCACGCCTAGTTTCAGAAAGGCCAAGTCCACCGGAAGAAAAAAAGCTACTTGTTGGGAACAAAAAACAGCCGGCATTTTCAAAAATAAAGTTGAACATAGCAGCAAAATAGAGTAACACATGCTCGTAACTTCTGTGGATATGCTGAGTTATGTCAAGGGAAGTGTGGCAATCTGATATAGATTCTTTGTCTCACAAGATTTACGTTGCACGCGTCACACTGGGACTCGATGTGGTGCCTCTGTGAGAAGCTGAGGCAGAATTATTCCCTCCCTACACCAGCTTGGATGGCTGAACGCAGAAGCCCGTTTCTGTCAAAGCCTTTCCGAAGAATAGATTTGAATGCACATTTTTCGCAAAGATAAACTTATTAAGCACTTAGGTCTCCTTTTGATTGGATTAACCTTTTATGACAAATCAAATCAAGGAACAGCAGTAGCTTCACACTGCAGGGGTTTTTTTTTTGTTCCCACTAGAATGACAGCTGGTGGTGAGAAGCTTTCATAGAGTTCATTAGAATGGCAGAGCATTAAAATCCTGGCTAGTTACTGTGGTTACTTTTGGTCTTGGAGAAGGATGCATCAGTCAAGTGAAAATTATTTTACCTGACAAAGTCAACACATAAAAAATAAAAGCATGTACAGTGGACCCCCGCAACAGCCATGAATAATTGACTGTCCCCGAAAAGTGGTTGTAATTGCCGATATTAATAGTTTAAACCATAAATATAGCACAAACTATGATTCACAAAACGCTTTATTAGCATTTCAAAAGCTTCCAACATCTTCAAACAATGCTCTACACTGAAAAATAAAGTACAGTACTAAGCATGCACATGCACAATGTTCATAGCGACAATTCTGATATTGATGACAAATTACAAATTGCCATAACGGTGCAGTCCAGTGTAAAATAATGAACATTTGACTTCGCAGCAAGACACGGGTGTTACATCGATGGTGCCGACGCTCTGGGGCAGCCCTGTGCTGGTGGAAAAGTCAGACGCTTTGTGGACCGCTTAGCTGACGTAGCAGTTAGCACGTCAGTGTTTACTGACAAGAATTTGCTGGATCCACTTAACAAACCAACGTGACACAACACAACACCAACTGCTGGTTATTGAGAGATTTTCCGCTGAGCTGCTTGCGAGTTTGATGTCACATTTAGTCCTTGTTTGGCGAAACTGTCGTGAGCCAAAGCAGACATTGGCACCCCCTTTTGAGCCATCCACCCCTACTGACTGTTGATCCCAGATCTTATACCAGTGCTGTTACATTTGTGATCAGATGAGCAAGTTAGGGACTCAGAGTGAGTGAGTGTGTGTGTAGGCAGTGCCTAACCACAAAATAATCTTCTGCCTTCCACTGCAGAAGTTTGTTTAAGAGTAAGTTGATTAGACAACTAGAGTGATGTTTTTTGGGCGTTTATGGCCGACGGTAACCGTTTGTTTTCTTACTTAAAGAAACACTAAAATGCAATAAATATCATACATACTGCAGACAGTCTTTTGCCACAAAATCTAGAACAGGCAGGCTTTTAGTGAATCCGGAGGATAGGTTCCCCAAACAATTGCGATTATGTGGTGATCCACTGTACTCGTGGTGAATATTTCACATTTTATATCAAAAAGCATTCCTATCCTTCAGAGCAAATGTATTGCTTTCGAGACAGAGGTGGGGAGGAGCGAGCTGTTTTCCCCTCTGTCTCTCTTTCCATCATTTAATGTCTTTGGTTGCAAAGAAGAGGTGCAGAGTTTTGCATACATTTGACAGCCTCCTGTACCTGTTTCGAAAGGAAGAGCAGTTTGTGCCGTGGCTGATGCTGTGTTACATTTTATTGCATCTGTAAGGAAACAGTCAAAAATCTCACTTTGGCTCATCAAACCAATACGGCATGAATGTTACTCAATGCACACATTCATCATATCTGTGCATCCACTGAAAATTGACTGTCTATAGCAGTCAGTGTAGTTTCATCTTGTAAAATTCTATAGTTTCATTGTTTGATATACCGTATCATCAACGCACTGGCACAAATTCTATTCGAAAAACAATTCCGCTTCTGCACTCAAAAGTACAGTTGTGACATCATGACACTAGTTTAAACACGTTTAAATTTACGCAAATTCACATTGGGTAAATTTTACTGCTTCTTGGCTTTTAACTGGCATTTTGTTCTCATGACCGATATCTTGATGTTGTGTGTAAAATGTCCATGGGCTTTTATTTACTCATGCGCATGTGTATGAGGTATTTTTTGAAGGAAAGGAGTCTATTTTAGAGAGACCTTTATTTGCACAAAGGCTTGTATAAAGGTGGAGCTCGACACGCTGGTGTTCGTGATTTCAACGTTCGTGATTTCAACGCTACGGGCACCTTTTACATACATCTAAGTGCCAGTTTATTTATACTATGGACAGATTCGGGTAAAATCTTTTAGCTGTAAATGACACACTGAAATGGCGAAAGACTGTTAAATTTGTTAATAAATATACACAGTATATATTTGAAATTACCTTATTATCTTAACAGATTTGTCCATGGCAAAATAATATACTCTCAGGTCAATTTTTTTACGTTTGTGGTTCATTATATTTGCCATAGATTTAGGCGTTAGGGGTATTTCCAACATTCCACAGAATTTTGCCACTTCTGTCATTTGCAACAGCAGCAACAAATGCAAATTTAAAAAAAATTCACTTTACATGCTGTTTCCATCCTTGTACACTGACAAGTGTGGACAATTCCAACACTTCAAGACGTGACTACATGTACAGGAGCTGTCTGACAGCAAAACGTACATCCCGTCAACTTTGGCGGCGCCACCCACATTACTTTTCATAATCACTAGCACACACACTTTCCCACCTGTCCGTGACGCAAGCTGTCTACCAAAAAGCTTCTTTCATTAACTAGCATATATGTCTTCTTTTTCTACTCCCCTCCCCATTTCCTCAACCTTGCACCCCTGTAGATTCGGATTAACAGGGAAGTAAGTACTTCACCGCTTGTTCTTCTGCCTGCCATCGCTTGAATACCCCCAACCCCCCCTCCTGCCCCCCCCCCCACGCCCCCACTTCGCGTTCCACGCTCCTCTATCCACAAATGCTCAGTGTCTTTCAAGGTTGTGTTTATTTAATATGAAAAGGACAAAAAAATAAAAAAGCCTTAATAATTTGCAATGTACATAGGTACGTGAGTCCTCTCAGCATTGAGGACCCCGCTGCATTTGTTAGTCCTCATAAGTGGCCTGGGAAGGAAGTTGAGTTGCCATGGTGACCGTCTCGCCAGAGGAAGGGGAAGCATCTGTGCTGATAGGTTGGCAGGGGCAAGAGGAATTGTGGATAGCAGGCCTGGTCATCCATCTCCATTTTCAACATATCCCCAATTATTTGAATCTGCGTACAACTCAGTTTAGAAATCCATCAGCAACACGGATGCACTTAGTTTAATAGGCTAGATGGCTTTTACAGCCACAAATATCAAATACATGCCATTAGGATTCTGTGCATCAAGAACATCTTCAGGACATTTTGTTTTTAGAGTTTCTTCTGATTATTTTCAACTTACTTTCTCCAAAATGTTCAGGGGTGCACATAACAATTTTGGTCTCAAAGAGTCACCAGAGGTTTTTGCTTTGGGCTATCTATATATTTTTTTGTTTGTTTTTTTTTGTTGTTGTTTTTTTTGTTTTGTTTTTCATGACCCACCGACCTCACAGGATGAACATAAAGACTTACAGGCAGTGGCGGTAATTGGCATGTGCGAAATGTGCGATCGCAGAGCGCGGAATGGCAACACAAAAATGCGATGTGTAATGGCATGACATATATGTCAAATATGTACAAATTTGTAAAGAACCAGAGCTGAACGAGTACGGCAAGCTAATAATGTCTGTTAATAGACACACATCCTATTCGTTACTTACACATTTTATGCACAAATGAAGGAATAAAACCTTTTTTGTTTTATGACCCTATACTTTTTTTTTCTTTTAGATCTTATTGCATGTGCTTTACATTTTATTAGTCTTAGTCTGAGCCAGTTCACAGCTTGTACACAGCCTGTACGTACAGTACCTACCTGTAGCAATAGAGATTCATATCGACACATTGTATATTGTTTCATACCTTGCATTCTGTATATACCTGAACTGATAAATACTTACCTTATCCAATGAGGCAGGAAATTTTCACGTTATTTATTCCTCATTTATGGTAAAAGGGGGAGCACCATGGCCCACACTGCATGAACGACAACACTACTCTACCGCTGTCCCCCTAAAATGCAAAATGCTTGGTACGCAATTGTGCACTGACAATTGACTTTTATTATTTCCACCGCCACAGCACCACTTATGTGCACCCCTGGTTATGTTTATATTCGCAATAGACTTGACAACATCCATGAACCTACCAGGTAGATGTTTTCAGAAAAATGAAATGTATTTCTCCTTGCAAGGTTAGGTAAACAGACGCTTCTTTTCAGGAGGACGCTTGCTCATCCTCTGTGTCCACGCATTAACCTCCCCCAGGTGATGTTTTGTCGTGTTTATTCCTCTCAAGACTGTGAAGGTGACTTCATTGTTAATCCATGTTCACCTCATCCCCTGCCATCCATATACCAAAGGCTGTGCCAGGCCTTTGTATAAAGGATCTAAAGAATATTATTTCTTAGAGACTTGAACTTAACGATTTGGGGAACCTGCGTAAGATTATTTTTGAAGACACCTTATTTGTGACAATAAAAAAGGAAGAATGCATGGGAGAAAAAGGTTATGGCTGGTGAGCTGATTATCTTTGCTGTAGTCCTATTTCGCATTTAAAATTAAATGCAATTTGTTTGGACTGCAACTACAGTCGTGGACACGTTGTGTTTCATTAACTTTGCAGATTCAGTTTTCATGTTTTTGATTCATATTGCTTCTAATTTGTTGTAATATACAGTTAGAATTATTTTTCTAAATTCAAAATTTTTTGGGGGGGGAGCGGGGGGGTTAACCCAAAAGATTTTGTTTGTTTTAAATGTGTGTGCGTGTGGAATCATTGTTTTTTTTCCCCCTTCAATAAATGAAATACATGAAAACATTAATTCTAAAATGTTGATGCAGCAAAGTTAGTGAAACACAAAATTGGGAATTTCTGGAAATTTTAAGAAAAATCTCCAGGGGAAGTTTAACAGAGATTACCTGAGCAATTGTGTCAACCCGTTTCGAATGTTTAATGAGGACAAATGGAATCTTGAAGGAAATGTTAATGATTCCTGTGTTGCATACAAACGAACTACGCCTGATTACCGACAAGCACAACATATCCCACCTGTCATCTGTCATTATTTAAAAGAGAACAGAGGAGGCAATCATAGTTTTAATGTTGTCATTGAACAACAAACAACAATCGATGATCTGAGTGGAGTGCAAAGTGCAGGCAGGGGGCGTGGCTTCAGTAGGCCAGTAGCATGCTGTGTGAACAGACTTGAGGGACGTTTTGACCAAGATTATGCTGCAAGATGTGTTTCCCGTTATAGTCTAACCTCATGTCATCGCTGTGCATTGATGAGCATCTCCAAATTTTGTGATGTTTCTCTGTTTCAACAAAAAAATACTTTTGTTGTTGTTGTTGTTGTTGCTTTAAAATGAAAAGCCTTAAAATTTGGATATGCTTTTTATTGGAAAGTGATGACGTTTCTTCTAATTTCCATTAATTCCCTTGGAAAGTTTTCAGTTTCCAGCTGAAAATGAACCTTTAATGTTCTCCATATTCTTACTAGGGATCTAGTTATTGTTCATTTAGTTGGCTCGACTTCACTGGGAAGAAACCTTGCTGAAGGAATCACATTTTGACAGATTTATTGCCGTTGGTACGTGATGGGGTCTTAAGAGAGTGTGACTCCTGGTGGAGGCTGTGAGTGAAAAGACACGAGTCAGCAGTAGGTCAGAAAGCACTAAAACACAGCACAGCACTGTCAGGGAAGCGGGTGAGACACACAGCTGTGTGTGAGACAGATGGCTTACTCGGCATGTTGTGCCTCTTTTTCTCTTTCAGGGCTACCATCGATCCAACCACTTCATCGCCTCTCAGGGTGAGTTTACTCGAGTATTGTGTGTGTGTGTGTTCTTGATGGTGAGCTGGGGTGTAATAAATTAAGGATTATGTAGCCAGTGAACCCACTCATGCACGGGCATATTCAAAGGTGTTATTGTGACTGGGTTATTAATTAATCACGAGGAGAAAGAAGATAATTAACGCATTAGTCGCATTCTCCCGGTCTCTGTGCCGTTCATTTGCCATGAACTCTGAGGACACGGAGCATTCGAGATTTCGCTCCACTGACTCCAAATTGTTAGGAGGAGTGTCATCTCCTTGGCAGCTCCTGTCACTAAGTCACTCAAGATCGCTCTTTCACTGAGATGAAACTAGGAAGCGAGAAGAAAAAAGACGCCAATAGGCTTTCTGTCCCGCTGCCTTCTTGTTTTAAAGTTGCTTCTTGCTCTTTTAAACGTCTCAAAGATGATTGATGTTCCTCCAGGCTTTCATAATCATCGACTGTTGTTTTGACTCCCATCTCCTCTTTCTTCTGCCGGCAATTCTCCTGTATAGCTTTATTAACGGCACAATCTTGAGAGATTCTGCCGTCAGAGGAAGGACACTGAAGTCCCAATAATACGGGAGCTCTCATGCAGCAGCTCCCTTATTGAGATGACAGGTGTTTGACGCTGCTCTTTCTTCTTTCACTCTGCCTACCAGGACCCAAGCAGGAGACACTCTATGATTTCTGGAGGATGGTGTGGCAGGAAAATTGTTTCAGCATCGTCATGATCACTAAACTGGTGGAAGTTGGCAGGGTAAGAAATGTGCACCCTCCTTTTTCCTCTCTTAGATCCACCTAGTGCTTAGATGGTGTGTTATATATGAATGAACTGTTTTTGTGACATTGTGTGGACTGGATAATCAACCAAGTACCAGTCCATTACATTTTCATTGTATTCTGACCTAGGGACTAATTCAATGAACAAATAGGGTGTGCAGACAAATGGGGGTGAGGCTCCCAGAGGTCTATATATATATATATATATATATATATATGGATATGGCCATGGCCATCCAAGAGGTAATATATCTATATATATATATATATATATATATATATGTATATATATATATATTAACCATACCAGTTAAATAAACACACTGAGGCTAGATAATTGTACATTTTTCAAAATACACCGGTAAGCAGTTGTATTATTCTGTTAGAATTCATCACATATTTGTGATAGAACATCAAAGGATGCGGCGTGTTATACATTTACATAATAGTAGTAACGATCATAGGCCCATGAACTGTTTTTGTTATGCACTACCTGGAAGGCACATATTATCTGAAGATCTACCATTCATCACTGGCTGCACAGGTTTGTTCTTTTAGTGTCACATGCAATAAACATGATGTATTATACCATAAGTGCCCCATTTTCCCTATCAAGTTCGAAAAACCTATTACCTCAATGGATGGTTAAAATCACACCATTTTTGGAGCCCTACCCTTACATGCAATTTGCTTTTCCATTTGGGATCGACTGTGAAAACAGTCAGCAAAGAAGAAGTGGACATTTTTAGGGTGCCTCCAGTTCATTACGCTGTGTCATGAAACATTTCAAACAACAACACATCCCTCTCTGGCAGGGAAGGAGCCCGAGTGTGTGAGCTTGAGAAGTTCAGACTAGATATAGTCGGGCTCGCCTCCACACACGGCTTGGGCTCTGGTACCAGTCCTCTTGAGAGTGGTTAGACTCTTTTCCATTCTGAAGTTGCCCACAGTGAGAGGCGCCGAGCAGGACTGGGTACACTTATTGCCCCACCGGCTCGGCGTCTGTACGTTGGGGTTCTCCCCGGTGGACGACAGG
Source organism: Phycodurus eques (assembly GCF_024500275.1). Classification (NCBI taxonomy): domain Eukaryota; kingdom Metazoa; phylum Chordata; class Actinopteri; order Syngnathiformes; family Syngnathidae; genus Phycodurus; species Phycodurus eques. Next base: position 28,138,476 of record NC_084528.1, on the reverse strand, counting down.
GTAGCTTCCCTCCGCCTTCGGGTGGAGGGACGGTTCCCGACTGTTATTTGAGCCTATGCACCAAACAGCAGTTCATAGTACCCACCCTTTTTGGAGACCTTAGAGGGGGTGCTGGAGAGCGCTCCCACTGGGGACTCCATCGTTCTGCTGGGGGACTTCGATGCTCACGTGGGCAATGACAGTGAGACCTGGAAGGGCGTGATTGGGAGGAACGCCCCTCCCCCCGATCAGAACCCTAGTGGTGTTCTGTTATTGGACTTCTGTGGTCACCACGGATTGTCCATAACGAACACCATGTTCAAGCATAAGGGTGTCCACACGTGCACTTGGCACAAGGACACCCTAGATCGCCGTTTGATGATGGACTTTGTGGTCGTGTCATCGGAGTTGCGGGCGCATGTCTTGGACACTCGGGTGAAGAGAGGGACGGAGCTGTCAATTGATCACCACCTGGTGGTGTGTTGGCTCCGATGAATGGGGGAAGATGCCGGTCCGACGTGGCAGGCCCAAATATATTGTGAGGGTCTGCTGGGAACATTTGTCAGAATCCCCTGTCAGAAGGAGTTTCAACTCCCACCTCCGGCAGAGCTTCACCCACGTCCTGGGGGAGGCGGGGGATATTGAATCCGAGTGGACCATGTTCCGCGCCTCTATTGCCGAGGCAGCCGACCGGAGCTTTGGCCGTAAGGTAGTCGGTGCCTGTCGTGGCGGCAATCCCCGAAGCCATCGGTGGACACCAGCGGTGAGGGATGCCGTCAAGCTGAAGAAGGATTCCTATCAGGTCTTTTTGGACTGTGGGACACGTGAGACAGCTGATGGGTACCGGCTGACCAAGCGGAATGTGGCTTTGGTGGTCGCTGAGGCAAAAACCCGGGCGTGGGAGGAGTTCGGTGAGGCCATGGAAAACGAGTTCCGGACGGCTTAGAGGAAATTCTGGTCCACCATCTGGCGTCACAGGAGGGGGAAGCAGTGCACCATCAACACTGTGTATAGTGGGGATGGGGCGCTGCTGACCTCGACTCTGGACAATGTGAATCGGTGGGGAGAATACTTCGAAGACCTCCTCAATTCCACCGACACGCCTTCACATGAGGAAGCAGAGTCTGGGGTATCTTTGGTGGGCTCTCCTATCGCTGGGGTTGAGGTAACCGAGGTGGTTAAAAAGCTTCTGCTTTACTTGTGCTTACTCCATTTTGAAGTCGTGTATTGATCAGATTTTCTATTGGCAGCATCACACAAAAATGGTCTCCAAAAAGGCCATTTTTGTCCGATACAAAAACTAAATTTCTCCCGAACCCATCATCCGATTTTCCAAATTTTGGGTGCTTTATTCTCAGGTTTTGGAAATCTTGTCACGTCGCCATTTCATGTGGGAAAATTTAGATAGTTGACTGATTTTTTGCTTTGTGATATTTTTGACATTTCTGACACAAATGCTTAATTCTAATTAATGTTCCAGTGTGGGTCAATTAAACAATTGAACATTGCATATAATGCATAACACAAATAAGTAATAAATAAGTAGGCATGAGCATTTGACTACATTTCCCTGATAGACAATGGCAAAACTTTACTTGTTAGTCTAGTGGTAATTATGAAATATGAATGGATTAATTCAATGGGCGAATCTATGAACTAACTACTAACAAGAAGGTTGACGGTGCAATATTTTTCATATGCAGGTGAAATGCTGTAAATACTGGCCTGATGACAGCGAGATGTACGGTGATATCAAAATCACTCTGCTTAAAAGCGAGACGCTTGCTGAATATACGGTCCGCACTTTTGCCTTGGAGAGGGTGAGTTTATGATCAATGCACGCATTTTGCTCTTACAATAATTGTCGGTGCTTGAAATGCAATTTACAACGGTATGGTGACGAACACCCGAATGTACAATGGTATCACCCACATCTTTCTACAAAATTGGGACGTACCCTCAACAGAATGTTGGGGGTCCAGTGATTGTGCCCTTTGGAAGGAACATTAAGAGCCAAATTCTATGCCACCTATTTAGGGGTGAGCTTTCCAATGGTACCATACTGTTAAGTGGTTAGGGCAAGGCTGGATTCAATGGTAGGTATCAGGCTTATTTCTGCTCCATCGCGTTCTATGGATCATTAGAAACCAAATTTTAGAGTTTCTCTCTTACCTGCTGAAATAAGCCCTCAAATTAGAAATAGCGTATTAAAAAAGGATTAAATACTTGACAGAGTTGGCTGCTGATATGCTTGAGGGTCACGTGTTTAATCGCTGAAGAATTAACGGTCATTATAGAGACGCCGCTGTCTGTCTTTCCAGCATGGCTGTTCCAGTGTTTGGCCCGGTTGGCCTTCTTTCCCGTCTGTCAATCTCCTGGGGATCCTCTCTGGAGGAGCTCCAAGCTTCTCAGAAAGTGACAGTAGCACAAACACGGCATTATCAACACACTGTCACAATTGCACTTTCGTAAGCGCGCGCTGCTGTTTATTCAAATCAGTAAGAATTTGGGAGCCGGTGTCAGCTTGTTTTTATAGAGACTTTATTGGGTGTGGGGGGTGGATTTCTGTCTTCAACAAATCTTTGCTTTGCAGCTTTACTTTGTCGTCTTTGTATAGAGGGAGAAATTGTTGTGTGACTGCAGCCAGCACCCCCTTGAGCTCAGAGGGCCTGAGTTATTCCTTTCCACGTCTGTAAAACTGCATCTGCTGCGAGTCTGCGATGCCCCGAGGCCCAACTGTCCTAGAAGACCTGAGACCCCATATAAATAATGCCCACAGCCAAGAAGTCTGTCACATCTATCACAGAGGGGGAACATCACTGAATAGATGGGAGCGCGTCTCAAAAAAAGGGGGCCCTGTGGCTCTGATGCAAAATGCTGTGTTTTACACACTCATGGTAACTTTGTTTTTGTTGATAGAGAGGATACTCAACCAAGCATGAGGTCCGTCAGTTTCACTTCACATCCTGGCCTGAGCATGGGGTGCCCTATCACGCCACTGGTCTGCTTGCTTTTATACGAAGAGTCAAAGCGTCGACGCCTCCAGACGCTGGTCCTGTGGTGGTCCACTGCAGGTAATCTCTTACGAGGCACCTTTAGTATCATAAACGGTGTAACGGTACCCCAACGGTACTCCAATATTCACGGTTCGGTTTTATATTTGGTACAGTAAGGAAACCAAATACAAAACAAACTGCGTATATTTTGTGTTAAAAAAGAAAAAAGGAAACCATTTTCATGACATTTAAAATGAAACAATTGCACTTGTTGTTGCCTAGTCTCTATCTGAGGAGTCCAGGAGAGGCTGATTAAATTCTGCATGAAGTTGCATTTGTACCACACTACTTTGTTTATCTGTGCTGCACTGTTATTCACGAGTGAACAAATTTGACATTCTACCAAAAAGCATGATGTTAGCCATAACGTCTACTTGCCAGAAGGTGAGCTGCACTGTGTTTGTTTGCGAACTAGACACGTGGCTAAAGTGCGACGCAGTCAAACTCCTTGTCCCTGAAATAATTAAATACAATTAATACATTAAAATGAAATACCTTTTCCTCAAAAGTCTACACACAACACACACATGGGGTGTTGTGTGTAGCATTTGGAAGAAAAAGAAAAAATACTCCTTTTGAATGAATAAATAATTCCCAGATACACTGTATGTTCTATGTGGGAACGCTTAAAATCATCCTGTCATATCACATAACTGCCCTGGTATTTGCTTATGATCATTATGATGGATAACTACTTTTTGAATAAGTCAAGAAAAAATTGGGCCATAGAAAAGGATACGGAGGGCTGAGTTTTGCACTTCTGAGATAAGGGATACAGTGCAGTCGCAACAGTTAAACAATAATCAAATAATTTTGTTCAATATGCATTATATGCATGTTTGTATTATGTTTTAATTTATCGTTTGTGATATCAGACCTGGAACTTTTCTGACACGCCTGGTATTAAATGTGCAACATCCCGTTAAAAGAAATACCAATTTGACAATTAATTATTTAATTTCAATTCATAGCTCATGCCATCTCTAATCACGATCTATCAAATTTGTTATGATTGTTGCATAATCACTGTATCATGAATACATTATCATTGGCATATCATATGATGACTATGATTCCCAAGCCAATTGTTTTGTATTTTATGTTCACAACGTAAATTTATTATTGATCAATGAATGAAACTTGTTGAACTACAATAAGAAAAGTCATGTGACAAACAGAAGTAAGCGGACGCAATTGCTGTCTTGCGTTGCTGTTTTTCGTCAAAAAGCATACCCAGATTTCAACCTCTGCAACGTTTCTGCAAGAACTACACACGACTCAGTAACAGTAGTGCTGACACTTGCACTTAGACCACTTGAAGTTGAAAAGAGAAAAAAACAATATACGTTGTTGGAACATCTTTTCGAGTAGTAAACAACAAGTCTGATGTAACAAACACAATAAGAACAGTGGAGTTTGCACGCTATCAGAAGAGAGAAGACTCTGATCTTTGAGGCTTTGACTTCTGTCGTTCAAATTGGGTGTTGCAGCAAAATGGACTGCAACAGCAACTGCATGTGAAAATGATTGAAAGACAAACTGGAACGACGCTCTAAGGCTTGAAGACGTACGAGGTTTCTAATGATGTTCTTTCTTTGTGTGGCAGCGTGGGAGCGGGCCGCACGGGCTGCTACATTGTGCTGGATGTCATGTTGGACATGGCTGAGTGTGAGGGTGTGGTGGATATCTACAACTGTGTCAAAACCCTCTGCTCACGGCGCATCAACATGATCCAGACAGAGGTCAGACCAACAAGTGGTTCAGCATCCATCCATCCATTTTCTGTGTCACTTATCCTCATTAGGGTCGCAAGAGAGCTGGAGCTGACTTTTGGGGAGAGACGGGAACTAATACTACCTGGACACACTCGGAGTGTTATGTACTTTTTTGGGGCGGGGGGCGAAAACTATTGATGAGGACACAGGAAACAATTATACACCTGCATTTATTGTATCCTCTTCATACTGTGACGAACGAATGCATGTCGCAACAGATTACACTTGGGGGGACGGGGGAGAGCCACGGCATTATTGAAGGGTCAAAAACTGAAATATAGCAACATTAATGCATATTTTTAAACAGGTGTAAAATAACAAATTGATTAAAGCAAATGTCTAGTGTTAGGAATGTGCTAATGACTGTACAGTATAACTGGGCATAAAAAGAAATTATTTCAACTTTGTGTCTGGCTTAATACTACAGTGCATTTAAATACAGGTAGACTTCATACAAATGACTCCATATACTTTTGTGCTCTACTGAGCATAGTTTTTCTAGAGAAGGAAAAAGAGAAATGTGTGCTGGTTTTCACGTTATGTGTATCCTTTCATTTTTTAACAGTTATATTGCAGGGTTAAAGAAAATCACAGTGCCAATTTGTTTTCTAATATTATGCAACCCTATCTGCAACCAATAGCAGGAGGTGGTTAAACATGTAAGTTACATATATATGCAAAAAAAAAACCTTCCTCTACTTAAAATCTGGGCAGGATTGGCGTCTTAAATATATATTTCAGCATCTTGTTAAGAAATCCAGTGAGTCTGCTTTTTGCTGTCCTCTCCCCTCTGGGACGATAGTAAAGGTTAGCATTGTCAATATGTGTGCTGCGCAGGCACGTCCTGTTGTTTAGATGTGCAGATAATTTGCATATTTAACATTTATTATGCAAATCTAACATTGGCATAGCTGTTTATTACATTTGTAGCGATTTGCCGCCTTCCCTTAATTAAAAACCTTGCCGTCCACAAATGTTTGTTTTCTTGAAGACGTGTTTATTTATTCTACTATAGCTTTGTTACACAACAAACATAATTAATTTAGAACAATGCAGGTCAGTGTGTTTTAGCCACTGTTGTATTGATTATATTAATTTTGTAGTGGCTGGCGTTGACTGTCTTATAGTAAGTGGTGCCTATTTTTCACACATTTCTGAAGAAGGCCTTTTTGAAGCATACTTATCTATATTAGGCATGTTCGATTATACGCGTGTATAAGTAATACTTTGCGTTTCTGAAGTTGTTCACTCTTTGCTGACAGGAGCAGTATATATTCATCCATGATGCTATTTTGGAGGCTTGCTTGTGTGGCGAGACGGCCATCCTGGTGAACGAGTTCTCGGTTGCCTACAGAGAATTACTGCGAGTGGATTCCCAGAGTAATTCCTCGCAGCTCCGTGAGGAATTTCAGGTCAGGATTGTTTGGGAATTTTGACCCAGCTGCATTCTGTTTGGGACACAATGGTCGACCTACAATTTATTCATATTTTGAAACTATTTTTCCCATAATAAACAATGAAAATAGAAATAAAGTCTACAGTCAAACTGTTCCCATAAAAAGAAACACGATTTGAACTCAAAATGTTAAGTACCATTTGATTGTAACCATTCTTTACTGTTATTCAAGTACTGTAAAAAAATAATAAAATAAAATTTTAAAAAAGGACAAAGGTTTAGAATTTAAGGAAGTGGAAAGAGGGAGGCTTCCTTGAAGGCAAGTCAACTTCATGCATCACATTATTAATTTCATAACACTCACACAGTTCATGTGTAAGAAGCTGTTAACAGCTGTATAACAAAAACAATATTGTGTACTCCTCATTAACCCGGATGACATAAACACGGCGGGAAATGCATCTACAGCCTCTGATTGAATAATTTTGGTCAAAAAGTGCCAGTGAGGTTGTCCTGTATTGAGCGCAGATCTCCTCTAAGTCTGATCAATCCTAATTTATATCAACGCAGAATTCTACATTTCTGTAGATACCCAAACTCTGCATATGCCTCCATGTTTTCATTCAAATGTATGTATTATTCATTGCAAAACTGAGGAAAAATCTCCCCATCTTGCAACGATACACAACACCCTAAAATTCATTTGAATGGCCCAGTCCCACAATTCTACGTTGTTTTACGTAATTCTGCCAGTGAACAAAAATGAACACAAAAATACAATAAAAATGTATTCTTTCTTGGTAGAGGCAAAAACAGCATGTGAAGTTTGACTGCAGGTTGTACTAGGCTCCATATTGCGCTGTAACCATATACTATTGTAGTTCTTCAATTAAAACAACAATAAAGTCATAGACAGTGACTGCAGCTGCTCAGCTTTATTAAGACATTTTGAAATCTGTGCAGAAAGCAGGAAGTCGTTCAATGAGCTTCTTTGTCGTGTTTGCGCCACATGTGCTTCCACAGACGTGTGTGTATTGCGCGGGATGATGATTCCGCCACTTCACTGTGTGACGGCATTAAAATCTCTGGTTGGTAACAACACGGTCACTGCACATTTTATTAGATGTTGATAAGGAGCGAAGAGAACCAGCTGTGTTCTCCAATGCTACTCTTGCGTCATCCTCCGCCCCCATCCTGCTGCAGTGCTTTTGTAGACCGCCGACCGCAATGAATCCCGCTTTAGCATTTCAAAGTGAAAACGGGTAAGCTCGTGCACTTCCTTTAATTTGATGCGGTTTCATCCTTATGTTCAACATAGGAATTATGAAACATGTATGTTCGGGATTAGGAACATGTGCGTGACACTATAATTACAAACATGCCTTGCATTGATGCTGCCGTCTTATCCAACGGTGACTGTTGTTCAAAAGCCTCCCTGCCGCCCAATAAAATAAGCACTTTTGCTTTGTGTGCTGAGTTCTATTATTGATGTGGAGCCTTTTTCTATGAGCCTTGCCAAGTGAGAAAGGCGAGACTTTGTTGGTTTGTTAGTTAGTTGGCAGAATGACTCACAAAAACTTCATTTCCATTCAACTTTGTGGATGGCTAACGCTTGTCCTGAGAAAGACAGAATTGGTGAAAAATTTGAAAAAAAACATTGAAAAGTTACAGAGGCCCACACTTAGCAGTTTTTTTTTTTGTGGTAATTGTAGCCACAAGATACAGTCATGGATAATATTGTTAGATCACCCTTGTTTTCTTCAATTTTGTCTTCATTTTAATTCCTGGTACCACCACTAAAGGTATATTACCTGAGAAAAATACAATGAAAAGACAACTGGAAATGCCTAAAGGCACTGTTTTTGGCAGCACAATGCCATAGCTATTGATGTAAGAACTGAAAACTCATTCAAATATCCATGTTAAGATGGAGGACTGGCAGTGATTTTGGTTATTACCAAGAAAACCATTGAAAATGGCTAAATATCAGCTCTTATTGTATTTCTCCAACAAATATACCTTTACTTGAACCAGGCATTAAAATGAACAAGAAACTGAAGAAACAAGTGTGGTCGACTAATTTTTTCCATGACTGTACATGTAATATGCACAAAATGCTAATTTTGGTTCATTTGCTGCTGGATTTAAGATTTGATCGTTTCTCACCTCAATCGGTCAGACTGGTTCATTTGGTCTGCGCTAATGTCATTACCATGTTCACACGTGACCAAAACAAACTACAGTTTAATGAAAGTGGATCAAAAGCAGCCTAATTGTTAGGAAGGCACACTTGGAAGTGGATTTATTTACAGTATGTTTTCCTGCTTTCTAATCTACTGCTATCTACTATTTGCAGGGGAATGCGAACAGCGACAAAACGAGTAATTGAGGCTCCACCATAAAAATGTTTAGAATGACTTCTAGTAGGAGTTAAAATCATAAATATACCACAAACATATTTATGATCCCAAACTATTGAATTTCATACTCATCGTACAACATTACCCTTAAAAAAAAGTTACAAATTAAATTTGATTTTGAAAAGTGCGCTAGTAGGGCATGTGCACATGCAGCAAAATCTCTTTGCTGCACTAACAACCCAGGCTGAATCGAGTTGTATCGCTTGAACCTTCTTCCGTGACACAATTACTACTTTCATATTTGGCATTGTCTTTGTTGCCATTTGTGGCATCTCAGAGCATTACAGAAAGGGCAAAAAGCTAATTATAGGTTCCATAGGAAAAAAATGCAAATAGGTGAATTTGTCAATAGCAAAATGCGATTAGGTGGGGGTTCGCTGTATGGGATTCCTTCCCTTCATACCTCACCATTTGAACATCTCCACTTGCAGACGCTAAACTCTGTGACTCCACACCTGGATGTAGAGGAGTGCAGCATCGCCCTGTTGCCCCGAAACCGAGAAAAGAACCGCAGCATGGACGTCCTGCCGCCCGATCGCGCGCTGGCCTTCCTCGTTACGACCGAGGGGGAGAGCAACAACTACATCAACGCCGCTCTGGCCGACAGCTTCCACCAGCAAGCTGCGTTCATCGTGACTCCGCACCCTCTGCCCGGCACCACGGCCGACTTCTGGAGACTAGTCTTTGACTATGGCTGCACAGCGGTGGTCATGCTCAACCAACTGAATCAGTCCAACTCCGCCTGGGTGAGGTCAAAGAGTTGTGTATTGATTTTGTTCCTGTTAATATAAACTTCGTGAGGAAAAAGTGAATGTTTGTCTTCACTCAAACAACACCAAGTGACCCTTTTTCCATAGTTTCTACATCAGTCGGAACTTACTCCACCACCCTCTGCCATCGCTCTCCATCTGTGTCTGACTGTGCTTGGGATTAGTTCCTTCACGCCATTTTGTCTGGCTTTGATCCCTGACCACATTGATCTCAAGGAACGACTAGATAACATCCGCCCCACTTTTTTTCCTTCCCCCTCCTCAAGTTCCATCTCCGGAGAATAGGCTTGTACTGCCCTCCAGCCCCATCGCAGGCTTCTTTTTGTTGGCGCCCCACTTTTCCAATCTCGGAGCATACTGCATGTCTTCTCTCGCCTCCTCATCCTCCTGCGCCTCCACTGCACTATTGCCTGTTAGAATTTAATTGTTTTTCATGTCGTCACTACAAAAAAGGAGGAAATATCAGCTGTGATCAAGATGAAAAAGGTGAAAGAAATACAGAGAAAATGTAAGAAATAATGAAACGCATGCCACTTGAAAATAGACACGGCTCTGCTTCTCCCATAAAATTGCATTTCCAAATGAAACACTTACAACCTTTGCATAATCAAACCTGGCTCGGTACAAATTTAAAATACATATTTCATTGTGTCACAGGCGGCCTGAAAAAGCAGCAGCTCACACAAAATCATTAATCTTGGTCAAAATTGCATTAAGTCAGTCAAAAGGCTTCTTATGTTTAAAACATGCAAGCAGTGACACTCGCTTCTGTAAAATAGATATGCAATAACTGCAACATGTTGAGTTAGGTCGCTTTCTCCCTGTTTTTATCAACTCCCTGCTGGAAGGTTTTTCTTTTTGTTTTTCGTTCGCTGCAGTGCAGCACGTTTTGGGTCCTGCCTGAAAATAAGAGTTGTTGCCACTTTTGGGCAACTTTAATCACAATACTCTGTTATGAGCGCTGTTGGGGAGTTAATTTGAGGGATTGGAGTTCTCTGCCTCCCTTCTTGCTGCAATCTCATAAAGAACATTACAGCTCCCCACCTCATTCTTTTCCTCGGCTATTATTAACACCAACCTGCTGTGTCTTGGCACCTCCTGTTGTTCCTTGACTCCTGTAACCCAAGTGAAATATAGACTGGCTTTAAACGCATCAGCTCTTCCCAGTATACCAAATGAACCGCCTTTAAATATTTTATAGTCAGAAATACCCTCCCACCTTCTTTGAATTTTATCATACCAGGTGGGTAAAAAAAAAAAAGTTCCAGGACCGCGGTCACTAAAGATGGAAGTAATCCCCCTGGAGTCTAACGCACTTCCCCAGCCTTCTCTGCCATGCCTTCATGCACCCCCAGAAGGATTCTTCCAGAATCTTCCACAGCGCCCTCGCCACGCCGATCTTGATGTCGTCCACGTCTTCAAAACGGGTCCCCTTGATGAACTCGTTCAGCTTGAGAAAGAGGAAAATAAATCACACAGAGCCAGGGTGATGTTGTTCTTGGACGTTCTTGAACTGTCGGATGCTTGGGGCATTGTGGGCAGGTGCGTTATCATGGTGAAGCAGCCGTGAGTTGTCCTGCCAAAACTCTCGCCTCTCGTCGCGCACTGAAGGAAGCAAATGTTTCCGGATTTTTCTGTAGATATGCCGGTTGATCAACTGGCCCACGTTGAAAGGGAGACAACTTGTAGTTTGTAGTTTCGGTTTATCATAAATAAGGCTACAGTCACACTGCAGCTCATGATGCCCAATTCAGATGACCATTTCCTGCTCCTTCAACTGCCATTGTGATGTTTATCGCCTTGAATGACGGATCCATATCCGATTAATATCCACATAATGTGGATACTTACTTTTTGACGATACATTTGAAATATGTTGATGTGAGTTCATGATGTCTCATATCCAAAACGAGAATAATTTATAACTGGCCACTGGTTGTGTACTTTGGTTTCTTAACGTACCGGTTGGAACCAGCAGTGTTTGATGCTCACTGGGACTGTGAGTCGTCGGGTTTCCACAAGACTAACTCGCTCGATTTGTTTCTTGTCACTGCACATCACGAGAGAGCATACTGTACATGTTGTTAGGTCTCACTCATAGTGGAGGTCGACACATTCCCATCAGGAGAGGGAATTCCTTAATTGGAACAGTCATGTTTTAGTGGTCTATTTTCATTCGGTTTTATGTCTTAGCATGAATTGTGTGATAAACAAATGCGAGTTGTATTGGGAATCTCTTGAGTTATTGAAGCGATACCATTCCCTAGAGTGTAAAACAGATTTAGTGTCACTGTTAAGGACTGTTTAGTTGGGAACACTCACACTTTAGTTCTCCTATTAATATATTTTATTCCCATATGGATTTTTGGACGCTTCCTTTCGCTCACACTTTGGAAACTTCCTCATTTCTTAAGGGCAGTGTTTCCCAACCTTGTGGCCAAGCCACATATTTATTTTATATTTATTAGAAAAGGGCACACCACCAAACAAAAAATGTCACCAAAAGTATGCATACCGAAATTTACTCCTAAATGTAATGCACTGGTTCGGTGTGTGCGTGTGTGTGCATTTTTTTCCCTGTGGTATTAATGGCAACAGGTGGATGCACAGATTATTTCTGGATTCCACAAAATTCCTTTCAATCTCCAAAATCTCAAATTTTAATCCCTTGTATTATCTTGTTTCTCCCACCTGTAGCCGTGCGTCCAGTACTGGCCGGAGCCTGGTCTACAGCAGTATGGGCCCATGGAGGTGGAGTTCCTCTCCATGTCAGCCGACGAAGATGTCATCACTCGCCTGTTTCGGGTCAAGAACGTCACAAGGGTGAGCATCATCGGGGTTTTAAAAAGAAACGCATGCACTTGTCATGTTGCTCCACTCACAAATGATGGCTTGTTATTATAGCCTTATTATAAATGCATGAGCTGTTGGCCACATGTGAGTCACCTCAAAGTCAAAGCACTGCAGAATTGTCTGTGAAGAAAGAAAAGATGAAGTCTGAACGGAATAATTAGAATTTCTATAGATCGACTTTGCGGGTGTGTCATCTGAAAGGCTGAATGCATAACCTGATGCCGGATTTCTACAGCATCGGCGCCCTCGTCATGTTATTTTGCTTTCCTGTGCTTACTCAACAGCATCTCTCAACTTCTAGAAATTATTTTAAAAATATAGTCCAAATATTTGTGTTAGGCTATTTATAGACTGCACCATCACAGTCCTTGGCAATTTATTTCCAAATTCCAATGTATTATACAGTGTATTCTATAGTATACAGTAGTATTTTTAATAATTATGTGGGCTTTCTCTGGGTTCTCCGGCTTCCTACCGCATTCTTAAAGCATTCATAATGATCACTCTTAAATGCATTAAACCACACCAGGATTTGTTTTAGGTTGCTTTTACCAAAATAAGGGCAGACTGTATTCAATTTAAATGTAATGTATTGAATGGTCTTTAACATGACAACAGATAATGATCTTAATAGAATTACTTCACGTGAAATGTTTGTAATTTTTCCACAACGTCAGTTCCTAATAGAAATTTCCCTCTTAGTCCTCCTGATGGGTTGTAGCAAAGTCTACTTCCAGAAGTGTCCAAATAATCTCAATTTGTTCTGTCAATCCAATCTGTGGCGCTGCTGTAATAAAATGTCATGCAGACCGCACAAACGGTGACTTACAGTCAGACCATGCAGGAAGGAGGAACACAAGTCACAGCGAAGCGGAAGTATCCGTGCTGGCTGATCATTTTGAAATCGTTTTTATTGATCGCAAAAAGCGGCCATGTCACGCCAACATCTGCTCAACAAGGTTAAGATTGTAACATGCGCTACTGAGATTGTTATGTGTATCATGTTACTGAAAATGATGCCTTGCATGAAATCTGTGGTATTTGTACCTGTTACATTTATGCATCACATGGAATATTAAATCAGGCCTCTCGGCATTCTTTTGTATTTGTACTGCACCCGTGCCATGTATTAAAAGAAAACAATTAGAACAAAACATTGTCTTTAAGAGAGTGTGTTGGATTTGCTCTTTTCTCACCACACCCAAATTTGCATTCATTAGCTCGTGTTTTTCTTTACACTTCATTATTCTTCTTTACACTTCACAATTATTGTTGATTGTGTGGATGCAGGTATGGTTTTATGCTCTGAAATCTGCATAAACACATGCATGAATTCTGCTCCCTGTCAAGCAATTACAAAAGAAAATCTGCATGCAAGACGTCCCCCGGCCGCCGTTTTGCAAGCGGTGCTGCATGCCGTGCCCGCAACTTCCTGTCTTAATTGGCATCCTCACCTCCTCTGTCCTTCTGCCCTTGATTTGATCCCTCTCTCGGTTTGGCACACGTGTCCCACTCCGTTCACACGGCTTTGAGGAAAGAGTGGGTGGAGGGGTTAATACGGCCAGGGAGGACTCAAATCACACAGATGTAATTCAAATCTCTACCTGGCAAAGAATTATGCCGGCAAAGTGTGACAATGATGTACAAAGTAGGCGGTAAAAAGTCAAAGGCAATGCACTGTAAGTATGTGCATGTGTGGCCTCGAGAGTCGTATTAGAAAAAGAGACACAGCCCCTCACAAGCAATTCCTCCCTGTGTCATTGAGGTCTTTCGCAAACCCAATTTACATGACTTACAGTTCTCAACTGCACCTTAAGTGTTCGGTGAGAGTCTTGAGGACAAGGTTATGAACACGCAGAGACCTCCCTCTGTCTCTCACTCACACACACGCACACACACACGGACACATACAGTTGGGGTGCAGACCCATATATCTCAGAGTCACTGTGCTGACTGAGCACAGCTGAGAATGCCAGCAGGCACATAGGGGAACGCTCAAATACGACTAGTAAACGACAGTTGCAAAACAAAAAAAAACATTACTGATGCAGCTGTAAATACATGAGAGTCAAAAGGCGAAATCCTTGGAATTGCTGAGTGACTGGCAATGCAACGTTGTACAATGAGAACAACAATATCGCAATGCAGTAATTATGCAGTGATGAAAATATTGGGGGACAGAGGGGGCAGCTACGTTGTATCACAATAGCAATGAAAGGGAAGGTAAACGTGTCCTCTTTTACATTAAGCATATTGAACAATCGAATAACTTAAATCAGTGAACACACGTGGAAATTTTCTTTTCCATTCCGAAAAGTCAAATTACAATAGATTTTTGTGACACGAGAAAGATCTGAATCTGTTTGATTTAAAAACAACAACAACAGTTGTTTTACATTCTTCATTTCTGCCCCCAAGTTAAGACAAAGAAAAGGCCAAGAGCTCGTCTTGATGGTCTTCGCTCATCTTCAGAACAAAGTGAACGGGTGAGGGCAGCTTCGTTGGAAGTAAAAAAAAAAATTTAAAAAACGTGTTTTGATGGCAACTTGTCATTGTAAAACATTTTGGTTTTTCATAATTTGAGCAGTGCTTGCGGGAAAACACAGTGGGCGCAGTGCAAAAACCGCCGTATCTTGATTTACGGCCACGCACGAAGCTCGCTGTCCCTAACAAAATACATTCGGCAATGAGTCGTGGGAGTGTCTGACTGCACTTCTTCACGATCGAAACACAGTCCACCAAAGTGGCTCGTGGGAGTGGCGGTGTTCACCTGCATTCGGCGGGTTCATGTCAAACCCTGCATACCACATATACACAATCCACATGCTTGTATTTTTCTATGTCATCTTCAGCTGCAAGAGGGCCAGCTGCTGGTGTGTCAGTTCCAGTTCCTACGCTGGTCGCCGTATCGGGACGTTCCCGATTCGAAGAAGGCTTTCCTCAACCTGCTGGCTCAAGTGCACAAGTGGCAAAGAGAGTGCGGAGAAGGCCGCACCGTGGTCCACTGCCTGTGAGTAATCAGTCCGCGACATGCACTTGAAGTCAAGCATCGACACTGCCGATGTCGTCATTTTGAATTGCATCGTATTATGTGAGCCGCCCGGCTCAATTGTCCTGATCCCGCAGTGCGCGCACCGCTGGATGAATATGAATGGGCCGTTCAGCGGGTTGCCAACCCGTCACACGTTCATCTCCTCCCGCCCCCCGCCCAAGAGCGCATCACTCAGCGGTGTCACACAGTATCACCCGCGACAATCGGGAGAGCGATTGTGGAGATCAAATCAATTACGGCTTAATAAAAAATTTGATGCTTCTCACTACGGCGAATTCAGGGCTGCCACGGCACTGACAACAATTGATTACCTTTCAATTGCTTTTATTGGTTTCGCAGGCTTCCATCACTACTTTGCTGCGTTTGCCTCGGGACAGTGAGAGTGGATTGTCCTTCAGTAGTTTATTGATATTGTCTCACGTTTGTGATGATCAGAGTAATAGTTTTGAGGAAATACCAGCATGCACTGTTCCACTATTTCTCTATTTCCCCCTACCCGCTTTTCCCAATTTTCCATTAGTGTCCAGGATGTGCACGGTCGAATATTCCTTTTCGAAGAGGGTTATCAGATTAATTGTAATACTTTGCTATTTACACCTTGACATTCACATCAGCCCTTTATCTATGGTATCCAGTACTCCATTAATCTTGTCAGAAATAACTTTGGAGTTTCTGAATGTGCAATGAGTTTCCAATACAGGAGAAAATGAGCAACAATGGGGGAGACATACACAATGTGTAAAGAAAGTTTGATTTGGACAACATTACATAATTATGAAAGTCCTTGTACCGATTATAGAATAGCAAAGTTTTTTTCCCCCACTTGACTGTAACATTTAAACTGCACGATGACTGGGTCCCTGTTCCATGTGGGTTCCCAATTAAGCCTCGGAGGAGACCCGGGTTCTCCTTCATCGTTGCTCGTTAGCCTCGCTCGTTTGGACTGGTGTCTGGTGTGCTTTTTGCAGTTTCCACTGTACTTAACACCCACCGAATTTAAGTCAAGCAGGTCCTGTGCCGTGGAAATGTGAAACGACACAGGTGCTTTGTCTTCTTCTCCCATGTGGTATCTCGTCCGCAGTAACGGTGGCGGTCGCAGCGGGACCTTCTGTGCCTGCAACATTCTCCTGGAGATGATCCAGTACCAGAACATGGTGGACATCTTCTATGCAGTCAAAACACTACGAAACTGCAAACCCAACATGGTGGAATCCCTGGTGAGAGTTTGTAAAAATGCAGTAAGGTGTTTCTCTCAGTCATGATGTTGTGTCACTTGAGAAATGGTTTGTATTTGTTCTTAGGACCAGTATCGGTTCTGCTATGACCTCATCCTGGAGTACTTGGACTGCTTTGAGGGGAGATAGCAACTAAATGCAGAACAAGTATCCCACATGCTTGATTTAAGGTCTCCTCGAGGCTCCTCTACGTCACCGCTTGGACCTGTGCTATTGAAAGTACTGAATTTGAACATGAATGAAAAACAATGTGGTTCAGAATTTTAACCTTTAATGTACAGCTGTGATTGCCTTCTTGTGGTGATGTTTTATCTTTTTTAATATTTTTGTGCCTGTGTACTTAAGCTCTGTTGTGCCAAGGCTTTATGTAGCCCAAAAAAAAAAAAATAGAAAAAAGAAAAGAGAAAAAAAATGTACACTACTACGAGCTACAAAATGGACCCGTTTTATTGTGAAGTGGGGTCAACTTTCACCTTGGCTGTGGTTCATTGTTTCATTCAACAGCAAAGAGGCTGGATACGGTTCTCGAGTTACAACAGCGTTATCTGGACGTTTTCTTTCCCCTCCGAGAGCAAAATATACACTCACACAACAGCAGTTCACTGTCCTTGTGTATTCTCTAGCACACCATAAACTGCCTTATTCTCTGACAATGAGACACAAGAAGACAAAGTCTGGACAGACCAGCCGAGAGATTTTCCAGTATAGCCATGTCTTTTATTTTTTGTCGTATTGTGTCAGCCACACAGATGATCTTTTCCCCGGACTTATTATAACTGTTGCAGTGCCAAACCCTATGACTGACTGGAATCCTCCCTTTACTTTGTTCTTCTGCTTTAGCTTGCGATATCTGCCTACATTCAGTATGAACTTCACTCCATGATTGTATCTCATGTCCAGTGGGAAAGAAAAAGGAGTATGAAAAGTATTTTCACCAACATTAGTAGTGTATACTTTTGTTGATTATTTGGTAACATTTGGATTTCTTTTCTGAGGCCTCTGCATTGAATTGTACTGCTGAAGCATTTTGGCAAATGTGGCATGAACGATCATTGTTGTTTGTTGTGGTGTAAAAAAAATGACTCTAAATAACAAATACAATCAAACAGTTAAAGAAAAAAATGTTAGATGAACTGGACAAACGTCTCCTGTAATTGGCTGGATTTACACCAACATTTAGCGTCTTTAGTGCTAGCATACACATTACCGGTATTCAACAACTGTAAAAGTTGCTGGAGGGCTTTATATTTACATTTTATTTTCCACTCAGTGCTGAACGCCAAAACAGAGTGAAATCAACTATATCACATTTTTAAGCATAGTTTTCCAGAAGCGCTAACACTTTGTGGAAGTAAGCTAGCAGTTATCGAATCGAAGCTAGCTAACTGCCTTTAATATGTGTCATCACTTCTCTGGTCAGTTGCTGTTGAAGATGTTTGAACATTTGTTAGCGATGTTAACAAAAAGCATAACATTTCTAGAAAATATACAAACTTTTTTTGTTACCAGACATGGCAGCATAAAATGGGAATGTTACATTTCGACATAGTTGAAATCCCATCAACAGTAATTTTATACAAATGATATTAAAACAGCGGAAGAGTCACTGGTAAAAATCGTATGACATGTCAGATACACATTAAAAAGACATGAATGCACCGGGAGGGTATTATTCTCACTTTTCCTCATATTTTCCTCCAAACGCAGATAAAATGTTATCCGTTACCCCCCATTATCATCCATCATCACCCTTTAAAATGCTCTGGCTAGCATATCTCCCGAAACAGCATAAAGAGCAGCTTTTTCCTGGATGTGTCCTAATAGAGCTCTGAAAGCCACAGAAACCGACAAATGGCAGCAAGGTGAACATTTTGCAGCTGCACGGAAGAATAATAATGTGCCCATCATGGCGCTCACACAAAGACAATGGAAGGAGAATGAGGTAGCTACTGTTTAGCCAGCGATCAAAACGTACTGTACACGATCGCTGGATTAAAGCAGCAAGTGCCTGAATACTTTTTTTGTGGCAGGTGGCGAGAACGTGTATATACAGTTGTACATTATACGATGTGAATACGATACTATGTTTGCCCAATTGTGACTACTCCATAACCACAAAGATGAATGTCCTGTAAATGACATTTTTCTGAGTTAATCTGCGGTTTTAACAACCACGTCCATTCGGGTGCAGCATGTTTAACTCCTTGGTCATCCCCCCCCCCCAAAAAAAAACAAGCCCCCCCCCCCCCCCCCCAGAAGATCCTCCCACCATGTGAGTGCACTGTACTTTTGCCATTCCACAGCTTTTAATGACAACTGCGCTCCGACTGCCATGAGAGTTCTGTTGACTTCACCTGTTTTCTGTATGAACCAATGATACATGACTACTGTGTTTCTGAGCATTGTGTTTGTGAAGAAAAGTGTGTATTTACATGGCGAGATGGACAAGAAGAGGAACTTTAACAATAAAAAAAAAAAAAAAAAAACAAGGTGGGGAAAGAAGTGTCAACTTATCATTGCATGTCAATTCAGGGGCTTTATAATTGATTTGTCAGTAGAAGAATGAGCAGGACATACTTCCTACTGTTAGTCTTTGAGCCTCCCTATGGTTTCTCCTGCGGATGTGATTCAGAGCCTCCTTGAAGCATCAACATTGGATCTCCCTCTTTCTCATCCCCCACCTCTGCCAAGAGTGAAAGGAAGCAGTTTTGATCACAGTTTGTGGCAAGAATCAATTAGATTATGCCTGTATCTTTATTTTATACTTTTAGCTGGTTTTTTTTAAAGAAATTTTTGTCTGCATGTATATGGTTTATGCAGATATATGTGCAGTATTTTAAAAGTATTTAGAAATATTTTTGCCTTGCAGTTTTATTTCTGCTTGTGAGTTTGGTGACCTGTTCCTGCCCTGTTTTTAATTGGTGTAATATAACACACGTTAGTGGTTTATATTGCAGTAACTGCATCCTCTGCCATCCCAAAACCTAGGAGACCTCAGATCCATCCGTAAACACACAGCAGCACCAATTCTGGTCCTGACCACCAATGTTACAAATTGGGTTGCAGCGTTTGCTAAAGTATTGGGCTGGCATCGTGTAGTCGGCCTCTTACCAGTGCAGGAAAGTGACCAGCATGGAAGAAACCATAACGCTTTTGCCATCGGGCTAAAAATACAGCTCAAGCAATTTGTTTTCACTATCCACCCATTAATTCACTGTGGCAGGTCAACGCAGTCCATGATAAAAATGTTTAATTCGCATCTGCCCATGCAGTACCACCGTCCTCCAGCACACCAGCCAGTTGTGTTGACATTGTGCCAAGGAGTCCATCCAATTATGTGAAAATCTTAATAAAGTTTGAGTCGCTGTAACATTTCCCCTCTGCCCCAGAATTAAGTGGTGCCCCTATTCATGAACACCATCTTCCAGCACTCAGTGAAACATTTTGGAAGTGTGCCACATGGATCAAAGAAGAATCCATAACAATTTCGAAAGGATTCAGATGTACATAAATGAGGATCCAGGAATTTAGTTGGACTTTTTTGCCCTTGGAGTCATTACGGAAGTTTTGCCACCCGTGGATGAAAATTTGATAGTCCAGAATGATCGGCCATTCAAGTGCCTCCACTTTCCAGCAAACATCAATCATGACCTCAAAAACCTTGTTAGATTGGTGACACTATTGCCAAGGAATTACCCATGACTACCATTACTAACTTACTTTTGCAAGGATCCGGATAAAGGTTGCAGGAATTTATTTTTACTTTTGTTCCTCCTCTTCCAATACACAGCTTCAACCAAGTTCTTCACAAATGTTTGTCCAGCGGTGGTCCATGACAACTTTGCAAGGCTGTGGATCATACACGTAAGGATCCAGAAATTGCTTTTTCACTTTTCAGCCTTTGTGGTGGTGACACGAGAGGTTCCACTGTATATACAGTACACAGCATTAATTGTGATTTACTAAATTTGGGTAATGGAAGCAAATTAAATCTTGGTTGAAGTTCTGGATCAAGTTACTGACGTCATAGTTTTTGCGCCAGTCACTTCTCCGTCGCTGGTAGTGTCGTGTTACACGTTGCTGACTTTTATTCATCCATTCTGGGATCAATTTCGACTCAGTGACCGCAGGTGTAAATTTGAATCTCTATGTGCCCTGTGAGAGTCTGCTGGGATAGTTTCCAGCTCACGCATGACTGCACAGAATAAGCAGTGGGAAATGGATTGGATTGAGTCCCCGTGCTGTCAGTTGAGTAGTCTGTCCCCAGGAAAAAAAAAAATATATATATATATATATATATATATATAGGCAGTGCTGGTCATGTGGCTTTACATGGCGTCCATTGGAAGATTGCATGTGTCCTTCACATGACACTTCACCTGCAAGAATACAAGATAGATTCAATGTAACCTAGCTAAGAACTTTTATCTAGTTAATGTCGGCTAGATTTATTTTTAATTTTTTTCCCATTTCACCTGAAGAAAGCTATAAGGTCGTGAAATCTTTTGCAGCGTGTTCCAACATCCTTACCCGCTAATCCTCGCCCCTTGGTTTAAATTGGCAAGTAATTGGAATCTTATCATTTAATTCTGACGGTGTAATGAATTTCCCCGTGCGAGTTAAGTTATCACCGAGCCGAGATCCAGCTGAGCTTTGTCATTCCTCCGCCGACCTCGCGTTCTTACATTTCTCGTCGAAGCGAGATGGATGTCAGCCGCTTTTGGGCTCCCTGCTGAGATTTCAAGCTATGCAAACCTCTCGTGAGACGCTTCCTCAAAATGGCAGCAAGGCCTGACAGCTAGTGGTGCCAGCTGGTGTTACTAAGGTTGGCGAGCGATAACAGATAGCGGCTCTGGAACAGCCGATC
This sequence comes from Phycodurus eques, assembly GCF_024500275.1. Lineage (NCBI taxonomy): Eukaryota > Metazoa > Chordata > Actinopteri > Syngnathiformes > Syngnathidae > Phycodurus > Phycodurus eques. The sequence goes on along the minus strand of NC_084528.1, from coordinate 28,117,073 downwards.
GCTCGTTGAAAATAGCTAAGACATTTGATATGTTAAAGCGACTTTCTAACGCCTTAAGCGTGGCAAGATGTCTGTGGAAATCAAAGCTCACTGGTATTAAAATGACTGATAATAATTCCTTCTCTCACTAAAACTGGATAGCATCCAATATATATATATATATATTTAAATTAATAGGATTTTAACCCTTATCAATGCTTCAGTGAATAAGGAAAAAACAAGGTTAATTTCCTATAGCGAAGTCTTTCACAAACTTGTGTCATTTATCGTTTGGTATATGTCCATGTTAAGGCACCACATGGTGTATAATTCTAACTTTGGGTCCCTGGAACAAACTACTACTTCCACATTCGGCCAAACATGAAAGCGACTGCGACAAAGCAGCCGTAGGAACTTTAAAGAGACATGAAAATATCTGATGTTTAGGCTTCCTTCGTGTTTCCACTGCCCGAACGCGGCAGACGTGAAGAAAACAAAATTTTGGCACGGTGACTGTCAAATAATCATGTCATCAACCATGGCTACGCTCGTTAGCTAACCTGTTTTCTGGGTTTGGTCATGTGACGCTTTATACCCGTGTAAATTCCTGCATTAGAACAACGTTGTATGTTAGCTTTGATGAAATTTGCATCTAAACAGGTTGTACACACTGATTTCCAACATCTTAACCGATTTTCAAAATGTAAGAGGTTTCCGAACAGAGCGGCGGAGAAAAAAAAATGTCTCCCAACACACTCAACACCGCAGGGTAATCGTTTGGATACATCCGAAAATCGTGTTCTTGTTGACTGATTGCTCAAATTCGGCCCGATTATCAGTATACGTGTACCCTGTCGTAGAAATAATTTTGAAAAATGTTACATGAGACAATATTTGGTGAGGGCCAATAGTTACAATATGGTCAAGCATTGCCGACTCACAGCTCGGTAGTCACAAATTCACCTATTTATTTATTCTTTCTTCTTCAGCTGTTTGCAGAAAAGACCTCGCTAATCTTTTCATTGTGGGAGTTGGAGCGAGGGCGCATAGTTTGATGCATTTCAAAAGAAAAAGAAAAAAAAAATCAAATCATCCGTAATCCTTTTATTTTCAAGGTTAATGTTGTCGAGTGAATTTTAAAGTAAATGTTACGTTGGTGGTTTAAACTATTAATAAAGGGAATTATAAACATTGTGGGGGGGGGGGGGGGTCAATCTTTTTTTTTTTTCTATTTGCGACAGAGGGGGTTACTGTATATCAGCTTTGTCTTATTCTTTGAGTTAGCATTTTGCATCCTTTATATTGTTGTTGTCATCTCAAGTGTGGCAGCACTCACAAATGTTCTGCAGTATTTGTGCAACCATCAAACACGACCAAAACGCCCACACTAATACTATCAGTACCTATGTCAAGGCTATTTATAACATTGATATCAGATTACATGTCACTGAAGTCACATTGCTCTACTTCCTTTGTCAGCAGATACAGCAGAAATGTTCCCATTTTTCTGAATTGTACTTTTAATTGACAAACACTCTATTTGGCATTTTCATCTTGGACCGTTCATGTTGTAATGTTGCTATAGCACTAAAATAGTGTTTCATACACAGGCTGCCTACCAGACTGCGGTTCTCTACAAAGATTCACTCAGTTTGTGTTCATTTCATAAAGCACACAGTGTGAGATAGGAGTACACACACATATAATATTGTCAAACAGTCCGGTGCTCTCTGTGTGATAGCGTGGCCGACAGCACAGGTGGCACCCGCTTTGTGGTCAGCCGAGCGAGGCGGTTGCGTCGCTGGCCAGATGGAGCCGTCCGCCATGTTTCCTCACTGGTTTCATTGCCACATTCGCAGGAGCTCTTATCTTGGGTACATGTCCCTCAGCCCGCTAATATTTACAGTTTATGAACACAGAAAGGGAAGTGTGTGTGTTGGGGTTGTTGATTCTCTAACCGGGATCAGAAGGCACAACAAACAGGAAGCCCACCGCAGATAACCACAAGCAGCGAAGCGTGTGACTCAGGCAGCTTTATATCACCCGTGTTGCGCCGGTAAAAATTGGACTGTTGTCTCCCCACCACCATCAACACTGACGAGACCGAACGTAGTCGGCCAAAAGGCAATAATATCGCAGACACGAGACAGCTGCTCTTAATTAAAAAAAAAAAAAAAAAACGGAGGGAAGCTGCCGAGCACAAAGGTTGAGGACGATGTTGAGGGATCAAGATATTCATTTCGAAATTGCCACCGTTTCATGGGGTAAGCACCGGGTTATTTTGCTCCGAGGAGAATGCCACATTCAAAAACCAGGACATTTTCAGAACAGCGCTCGAAATTGGTTCAACTTGCAAATCAATGGACCCAAAATTAATCCACATGCGGTAATCTGATGTCAATGGCACGTGCCCAATGTTATTTGGTGGCAAAATATTAATTATCCTTCTGTTATGGTTTTGGAGTTATTGAAGTTTCTATTTTTCATGAATATACAACTAGTTGAAACAAAAACACAAGTCAAAATGGTGGCTGCACCCACAGCAGAAGAAAGAGGTCAACCTCAAAAATATCGAAACACAATCAATCCGACAGAAGAATAGAAAACTAATGAACATAAACAACAGAAGCACGTCAAATGGAAATCACAAGCAGCCAAAGACAAGCCTGAAACAAAACAGGCACAGATATGAAGACTACAGAACAGGTGATGGTAGTGAATAGTACAATAATCCGGCGCCTTCCTTCTACTTGTGCTGCACCTAAATACGCAGATGATCGTCATTGTTCGTAAACCAACACTCGTCCAGGAAACTGCGGGAACACAAAACGTTTGAGCACTTGAGCAGAGAACACAAACGTGACAAGTGCCCTCCCAAATGTATAGTCAAAGAACGAGACTGCCAAAAATATATTTGTTGCCTTGAATAGTTTTACGGTGGCATAGTTCCAATTTCCCAGCCTTTTTTTTTTTTTTTTTTTTTTTAAATCCAGCACAAGCGCTTCTATGCACATATATGGAGATGTTCTTGGTAGAAGCATGTGGACATGAACCACTTGTAGGTTGTGGCCATAAAGCATCACACGGCTGCCATTAAATGTGAGAGATGGGCCGATCGAAAAGGTCAGCCAATGCGGGACTGGCTTATCCTTCACTTCATTTAGAGCGGAAAAACGAGGCTAGTAGCAATGAGTTGCATCAATCTTTTTTTCATGGCGGTCCTTGGCAAACGCCAACGGGTACAGGCTATTTTAATTTATTTTCCACTTTGCGAGCAAAGACGCGGCATGTAGAAAGGACCAGTAAAATGTGAATGACATATTTAAACTAAATAAGTTGCATTTCAGCAGCTGTTGCTCTGGAGCGCTGGTCCATACTAAAGACGAATGGATTTTTTTGTTTGTTTGTTTCTTTAACAAATCAAGTAAATTGAGATTATTGTTGAAGATTTTTTTGCTGGTTTAGGACAATTTTGATGTGCTGAATATAAATATCACATTGTTTTTGCTCAATCAGGTTAACTTTTTGAACTATGGCCACGTTTTTGTTTACATGTACAGGTATTTTCGCAAATAAACGGAGGTCCATGCTCTGAAATTTGAACAATGACGATCTAACATTCAGTTTACAACTACTTACTTTCATCAATGTCTACTATTCTAGTTACAGTTAACAAAGTTTGTAACCTTTGATTAATAAACTGGTAACGACTTGACATAAAAACGTGACCTGAACAAGATAAATGGATGTCATTTTCAGATTCAGCGAGGCAAAAGTGTCCTAAATCAGTTGAAAAAACTTAATTTACAAAAACTTTTTTTGAGTGTGTGTTAACAGTGTATGTAATTAAAAAGTAACTTGAAGAAATGATATCTATGAGTGCCAAACAAGGGATGAAGAACTTTTTCCCAAGCAATTTTAGTCCTCAAGGGATGACACAACGATCGAACACACATTTACAGTATTGATATGTATTTTGAGCCGTTTCGGAGCATATCGGAATCAGATCAAATGCTCTCACGAGCCGCATATTGCCCGCGAGCTGTAGGTTCCCCAGCACCGTGATCAATTCTTAACTGGATTATCTCCTTCAACCTTCTTCACGGTGGCTTTATGTTGGAAGAGTCCTCACTCACCCCTTGTTCTCTCACTTTTGATTTCCCTTTTCTCCTCCAGTGGTTTGGAGATGCATGCGTCTATGGGGAGAGAGATGTCTCAAAATTATTTGCACGTGTGTGTTTCAAATCCACAAATATATTATCTCTCTCTCTCTGTATATATATATATATATATATATATATATATATATATATATATATATATATATATATATATATATATATATATATATATATATATATATATATATATATATATATCGTCTCTGCCAGGGGTGGGCAAACTTTTTGGCTCAGGGGCCACATTGACTTATAATTTGACAGGCGGGCCAAGGCAGGACCCCAGATGCTTACATATAAAAAATAAAAGGCATTTTAGTATTAATTTTAGTATTAATACTTAGATTTAATTTGAATGGAAACAGTGTTGTTTTGTTGATCACCTGTTTTTTTGCCAGTGCATCAAAGTCTGGTGTTAGTTTTGTTGTGGCAATTCTCAGAACACATCTGAGGTGTTTATCACTCAGCTGGGATCGGTAGGTTGTTTTGTTGGTGTTCATCACACATATGTAGAGCCAAACACCACCAAGCATCCTCTGTGCCATCTTCTGGATTTTTGGAAAATTGTCTCATCCAGTTTGAGAGTTGAACTTCTCTATTAAGACACTATCAGGGTCTTGTGTGAGGGGACATGACACCAGCTGAAGTGACTTGCCAATTGTTCCGATGGCAGAATTCTCCATGCAGGTCGTCTAGTGATTTCCTATATTTTTCAGCATAGCTAGTGTGGGGAAATGAACAAATAACTTGTTTGGCTGAGATGTTTGTATACATTTCATGCACAAACTGGTCTTTCCCTTGCAGCTTCACATTCACCTCATTCATATGTCAGTATGTCAACAGCAAAAGCTAAATCGCAAAGCCAATCTGTGTCACGCAGCTCAGGAAATTCGTCAGTTTTCTCCAGTAACGCCAGAAAAGAGATCGTGTTTGAGATCCCACACTCGATGGCACAGCACACTTTCCCTGAACTTAACCAGTGGTGAGGGGGTAAAGCAAGTCCTGGTGATCAGAATCAGTATCTTCGAGAAACTTAATGAACCGACGATGCCAAAATGCCTTTGCACGAATAAAGTTAAGGACTTTTATAACTGGCTTTACTACATGGTCACGCTGCAGGACAAATTTACAAAGTGCTTCCTGGTGGATTATGCAGTGCAGGAAAATTACCTCCTGCTCAGGGTCGTCCTCGTTTTAGCAACCCGATGTTCTTTCCAGTAAGATTTGGCAATCGTTCTGTCAATCCATTCTCAACACCACTTATCCAGTTCAGGGTCACGGGGCACTGGAGCCTATCCCAGCTGACTTCGGGCGAAAGGCGGACTACACCCTGAACAGGTCTCCAGTCAGTCGCAGGGCACATATAGACACGAACAACCATTCACACTCACATTCAAACCGTCACTGAGTGGGAACTGAACCCACGCTGCCCACACCAAACGTAGGTAAGTTCACCACTACACCATCAGTGACTGATTTGGCAATCCATCTGTGGTAATGTTAGCAAGCGTACTCCAAGATAGCTTGTGCCTCTTGATGACACCCGACACGCTGTCATACAAATCCTCTCCTTGCGTTTTTCCCTTCAGGGATTCCATGGCCATAAACTACTCCGTTATCTCGAAATTGTCATTAATCCATCCATCCATCCATCCATTTTCTGAGCCACTTCTCCTCACTAGGGTCGCGGGCGTGCTCTAGCCTATCCCATCTGTCATCGGGCAGGAGGCAGACTACACCCTGAACTGGTTGCCAGCCAGGGCACATAGAAACAAACAACCATTCGCACTCACAGTCATGCCTACGGGCAATTTAGAGTCTCCAATTAATGCATGTTTTTGGGATGTGGGAGGAAACCGGAGTGCCCGGACAAAACCCACGCAGGCACGGGGAGAACATGCAAACTCCACACAGGCGGGGCCGGGGATTGGACCCGGGTCCTCAGAACTGTGAGGCTGACGCTCTAACCAGTTGGTCACCGTGCCGCCTTGTCATTAATCCCTCTGATAAAAATGAAAAGCGGAGCGGTATCCTTTATGTCATTACTTTTGTCCAGTACCAAGGAATACAATGTAAATTACTCTTCTTTTTTTTTGTTTAGCTTGTTAGCTAGGTCTTCATTAATTAGCTTAACACGGCGAGTCATTTTCCTGAGTGATAAGCTGATCTCAAATTTGTTCTCGCTCTCAGGACACAAGATATCTCTACCATGCATTCTTTCCTTGGGAAAGAGGCTTCCTGGTCTTTGCTAGTTTGAATGGCAGCAAAAAATAATAATAATGGACATGCTGGTGAAAGATACAGGGGTGATGAAGAAGTAACGGGTAAATTCGGCATCCAGGTAAGGAACCTCGAGGGACAGATGGTGGTAGACTTTGCAAAAAGGATGGAAATGGCTGTAGTGAACACTTTCTTCCAGAAGAGGCAGGAACATAGAGTGACCTACAAGAGCGGAGGTAGAAGCACACGGGTGGATTATATCTTGTGCAGACGATGTAAGTTCTCTGAAAGAGGTTAGTGACTGTAAGGTAGTGATAGGGGAGAGTGTGGCTAGACAGCATAGGGTGGTGGTGTGTAAGATGACTCTGGTGGTGGGGATTTGAAGATATGGAAAGCTGGAGTGGCAGAAGTATGTTAGAATAGTACAGGACATGTATGAGGGCAGCAGAACAGTGGTGAGGTGTGCTGTAGATGTGACAGACGAATTTAAGGTGGAGGTGGGAGTGCATCAGGGATCAGCCCTGAACCCCTTCCTGTTTGCAGTGGTGATGGATAGGCTGACAGATGAGGTTAGACTGGAATCCCCGTGGACCATGATGTTTGCAGATGACATTGTGATTTGCAGTGAAAGCAGGGAGCAGGTGGAGGAACCGTTAGAAAGATGGAGGCATGCACTGGAAAGCAGAGGAATTAAGATTAGCCGAAGTAAGACAGAATATATGTGCATGAATGAGAGGGGTGGTGGGGGAAGAGTGAGGCTACAGGGAGAAGAGATAGCAAGGGTGGAGGACTTTAAATACTTGGGGTCAACCGTCCAGAGCAATGGTGAGTGTGGTCAGGAAGTGAAGAAACGGGTCCAAGCTGGTTGGAACGGGTGGAGGAAGGTGTCAGGTGTGTTATGTGACAGAAGAGTCTCTGCTAGGATGAAGGGCAAAGTCTATAAGACAGTGGTGAGTCCAGCCATGATGTATGGATTACAGATAGTGGCACTGAAGAGACAACAGGAAGCAGACCTGGAGGTGGCGGAAATGAAGATGTCGAGATTTGCTCTAGGAGTGAGCAGGTTGGATAAAATTATAAATGAGCTCATCAAAGGGACAGCCAAGGTTCGATTTTTTTGGAGACAAAGTTAGAGATAGCAGACTTTAATGGTTTGGACACGTCCAGAGGAGAAATAGTGAGTATATTGGTAGAAGGATGATGAGTAGGGAGCTGCCAGGCAAGAGAGCTCGAGGAAGACCAAAGAGAAGGTTGATGGATGTCGTGAGGGAAGACATGAGGGCAATTGGTGTTCGAGGAGGATGCAGGAGATTTACATGGAAAAGGATGACATGCTGTGGCGACCCCTAAAGGGACAAGCCCAAAGGAAAAGAAGAAGAAGAAGCTGTGAAAAGAACCTGCAATGCATCCACCCCAAGAACCAAAACATCACCCCCCCCCCCCCCACACACACACACACACACCCCTCCCCGCCCCCCCTTGTGTTGTCGTTGAGCACTTTTCCCAAGGATAGAACTCATTTGTATTATACAGAGAAAGAAGGGGGAAAAAACACTTCAACATTTGATTTCCTACTTATCCATGTTGGTTGTATGGATTAAAACATTTTTTTATTTTTTTTTAGTTTTAGTGGTTTATTTCTGTCAAGCATCATATTTTCATACCCAAGTAATCACCATTAATATTCATGTTTTTTGTGTGTTATTTATTATTATTATTTTTTACAGATGTCCCAGTGATGCTGCAGCAGGCCTATTAAATTGTAGAATTAGCATAATCTGCTTTTAAAAAATGTCTACATTAACAGGTAAATCTCCTCACGTACAGCTTTTACATATTTTGTAACACTGTATTAAAAACTAGCTGAGCTTTACATTTAGAAGTTTGCCCCAGCACTCTTAACCGTGTCCACCATCAGGCACGTGCCCAAATATTTTTTAGGGGGGTTTGGTTTTTGTGATTTACAAAAATGAGACCAAGATAAATCCTTTAAAAACTTACCCATAAACTGTACAATTCAATTGAAAAAAAAAAAAAAAAAACTGAGAGGGGATGTAAAAAATCCACACAACTGAGATGACATGGTTGCGCAAGTGCACACACCCTCTTATAAATGTGTTCAGAAATAAACAATCGCATTCAAACTCATGTTAAATGTAGGTCAGCAAGTACCTGCCACCATTTAAATTGCCTCTGATTAACCTCAAATAAATTAAGATGGGAGCAGATGTACAATTCTCCCAAGGACTTAAGTAAATGCAGCTCAAACATCAAAACACTTTGGATGAAATTGACAGAGACAGAGAGGACAAAGAGAGTAATTACCTTTTTGTTTTTAAATTTTGACAAATGAAGAAAAAGTCCTCAGCACCATAAAGTGGAGATATTGGGTTTTAATTCCACAGCTACGACGTGCTCACAACTTGCGAAGAAATGGATTTCTAAATCCTTGGCCGAAAAGTTCTCGCTTTCGCTACCCTTCATGTATCACATTTCGCTGAACAGAACTTTCTTCAAGAAAACATTTTCACAGAAAACTGTCCGAGTCCTATATTTTTTTTTTCCTCTTCTTGTTCGGCTGATTTGAGAAGAACTTGGCACCGAATCTGTCTGCGGCTTTATGAGCCCCGTCCCGAGAGGGACAATAGCAGTGGCGTGCTGTGGTCTTTTCAAACTTGAAACTAATTACACTGAGGACAGAACCATTTGTCTTTATTTGTCTCTGTGGCTTTTCCATTGAAGACTTTCCCTGGATCACAGTGCAATGGACATGACGAAGGGCAGTCGCCGGAGCGACACGAACACACACACACATTAAGTCCCTAATAGGTGATTCACAGACATGTTCCATTTTCTTACCTTTATATTTAATACTTCACTTTCCTTTTTGTGAATGTATCGTTTTTCCTGCACTTTGCTTAAAGATTAGTTCTGTTTTAAGGTTGGAAGTGACAGGCTAGTTTAATGAATGCAGCCTTTTTTTTTAAACTCCAAATGTGCTAAAATCTGCCCAAAAAAAAATAAAGAAGAAAAAAAAGATCCAGCATAACAAAATTAAAGGCTGCTGGCCATTTTAGGCAGGATATGATGCTTGATAATATCATGATACATTGTTATAAATGATTTCAAAATATGCTAGACTATTGCAGCAAACTGTACAGTATAAAGTAGCAATGATGAAAGGACAATCATGCATTTTAAATATTTTTTGCAGCACTTCATTACCTCATACACAATGCCACAAAATGTACTGGTTACAGCGAGCAAAGAAACCGCAAGAGATTTCAAAGGCATACAATCTAATGAAAAAGATACATGGCCAAATAAGATAGATGAGAGGGAAGGAAACGTTCTTTACAAAAGGTCTCTAGAGCATTCGTTTAATACAGCAACGTTCTTTTTATGGGTTCAATCGCGTGTGTTCACGTGGGTAACCAGCGATGGCGTAAACCTTCGCAAGGTCGTCTGTCCCTTTTGCTGCCCTGTGACTGACTGACGAGAAGTCCAGGATGGACGCCGCCTCTCGCCCAAAGTCGGCTGGGATAGGCTGCGGCACACCCTATAAACCAAATTTAAAGACGTAAATCCAGTGATTTTGTTGGATTGATGATGGGAATCTACTCTAACATATCCTACGTTAATACGTCTATACGTCTACGGCTTCTCGCCTTCGCAATTTACTGCTCATTTTAATCACATTAGTATTGAATGATACCGGCCAAAACTTGTGAAACATAACCGACCTGTACGAAGCACCTGGCGTGATTTTTACGTTTGTCGAGTCAGTCGTAACAAAACATAAAGTTCTAGCTGAATACATCTACCTCATTCATTTTTCCGTTTTTTGGACTTGTGAGAATCTTTGAAATTCTGTGAAAGTATTGATGGCTACAATGGTCGCCGTGTGTCTCACTGCTCAAGATAGCGTCATCATCACCTGGCTTCAGGTAACTCTTGATTACTTAATTTAAGGATATTAATTCCACTCTTAAATTACTACTACAATTTTTTTTTAAAACGGATGTGGTGGGTCAGTGCCCGACTTGCGCCTGATGCACAACTGCCCCTGACGTGTCCATCGTGACGATAAGATGTACAGTAGACTTCCAAAAATGATGACGGCTATGTTTATTTGCAAGGAGGACTGTCCCTCATTGGTGTGCCCCCTCCCCAAAAAAAAGAAAAAAGATACCCCGCTTCATGTGATAACAACGTGAGTGTGTTTCTAAGTACGGCTCAATGGTGGCTTTCTTGACTGATTCGCTGCGGCATGTCTATCGCCATGTTTGATGCTAATCTGCCGGAATGAGAAGAAATAGCGGACAACGTTAAACCATTTTGTATTTTCTATTGAGCGTGACATGTTTTTCTTTGATAGTAATTACCAGGGATGAATAAATTGTGGCTGGGGCTTGCGTAAGTTTGATGGGGCTCGGTTCCGCCAATTCTGTGCTGTCGAAGCAACATGTTAGATGAAGTGCGTTTCTGTGGAATTCTTCGCCCCGAGTTCATCAATCGACGTTTTGTCTGACATTTTGCAATTTCGGTGTCGTCGGGAGGCTTCAGTGGCTCGGCCCAATCGGGCTGCTTCACGATCTGGTGAAATGCAGCAAGGCTTTTTTTCTGCACAAATTCAATGGATCCTGTCTGACAACAGAGGTGTACACTCGATGCTGATAATGCTGTGTGTGCGTGCGTGTATCTCTATTTCACACATGAATGCATGTCCACATCCTAACTCCAGGAAAATGCGCTTCAGTCTGACAGGCAGGAAGTCGCTTTGCGAGTGCGGACAGGCCATAGATCAGGATTCTGATGCGATACCGCGGCCACCTTTTTCCTTCTCACGGAAAGTGGGAAAGAAAAGTGTGAGTTTGTAGGTTTTCAGATGTGCAAAGTTAAAAATCTAGCAGAAGGTATTAGAAATCAGAAAATGTGATGAATGTGATGTCATCACATTTTCTGATTTCTAATGCCTTCTGCTTGATTGTCACTGATGTATGCTTTTGCCTCACAAGAAACTGAGAAACATGATCGCTTCATCGTTATAAAACATTCAAGTTGAATGGTTGTCATCCGGGTTCCCCTCTTAATCATAAACGGTACTTTAGCTTTAGTTGCTTCACACGAAAATCACAGAAATGCAAAACATTCTTTGGTTTTCGCAGTATGTCAAACTCAATTGAAACGGTGTGTAACAATTTTACATAATCGTTTTCTTCTACAAAAATGGATCACGAGTTTGCAACATTAGGAAAATGCGAGTCCCAGGGTAACAACAGTAGAGAAACACTGTTTTAGAATATTTATTTAGGAACAGTTTTTAACTTTTATGTGCAATACATATAAATCGAATCATTTTGTGCAGTTATTTTACTTCCTTCATTTTCGCTTTTGATAAACACTGGGGCCTACAATGCTACTGCATTTTTAATGGTGGTAATTGGTGGTGCTTTGAGTGGAAAGTATTTTTTGATGTGGTACTTGGTCCAAAACGTTTGAGAACCACTGCTGTATACAATTGTGTGTTTTCATGGAAAACATGACATTTTATGGGTGTCCCACAGTAGTGTATTGTTTGGGACACTGGAGTTTTCTTTTGTTTTTTTTTTGCAGGGGGGGGGTTTCAATATGCAATATCTTTCTTTATTAACTCCAACGCGGAGCCAACACAAGCTTGAGCAAACAAACAGTAGTTTTATCCAACCAAGGGAGCACAACGTGAGCAAGATAAATAACAACGCAAAACGTCAATACAAGGTTGATGCGGAAAATACTATAGAGAGCAAAAGCGAAACTAAACGAAGGCGTACGGGCGAAGCGTGAAAGGAGCTCGACGCCGAATGGAGCTAATACAGGCAAAATACAAACGGAAAGAAATAGAACGAAAGCACAACAAATCAATAAGAAAACAACTTTGATGTATAGGAAACACTAGCGAGGAGAAAATACCAAATAATGCACGGACAGGGAAAAAACAAGGAGACAGATTCTAAACTACACAAGAATAGAAACACAAACTAGAAATAGGAAAAGCAGAATTACGTGTGGGGAAACAAGTAATAAAAAAAACGCGGCGTAGACAACACACACAATCCGAAAAGGGCGGGTAAAAATGATTGCGGTGGCTAGCGCCCATCTTTCTGGCATTTATGAACCTAACTAATCATGATGCAAAGCAGGTGTGCGTCGAAGACTCCGCCCATCCACCAAACCAGGAGATAAAAAACAAACAAACAAAAAACAAAACAGAAACAGTTCAGCACCCAGCAACACAAGATAGTGATAGTTAGCTTGAAATTTTAAGTCAAATTCTGGCCTATGCATAACATGGAAAGTGAGATTCTTTTAAAGTCAAGTCTTCATCTTCGTGTGATTTTTGAGAGAGAAACATCTCCCATTCGCTATCCGTTGCTCCAATTTGGAGTGCTGGAACAGTTGACCTCACGGTGGTGTGAACATCACACCTCATGTTGGCGTGTTTGTGAGGTTTGGAGACACGGGATTTATTTTTAAGGCATACATCATCATTATTATTATTTTTTTTAAACACATTCCAATTTGTGATATTGGTGTTGTTGATAACAGAGCCTAAACTATAACTGCAATCCCTCACCTTTTTTCTCCCCCATCATCGTTTGGTGTTTTCCCTCCCTGCCTGTGAGGTTTTTATTTTTGGCTTTTGGACTTGGTCAAATCTGCTGTTTAAAGATTGTTTGCAGCGGCAGTGTTACACTTGCGACTCAGTTCCAGGGGAAAGGAAAAGCAATTCCATGCTTGGGCCGCAGTGAATCCGTCTCTGTCAGTTCCGCTGGTTGATGCCCTCAAATCACATTCCTCCTTCCTTCCACTTTTCCGTTCTATGATTTGTGGTAGCGGGAGAGCGACGGCAGGGAAGTGAAATGGGGATGATGCGCTTTCCATGCTCCCTCTCCATGCCAACCTCCTTGGTGTCATTCACTTCTCTTCCCCGGCACTTGCAATTTCCCGCTTGGCAAAAAAAAAAAAAAAGCAACAAAACTGTGTACTTAACGCAAGAGTAGTCACAGCCCACAGTTATATTACACCTCTCTATCATGTTAGCTGTGATAACGTTATCAAGAATGTGCTAGTATCACAAATGGTTGTATTATCACTAATATGTTCCAAGTAGAAATTGCCTTTCCTTCAAAAGCTTTGAGATTCAATTGTAGGGTTGGAACATTCCCCCCCAAAAAAAAAAAAAAAAAAAAAAAAAGGAAGGAACACATTGAGGAGGACAATGCTGATTGCAGCAAATCATAGCAACACCCAGATGCCATGCAAACATACCTCCTAGGGATATCACAGCAATCTGTTCAAATGCTTAACTCCTGATTTACTAAGACTACAAATGGCAAGCACTAAATTGCAAATAATAATAAACACACGGGGTAAGTTGTGCCACAAGGCAACTTTTTGTGGACATGCTATATCATCAAGACTATTATGTGAGCACTGAATCTGTTTGCTTGTAAGGGGCCACAACATCCGGTTGGCAAAAGACGATTATCTTTGCTTTGCACAAACGCTGGATTTAGGAAGTCACCGTAACCGGCCAAGTAACAATCAGCAGCGCAGGAGGACCTCAGTGTAACAATTTGCATGCAGACACGCACACAAATAGGTTTAACAACACGAGGTGCAGGAAACTACTTCCTGCTTGTTTTGCACAAGGCTGAGAAGGCAAACTTGAAAATCATCAAATTAGCGGTGTGATAGCGCTGAATAGCAAGGTGAGAGTGAAGAAGAATAAGGAGAAGAAGGAAATATGAATTCCATGAATTAAAGTGCCCGTACTGCATTGCTTCCAGATATATCATAAGCCTTGTCACTGTGCAGAGAAGGGAGAGGAACAGTATGAAAAGTGTTTCTTTAAAGAGGGAAGCAAAGCGCCAAAGGAGTGAAATCAGAAACTTACAATGGTGATTAATTGAAAGCAACATATGGTTCTCTGCAGATGTGTGAAAAATCTCTGCGATTGGCTGGTGACGAGCCCAGGGTGGACCTCGCTATATATATATACCAGAAAATGTCTATTTTTGTTTTGGTTTTCCTCCAGTGCCAACCCCAAGCTACCCCGTGGGCTCGGAAAAATAAATAAATAATTAATTTAAAAAAATCAAGAGTACTGCTTTGTGCATTTTTGATCAGTGGCGTTTGCATCATAAATCAGCCTGACATAATTATAAACAGTGTTAAAACTTGAAAAAAAACTTTTCAAAATGATCAGCAGCAACTTCTGCATCAGAATCAGAATCGGAATCATCTTTATTTGCCAAGTATGTCCAAAAAACACACAAGGAATTTGTCTCCGGTAGTTAGAGCCGCTCTAGTATGACAACGGACAGTCAATTGACAGAGAACACTTTTGAGACATAAAGACATTGACAAAAAAAAAAAAAAGCAGTCACTGAGCAGTAAAGGGTTGCTAGTTATCTGGTATTTATTTATTTTATTTTGTGACAATTGTGCAAATTGTGCAAAAAGATGCAGAGTCCTCTAGCACAGTTCGAATGACTAATATTGCAATAGTCCGGTGCAATGACCATTGTGCAAAGGGCGTCGAGACTTCAATCGAGTAGTGCGATAATCTAGCACAACGTTGATTGTGCAAATGTTGCAGATACTCCTCAATCAGTGTGCAAATGGAGCAGATGCTACTCTGGCATGAGTGGCCAGTATTGGTCAACAACAGATATGCAAATAGTGCAGCGTGACTACACTGGGTATGTATAATTGGCCCCACAGAAATGTGACAACAAACTCAAGACAAAAAAAAATGCCAGCATGTTGCAATGGAATTGTAGGTTAGCTGTTTAAGAAGTTGATTGCAAGAGGGAAGAAGCTGTTGGAATGTCTGCTAGTTCTAGTTTGCATTGATCGGTAGCGCCTACCTGAGGGAAGGAGCCGGAAGAGCTGGTGACCGGGATGTGGAGGGTCCGAGAAGATTTTGCACGCTCTTCTCTTAGTTCTGGCAGCGTGGAAGTCCTCAAGGGTGGGTAGGGGGGTACTGACAATCCTTTCAGCAGTATTCCACATGAAGCAATAAATGTAAACAGATATTTAGTATTTGGACCAGACCAGACGTAACCCGTTTAGAAAATGCTCTTAAAAACTCTCCATGCTGGCCATCTCTCTAAAGTGAGAATGGAAAAAAAATACAAATAAATAAGCAACAACAAAAGACATTTGAGTGTTTCAGGCAAGGCCACAGCCTTGTGGAAACAATAAAAGATATGAACTCTCCAATTACCCATTGTTTTAATGAATAAATTTTAATAAATAAATAAATAGAACTATGGTGTTAGTAGTGGCAGAAACATTCATCAACTCATTGGTGCAAATGTTTTTATTTGCTTGAATACCTGGATATTTTTAGATTTGTCCAGTCATTGTCCAGTTGACAATGAAGTGTTTATGGTGAGATTTAATAGTAATGGATCTCTGACCATAGTCATCCATCCAGTCAACCGCTTGTCCTCATTTTGCTTGCAGCTAACCGGAGCCTTTCCCAGCTGACCTTTGGGTGCGAGGGCTGGTACACCACACACTAGTTGCCACAGGGCACTTTTAAACTAACAACCATTGACAATTCAAAGGCATCAATGAAGCTAAGTAATATTAATATAGGTGCGATGGGATTGACTGGCAACCAGTCCAGGTTGTAGTCCATCTTTCACACGAAGCTATCTGGACAACTCCGCATGACCCTGAACAGGAGAATGGATTGCTTGATATTAAAATTATCCGACCAATTAAGTTGGATACTGTACATACCAGTACTGTTGGGGTTCTTGGTACACAGAATATTAAACCCCAAAGCCAAGACCAACAAATAAGAGTAAATATGCAAGGCTTTATTGAAAACACGGACGAAAATATGAGCAATAATAATGGACAAACCAAAAACTACGGCAACAAAATGTTGCGGGAGCGAAAAAAACGAAGGTGGATGTGCGAAACAAAAACAGGAGCTAGACCCAGACATATAGAACAAAATACTACAAGAAAAGAAATATGACAGAAGTGCAAAAAGGAGTGATAATCCCCCACCCCTCCCCCCCCAAAAAAACTCATATCGGAATAACAACATTTAAGGAGCAATAACACAAGAAGGCGGAAGAAATAAATCTAAAATACACAAGAAATGAACACAGACGACAGGAACACATAAAGGTTCTAAAACACATAAGTTTAGAAGACCAGACAGGAAACAAACACAAGAACAGAATCTAAATGACACAAGAATAGATCAGAGAACTAGAGTTAAGAAAAACGTAATTACTTACATCGAGGGTGAGAAAGCGTAACCAGGCCAAACGCGGAGTGTACGATATTCCAGCGGCTAGCTCCGCCCATCCGCCCAACCAGGTACAGTACTGATTCAGTTTTTACTTTAAACAGTGTTTCCACTACACTGCAAAGATTTCTGAAGTTTTATGTTCTGATAGTTGAGTACTGCATGTTTCCTTTGGGGGCGCAATGGACACTTTTCCCCCCTTTCCTGTCATGTTGAGTCTGATTTGACAAACAAGACGTGCGCTTCCTGATGTTTTCACCTTTCCCTGGAGGGATGAGCGTTAAGCCATGTAGCGATTGACTCCGCAACCTCTCCCAATCGGGGTCCCTGTGGAGCCGCTCGTCTCGGCAGTGCAGGTTGAGTTCAAGTCCTCGGACTGCAAGTAACGCCTCAGAACAGCTCTCTGTAAATTTGCTCTCAAGTGAGGAGCGTAGGTGAGTCACATGCTGTAAATAGTACAAATCAAAGATCTCGTCTGATCAAGGGAATCAGTCTGTAAATTGAGATATATCTAAACTTCTATACTCTTCGAGAAGATTATGTTCCAGCTTCCCGAAAGAAACCAAAGACAGATCTTTGTGGCACGGGTCCGCGCATTATCAACGTGAGGTTGTCGTTTTCAGAATGTCCACCTCCACTCCAGAAGAGTTGAGCAGAAAGAGTGTTGCAGTTTTTGATGGGAGTGAAACAACCTCAAGCATTTTCCTGAAAACGGTAGCATATGAATGTAGCGATTGGCTCGCTTGGAGGCTAAAAAGGCAACTCGCTAGCTCGCTAGGTTTCCCGCATGTTGCGCCATTAAATGCACATGCACGTTGACCGGCGCATCAGAAAAGGTCATTACCCTGTACGTCAACCTGGTGACAAATTTCATCTTGAGGACGCATCATAAGGTGACGTCTAAAAACAGAAAAAGCCGCCACTTAAGTCAACCTTGGGATCGACCCACACATTATTGGGCACACCTGCCTTCGAGTGTTTCTGAACATTTGCGCAGAAACGATTTGGTTATGCATACCGATTGTTGCAGCAGCTGTCCGGACGGTCAGTCACAGATGTTCTTGGAGGTGGAGATGCTGAATTTGGAAGACCTTGGCTGGTGTTACGGTTAGACGTGGTCTGCGGTTGTGAGGTCGCTTGCCAAATTCTCAGAAACGCCTTTGTGGACGGTTGTCGGGAGATAAATTCCTCAGTCAGAACGCCAATTCGCCCTCAAAACATTTGTGCCGTTGTTCTATGTTATAAAAATCACTTTCGAAGGATTTTTTTTGGTGCAACGCACACCTGTGCTATAATTGTGCTGTCTCGTCAGCATCTTGATATGCTGCACCTGTGAGGTGGATGGATTATCTTGGCAAAGTAGAAATGCTCATGAATACTAATTTCGCCCAATATTTGAGAGAAAGAGGCCGTTTGTGTACATAGAAAAAGTTCAGCTCATGGAAACAGGGAGTAAAACAAAAGTGTCACATATTTTTCTTCAGCATACACGCATGCGTGCAGACAGACAGACACTTATTATTATTATTATTATTATTATTATTATTATTACCCTCAGGAATTTACATTTTTAGATCTAAATTTGAGTAGGGTCACTTGGCTTCTCTGGGAAGAAATTCAACCACAATTTTTGTTTTCTGTAAATAACTTTAATTAGACATTGCAAGCAAAAAAATGCTGTACTTTACTTTTTTTTTTTTTTTTTTTTTTTGGGGAAATCAGTAAATTTGAAAGTAATACCATTACAATAGTATTGATAGTTTAGCCTTAAAAATATAATTTCAAGTTACAGGGCATCTACATACTCGTCTAATCCTGTGACAGAAATATTATAATTCATGCAGTCATTTATTTATAATTCATAATTGTCGGTGCTCATTTTCGGTACCTAAAAATCAATCTATTTTAGAAGTAATTCAATATTTTGAGTGGTGACTGAAAACAAAACAAAAAAAAAGCACAGCGTTACCTGGAATGATGACACTTATCTGAACGTGTGTGTGGAAGTGTCACCAAAACATCATTAACATCCCGAGCAGCATTTCACACGGGTCCTGCTGGCCCTCGCAGGGAGATTTATTGGAAGCTCGGTGAGCGAGTGTATGATTCTTTCGCACCTCTCGCTTCTGACACTGACGTATGAGACTTGTGGAAGTGTCGTGGGGGCAATGTGTGTTGAATAACATTACTTCCTTTCTGCCGCCATGGAACACGAACACATCACAACACAGAGGTGGAGTGCTCCAATGCATATACGCTAATTGTACACACGCATATGGAGGATAGAAATGCTCGTCCACACAGGAGAGCGAAAGCGGAGATTCAAACCACTCATTCACCACGCAGTTAACGTTTACGTTTGTATTGTTCCCTATTTTACCAAAACAACTTTTTCTACTCTTTGGGATGTTATATTGTCTCTATGGTGCCTCAGTAAAAGCGTGAAATATGAATTAAAATTGTCGTTTCTGCCGAGAGGCCTGAAATCAGGTCATTCGAATTTCTCGAGCTTATCTACGTCACTAGCGAAGATCTCCGCCTGCCTCTCCTCCCTCGAGCCAGCGCTGTCAACATAACAAACACATGTGCACTCAAGTGGGTTTTCTACATGGAGGCAACCAATCAGAGGAAAAGGGGCGGTCTTAGCTAAATATGGACAAAGCGGATACAAAACTGGGTCAAACAGAAGTAGCTGTCAGAGGGGCCTTTTCTGGACACGTATGACAAAACCAAAGTGTTTTCCAAATGAAATTGACACTTTTATATTTATATAAGTCTATGTTAGAGAGTCACTTTATGGAGGTCTAAATAGCCAAAATACGGGACCTTTAATTTTTTTATATATATATTCTTACAAATTTAATTATTCTTAGAATTAAATAATTTCTATTGGACTCTTTTTTTTTTTAAACGTTGTTTTTAAATGTTAAATAAGATTCTATTTATTAGGGATTATGGGAAAATGTTGTGTTAGGTGTATTATAATGTTTTTTTCAAATATTTTTTTAAAACAAATGTTATGTCATGTATGTAATATTGGCAAAAAGTGAGTTTTTAAGTAAATTCCTAAATTTAATATAAATAAAGGCCTATATAGACCGGAAAAGTATAGAAAAAGCAAGTATGAAATCATTTCAAAAGATATTCTTATAAGAAAATATTTATGAGGATACTGTTGTTTAATTGCCAATATTGAAATATGACCTGGAAAAATTTGTTGTTTTTTTTTCCTTTCTTTTTTTTTTACCTCTGGAAAAGAGCCTCCATAATCACGGTTGTGCAGGTGAAAAATGCAAAAGTCTTGTTCCCTTTTCAGAAGATCACGCTGAGAAACTACACTGTGACTAAAATGAAATTAGCAGTGATGGAAGCGCAGCTGTGTAATTTTCTTTTGCGCAGATGTGCTAATTTGTTTCTCTCGGAAAAGAAAAGAATACAGAAGAAGTTCTGGAAGTCACACCAATTTATCTCAAGTTTGCCAATTTAAATCCTTCAAATGTGCTGCTTGCATTTCTTTTACTTGAATGTCATCAGGTAGATGAAAGTCAAGTTACTTCCCACAAGGGTTTTCGTAAAAATTATTTTATCTTGTAACCTAATTATGACAACTTTCTAGTCAGTGTGAATTGCTTTGTTGACACTCCTTACAAGCAAATTTTATTCAAATTGTATATTAAAAAAACATAAAAATATCTTGAGACTAAATTTTCATTGATATTGTTATCCACGAATTCGAATTGAATGTTCAAAAAAAAAATAAAAAATAGTGAAGCACAATATTATTTCTTAATTAAAAGGGTCCAACTTTAGTCATTTACTTGCACTCCTGAACCATTTTGGCATTTGAATGTTCAATGTTCAAATCTGTGTAGCAAACGGTGAATTTAGTTTGGATGCCGTCATTCGTGTTCAAAAAGGTAAACGGCTGAGACATCACTAAAACTGTCAAGAGTCGGCATGAAAGCTCGTCATGTGGCTGGATGGTCTCTGGGGTGTGTCACGAAGGTGGTCTCATAAAGTGTGCATGACATTATCAAGCACAGCGGAATAGTGGTTAGCACATTATTATCATAACCAGGAAATATGGGTCCGAATTGTGTTTTAGGTTAGGATTAGTTTCATCCCACTTACCGAAGACACGCTTCTTGCTTAATTGATGACTACATTCTCAAGTGGAGCAAATGTTAGTGTATAAATTCAAAATGAAAACATCCTTTCCAACCCATCCGGATTTCCTGCTAATCATGAAGGGGAAAAAAAACAACAACGATTGAATATAAATTGCGCACAAGCAATTCAAGCTAAATCGATAAAAACATAAAGCTGTGTAAATCGCTTTGTGCAGGATATGCTGAAATAAAAACGTGCTTGCCTTTGCTCTCCCGGAGTCACTTAAGTGCTGAACGAGTTGATCATATTTCATGTGCATACTGTACAAACCGCACCCATTTGGAATTACAAATGGATCTGGCCGTTAGAATAACGAAGACACATGGATAATGTCTATCAATAAGGGAGAAATAAGAAAATATTCTGCACTTGTGCTCCCACAGAGCCGTGGTTGAGATTTGTTGTTGTCTGTGTTGTTTGCTGCTGTGATTTTCACCGCTTGCCTATGCTTACAAGACCACACTGGGATTATTCTGGGTGCCTGAACACAGATAACCTTGTTTTCCACTGAATACACAAATGTACGCATTAGTCAGGTGGCTGTGCTCACCTTGTCTCACATTGGATCTTAAATGTCCAAATGCGCACGGTCATCCCATCAGCTTTTGTCTCTGTCGTCGGATAGAATCTTTGTGATGATGCGAAATTACGATTGACTTTGTGTGCGTGAGTACGTCGATAACAAAAGTGAAGTGCCCATACAGCGTAATCAGGTATTATTATATTATTTTATATATATATATCCTCATGTTCCCTGCACAACAACATCACATCAATAGTCAACATGATTGGTTCTTATGAAGTCTCAAAGCGTGCACAGAGCGGACTGCACCCCCGCTAGTGGAAGCCATTACAACGGTCGCTCCAAATGCAACCAGCGGGACAGGACCAGGACACCGGGCTCGAGATAAATCCCACTCATTTCCTGTCTTGACAGTCTGAGGCCGCTTCCTTGACTTGGTAAAATTAACAGCCCAGAACGTTATTTCCCCATCCAACATGCCTCCATCAATCATCCCGCGCGGGCTTCATCACTTTCAAAAATGATGTGTCAATGTTTTCTACAAAGTCAAAACAACCATTTTTAGGTCCCCGAGCAAAGATGTGGAGATGATGAGGTAAAGTTTCTGGGCAAAGGGACACTGGGGAAACAACAAAAACAACAACAACAAAAACTCTTCGAAATGTCGATTTTAAAAGATCAGACTGATGCAACAAACTCGCCTCTTCTGCTGAAGACACTAACACTACTTATTATAAATTCACATCATTCCGACACTGACTTCACCTTAAACTCTTTAAAATGCTATTAAAAAAATGTTTTTTTTTAAATTCCTGATCATTTCTATTCAGAACAAGGTACTCCTTCTAATGATTTGACAATAAGATAAATTATGATGGGGCACTTATGCTATTCCATGTTAGGAGAGCAAACCCGCCTCGATAGATAGAGGTGACAAGTTGCACAACAGCCAATTTGCTTCTGAAGAGTTGACAACACTGTCAGCCTGCCGAAGGAGCTTTTGAGGCACTTCCGCACAGGAGTCACTGAATCAGTTCTGTGTTCATCCATCACAGTCACAATCAGACGCAAACAAACAGGAAGGACAGCAGAAATAATTGCGGTTGCCCCACGACCCACTCTCAAGCGAAAGATTCTCTTGGACTCTGGACAGCCCCTGTCTGCAGTTTCTTCCTTCTGGTAGGCATTACTGACGACGCTGCAAAACCAAAACCATCTGACATTCCAGCGGTGTGTTTTTGCCATCTACATAAAATTTCAAACAATTGACCGTTAAGATCGCGGTGACGCCAACATTTGGCATTCTTCCGTTACCGAACCGTACAGTTTTACTGCCGTATTGCCCATTTGTAAATGTTTTTTTTTTATGACTTTCTGTTCTTCATACATTTACACAAACCCTCAGCTGTCACCTCTTTCTACAACCTCTCAAACACTGTATGTGTCACTTTCAAACTTTAAAGGATTGCATATCAGGATTGCACTGCAAAACTAGCATAAAAGTTGTATTACACTTATCTGTCCTGCCATAATTATATACATATATATATATATATATATATATGTATATATATATATATATATATATATATATATATATATATATATATATATAATATAAATGGAGATTGATTATTGGTGGATAAGTAAAATTAGGTTGTCCTAATAATGGGGTAGGATTTTCTTCCTCCTCCTTTTTGGATTGGCAGTACACAGTGTTTCAGTATAGGATCGTACAGTATTATTATAGTACATTTTTCATTTTTTTTAATTTTGTACTGCATGTTTAAAAAGGACAATCAAATTGGTGCAGCTTGTTACTTTTGAAGTTACTCCCAACCCTGCTGAGGGAACTTACAATTCACAGCACAGGTACTAGGTCAAATCCAACAACCCAAAACCAATTGCAATGACTTTAAGACACTTGCTAATACAAAGCATCGTGAAGGAGACATGGACTTTGTATTCTAAACATGTCTGTTCAGGACCGAGCGGGTCATACTTTCATGGGACGTTATTTCAAGGTGAAATCCTTCTATTTCAGCATGAGACTTATAAATAATGGCCGAGGATGAATAAATCTGTCTTTTAAAATAAACTACTCTGCCTTCTTGCCTCCAGCCAGTAGTCTGGCCTGCCCACAGTGCATCTTTGCACACAACGTCAATGTTCGCACTCATTTTATACTTGCGCACAACACAACATTGCAGAGATTTCACCTCTCCCAACAGTCCAAATGGAAAAATACGGCATAAACGTACAGAGACTGCGAGATTCATTCTGGGATGTTACGCCAAACTAAATTTGAAGACCTTCTTTAAGAGCAGTACTCAAATCTTTTCTCTCAAATTGTTCAACGAGTCAAACCTTGATCTATTGAGGTGGGTCAGGCCACATGCTATAATACTAATAATATTCCAAAATATGAACTGAAGTAGAATGTCATGTCCATTTTGAAATAAATTTAAATAAATAGTTGAATCAAACAAAACATGACACCTGTCATGAATCCAAAACAAATATATCAGGGTACGGTGGAGAACACTTCTTTTTAATTATAATCACAAAGAACCACAAGAACCATAACTAAACCATAACTATCATACGTGCTAAAACGTTCATGCTCATATTATTTCCGCATCTGAGAATGGCTTCGTGTGCTTACCCAAAATCCGCTGCTGCTTTTTGTTGTTGTGTAATAGTTGTGCCAAGAATCCTGCTTGCAGCGCGTTATGACGATTTCAGCGCATTTATTTGTCTTGTTCTTTTCTTTTGAATTTTGCAGAAATGTCTGTTCGACATTCCCATGCTTCGCCTCATAATGCCGTTACGAATTGGAACTCTTCATCACAGCTGTAGTGTCTTGCCATATTGAGCACACGGGTCTCGTGCTGCTTTGAGGGAGAATGAATTTAAATTTTGCAGTCCATTTCTATTTGAAATGCCGACTTTCTTTGACCAGCGAACTTGGAACGTGCCTTTTTTTTTTTTTTGCCCAATCAAGGCTCCTACACGTGCCTAAGTATCATCATCATACAAAACGATTGTATTGTATATATTATTATCCGCAGCAGTGAACTCTGAGAAACCCAGTCACAGTTTACCTGAGTACTTTTGGCATGGCGACAAGTCCCGGTATACACGTGCTGACCAGACTGAAACACATACAACACGTGCTTCATGAACCCCCTCCGTGTGCTGTTGTGCACTGCGTTGGGCTAAGTGCAAGCTGAAAAAAAAGGTCTTAACAGTTCGCAGGGCACAAATAGGTGGCCAGCGGGCTGGCTGCAGCCGAAATTCGATGCATCGATTCACACACTCGCGTGAGTCCCATTACTTAGGTATACATATTGTACACGGACCAAACACAACATTAAGCCCCCACGCACAATATAATTTCCAATGCAAGAGCTGTCTCCAATACTCTGCCTCTACAAAGATGACAATTTTGACTAACACTGTCAGAGAATGATCAGTTTAACAATATGTCTATTATTGGGCTTGTGGTCTGCAGTCGAATAGAACTTGACTGCATCGTAATGAGAACTAACTTCATCTCCTTGCGTTACATGAGGGATTCAAAAAAACTCTTAGTGAGTCACAGGGATGGGAGTAACACACGCTGAGATTTTTTTAATCAGCAACAAGGCTTTTAAACGTTGCAAAATCTAGAGAAAAGATTGTCTGCTCAACACAAGATAAAAACGTGTGTTCCTAATATTGCAACAGGTATCATAACACCAAAATCATATGCATTATGTATAATGTATTGATCTTGAAGGTGAGACAATGTGCCCACCAACGCACACCATGCGGACTGAAGAAGCTTTTAAAGGCAACTCTTCTCAGTATCATGAACCTGAATAGAAAACGAATGTCCGGATGATCTTTGAACTTGATCAAAGGCCTGCATCAACGCACGGCTTGTAAAGTAATGCAACACTTCTGCTTTTAAGTCCCACGTATTAAACTTCATTGAGAGTAAACAATAATAGTCTGACATTCCACCCACCTAAACTGCCTTTGAAAACTCCACCCACTGAAAGACGCACACTTCTTCCAGGCGTCCAATAAGTCTTTAAGTGAAGAAGGTGCCGCTTCCGCCCGTAAAAACACAAAGCTGCGTTCGAGTCAAGGTCTGGTGAGCCCTCAAAGGCAACTATTGAATGAGAAAATTAAATTTTATCAAATTTAAATGATGACGCAGGACCATCACCACTTTAGATTAATTATTATGATTCATGAAGTAGTGTTTACTTTGGCTGCACAGTGAACAGTGGAACCTCTAAAGTTAAACTTTAGAGGTGACTTTTCCCATAGCTTCCTTCCCATAATTTGACTCTTTTCTTCTTGTGAGTGCGGCTCTAATACTCCTTCATACGCTATTGTTTTCTCGGTACATACAGAAGCCCACCTGCACCAATTTATTTGTTGAAGAAAAAAAAGTTAATTGTGTAAGAGTGTGACCTGTGAAGAAAATGGAGTCACACAAACGGGTTTCAGAGCATGTTCACTCCTCATTGGCGACGTCTTCTGCCTTGGCAAATGCCAGAAAGATCAGCCAGATGCTGAAACATCTGTGCATCTAATTCATTCACAGACAACTCCATAAGGGAACGCTCGCTTGGTGCAATGGCTGGGAAATAATTCAAACGTTTATTATGCATCGTTTTCACACTGTCTCCATTCATACGGTGGCTGTTTGAAAGGTAAACACAAGGGGTGTGGTCACATATGGTGACATTATAATAATGAAGCAAGATTTTCAGAAAACACTCCCCTCTTTCTGCTGTGTCACTTACAGGACATTCTAACAGTCTACGTTTATTTACAGTGATGGTCGGAATCTATATTTATAACAACAGACCGGCACCAAATGGTATAGCATCAAAGCATTTATCTGCATTATTCACTCAGAAATTAATACTTACATAGTATTCGGGTCAAATTTGACCCAGTTTGACATTCGAAAGCATTGAAAAATTTATATATTCCCCTAAAGGCTGCTCTCTCACTCTGACATATGATGACTTTTGCTAAAGTGACTGAAAACGAAGCTTGGGAATTTGTAAGACTTCAGGGATTCTCATTCCATAATTACATTATTACTACTGCTTATCAATGCGATTCCTTACTGATTCTCTTAGCGATTCTCATTGGGTGAGGGAATGAAATAATACAAAAGATATATATATATATATATATATATATATATATATATAATGTTGTTATTATCACAATAAACTGTATCTCATTATATGTTGGTTGATCCGCTCAAATAACACATGAACACAAAAGTAATTAATTTAAATTGAAGTAACGATCCTGTAAATTCGTTTCTGTCTTTTGTTTGTAACTATGGAAAATAAACTGTATATATATAAGGGTTAAGGTTTTGGATCTGCACCAAAAAGCTGACTCTATTATCAAAAAGCTCACTCTATTATTTAAAAAAAATTATTTAAAAAAAAAAAAAAAAAAAAAAGGTTCCATTTTGTGTCCAAAGGGCTTGTTGGCGAGAACGAAGTTTTTCTTTCTTTCTTTCTTCCCAGAGCTCTTACTCTTAAGTTTCCAAGTGATTTACAAAAGTTAAATCACTGAAGTATGCTGACCTTTATGATGACGCCAACGCCGGTGCTAAATTTTGCTGCACCTGTGGTCTTGAAAGACTCGTCTTTCAGCAATCGTGCTACCACCCACGGCCTGTCATTATAGGACACGTTCTATTTCAAGAGAAGAATTGATTGTATGGAGGACACCGCGGAAAATGTACAAGGCATGATCCGATTCGCAGAGAGCCTTTTTTGATGATGAATTTGCATGGAGATGATGTAAGTGTCTGTTGTTTGGAAACAGCTTTAAACGGTGGAAAATGAACTCTCATTACCACATGGTTGGACTTCTGAGTAAAAAGACAATCAGTTCTGTCGGAGAGCACCATATTTAAACACAGGAATATAGTTGTGAGTATATCTTTTGTAAGTCAGTGACAAACACTTTGTGATTTTTTTATTTTTATTTTTTCCGCTGTGTGAATCCAAGGTAATTTCTTGGAGCCAGTCATTCTTCCATGTCGGACACAATGCCGCAGAAAAGCATGCGGGGAGGTGAGAGTGCAGCTGTGAAAATAGATTGCAGAGGGAAACTTTAACAATAAAGCCATTCAAGGTGAAACGCTCGCAGTCACCTGAATTTGCCAAAATGCATAAGGATACCTTTATTTTTGTTCAGGCCATTATTTTATTCAGTTTAAAGCTTTTGTTCGGCCAAAATTCAAATAATAATAATAATAATAATAAAGAACTATGTCAGATTTTCATTAGTTGGTTTTATTAGTTCACCACATCTCCTTTCCCCACATCCAAAAATCTTCTCTTTGGTCTTCGTCTTTGGCTCCATTTCCAGCATCCTTCTACCGACGTACGTCCACTGTCCCTTCCTCTCGAGCTTTGTCTCCAAAGCTTCCGGTCTTGTGCTGTCGCTATGATGAGCTCATTTCTGATCCCGTGCTTGCTTCCCCAATCAACTTTGTCTCCTGTCTTCTGCTCATTGCTACCACGTCCAAACCATACAAACATCCGTTCTATAAACATTTCCCTTACACTTCAGCTGGTGCTCTTATATCACACTTTCCTCTCCATCCGCTCCATCCTGGCTTTTCTTCACATCCCTTCCACAGTCCTCATTGCCACTGAACAGTTGCTCACTAACAGCGAGATAAAGATACAAAAGAATCTAAATACAAAGTTAAGTTGCTTTCAAACGCGGCCTAAAATTTGGCACCTCCGCAGCAATCGAGGAGAATTCATTCACCGCGTTGTGTTTTCAGGCCAGCCGCGCAATGCTTGAAAAGGCAAAATTTGTTTACCTGGCGTTTTGGGAGACGAAAATGCACAGGCACTCGGAGTGTACGGACGCCGTCACGTATAGGAAAATGCCTACGCTCGTCGACTAAAGCTAAGCCATGTGTTCAATTTAGCTAATGTCCCCTATGGCATCCCTGTTTACAGTGCTTAAAGTTGCGTGTGCACATGCGTTCATTGAGCGCCAAGAACCCCCCCACCAAATGTGCTCTGACGCTGACACTGTCTCTAAAAAAAAATAAAAAATAAAAAATATATAAACACACGGTGACTGCTAGCATCAGACTGTTGCATTTTGCAAACTTTGACGCTCACTTTTTATGACGATAACTTCATTAAGCATAATATGAAAACTTTATCTGTGCAATATTGCAACTTATTTCTTGTACCATTACAACTATTTACTCATAATATTATCTTATCTTCATTGTCATAACTCCAAATCATAATGTTCCAATTTTACATTTTCATTTCTATTTCTCAGAGGCCAACGAAGATACTTTTAACAAAGTAGTAGATTTTAACTGGTAGCAGATAGAATAAAAAAATAAAATAAAAAATGTGATTAACAAATACGCATGCTGGGCCCATGGTGAGTACCACGTCATACATTTATGATTAAACTCATCAGTAAAGTATAGTAATGTAATAAATACTAATAAGCTCCAACAGAGCAATAGCGAGTCACTTGAGGGCTACTTGATATGTATAAATTTGAACAGATGAATTCTGAAGCCAAGAGGTCAGAAGAGAAGCTGGGCGAGATAAATGTGATCTATGTTAAAACCTTGATGGCTGAATTACATATCAGCGCAGGGACCGTGCTCTTTAATAAATTCACTCCCGCCTGGTTTCACCTGTGCTAAAATAAGCCGGCTGTTACGCAAGGCACTACGGGATATACGAAAGAGTGGAAGATAAAGTAGATGTTGAGCTGAAATGGGATCTATCTATCTATCTATCTATCTATCTATCTATCTATCTATCTATCTATCTATCTATCTATCTATCTATCTATCTATCTATCTATCTATCTATCTATCTATCTATCTATCTATCTATCTATCTATCTATTTACAGTATCTGTCGCTCTAACTTTGATTTACTCTATTGCTGTTGTTGAAGTGGGCTCAGGCATCAGTATTAGGATTTTTTTCATTTTTCTGTAGTGCAGTAATGCGAGCACTTATTTGTGCTAACATTGGATACAAATAAATGAGTTATATTCTGCTTTAGTGTGCCGCTCCTAATTCCCCGCACTTCCTCTCTTTTGTAAGCCCGGCCACTTTCTTATCGCACTTGTTCAGCTGTCGTCCACAGAGACGCTCGGCGGCCTGGCGAGCCGGCGACGCTTGATGCTTCTAATTATTCCTACTTATAATTGTATTTATTTAGAAACTTTTTGTAACAAGTCCACTTTCACTTATCTCTGAGGCGTGAACGGTGGCGGTATAAAAAGATGTAGGTGATAATTCTTCTATGTCGTTCTTTCCCATATGTCTTATATTTCATTTCAAAACAGGGATTGCAAATAATGTGTCCAAATAAGGTTGCGTCATAATAATCCGTATAGTGCGGCCTTTGGAGTCCAGTTGAACTGCTCCTGAGGTTGCCTACCATTGCCACGTCATGAAGTTCATTGGCGAGTACGAAATGTATTTGTTTTTGAATTTCATCATATAGCGCTTAACTTTTATGGCAATGAAGGCTGTTCACATCAGAAGGTTGTATGATAGTGACAGTCTAACCAGAACAGATTATTTCTATACAGAGAATTTCCTATGGGGGGGGAAAAAACTGAGCTCAAAAATGTGTCTGACAATTTCCTGATCACAGAAAGTTATGTTATGGAAAGGGCGCTTATGGTAATCACTTTCTTAACGCTTTGTCCTGTGAGTGGGTGAAGGAAAGCAATGTGGATCTCCAAAAACTATCTGGAGCATTCCCCCCGCCCCGACCCCCCCCCCCCCCCCCCCCCCCCCCCCCGCTGTTGCGTAGGTTTCCATTTTTTCAAATCATTGTTAGTACTACATTTTAGATGATGGTTCTAACGAGACTTTTATTTTTAAACTCAAACGTTCCCGACCACCCCAAACAATATATCTGATGAAATTCCATCAATCCCTGTGAAAAAAATAATAATAAAGACCCTGCCCATCTGTACACTAAATGAGCAAACATTCCCAGAAGAGCTCATCAATAATATGGCTCTAATTTTGTTTGACCGCCGTTTCACGAGGGTCTGCGGCTATGTCAACGTCGATGCAGTGCACCTGGTGGTGGCGGGTGGGGAGGAGGGTGTTGCGAGGGTCGTTTGGGTGTGTTAATCCTGCCACACTGCCAATTACAGCGTGCACGTGCAGATTCAAGTCAAACCACCAGCTGCCTTGTCATGTGCACGTAGACAGAAGGCTGTCTCAGCCACCGAATGTGTCAATCACGGCAGAAGCAACATAGTTTTATACATTTGTGTGTCTAAAATGTTCCCATATTTATACAATGTTCAAAATTTACCTTGTAGAGAATGTTTTCGCATGTGTTGCTTGCGCAGATGTGGGTGGACTAAGTCAAAATGATTTGAATGGATTTTCGTAGGGCGCGGTAGGGCATGGGTCCATTGAATTTTGGTGCGAAATTATTATATTTTTTTTACAAATTCAAATTGTTTAATATTGGGAAAACTCCAAAATTAACATTGTTCGTTTTGATGGGTTCAGGCCCGTTACATTTTGTTGCTGATCTGGACATTTTTGGGTTTTTGTCAAATCTTCTTCCATCCTTATTTATTTTTTGCCGTTGCAACCAGTCGGTAAAGTGCATCACCACCCCCTAGAGGATTGGAGTGGAACAGTATTGAGTGCCACCAATAGCTATGTCCCAATATGGGGGCTGAAATTGAAGCACAGTGATGTCATAACCAAGTTTGTCCCAATTTGAACACACACTTTTTATTAATAACAAAGGACAATTTTTGCTTTTTCCATTTCTCTCTGCCACAGTATTTTACTAGCTCCTCGTATTTGGGCTTGGACTCTCCTGGGTGCCATTCTATTTAAAAATGAAACAAACAAAAAAATCGTTTTTACACCTTATTCCAAATGCCCTGCACATGGGTTGGCTATAATTGGATGGAAGCGGTCTAAAAGGAGCATTTCCTGCTGTTATGCATTAAATTTTTCAGCCTTACGATGAATGACAAGTTCTCGTCTATTTGAACAAATGCAGAAGATGGTCGACGAAGTGTTTCGATACACTGCCGAAACAGCCAGCACTTTTTTATTTAAATGTTTCTGTGTTAAAGTCAGCCAGAAGGAGCAACGAAGAGGCTATTAAAACTTATCGGTTATCAAACATCCAAAGATAATTATGCTAATGTCTGGAAATTGCTGAAACCAAGATGAGGATATTAGATTGTTACATTTATTAAAATGGCTGTGCTTCAAAAGAATAACACACACCCAACCCCTCACACACACACGTACGCACAAGAACACACACACGCACATCTTTGGCATTTCCAAAAGTGGGATTATTTTCGATGTGGATCAAAGCATGAAAAAGACAGGCAGCTGCCTTTTTGCCAGAGAAGGTGATGCAGGATGCACTCTAATATGCTTCATTGAGTTTCCAGCATGCATGCGTACAGCATGTGTCACCATTCTCAGTGAAGATGCTCCTGTCTTACATTTCCTCACGGTTTAGGCTGTCAAGCGGTGACCCTTTTAACGTCATGTGAGCCACATCATAAATGGCTCAAATCGCAGTGGTTCAATCCAAGAGTCCTTAACTTTAAGTGTGAAAAGTCAGTTATAGCAATTCTGTAGCACTTGACAGTAGTTTGAACCAAATAATCGCAACCAGGGTGCCGTGGCAGATCAGTATGTCATGTAATATCATGAGAGATCATCAGGGGAGCCACAGGAATATATTCACATTATTTTGCAATTACTAATGCATAATTTAATCATCCATCGATGCCAGTCACATATAGTGACAGACAGAACAATTAAATGGTCTCCCATTGGATGGCACAAGGTCTCCACTTGTTACCATTCATACAACAGAATAAATTATGGTTGGCTTCCTGTGGGTATATCAGCTTTATGTTTAACACACCCAGATTTCACATTATCGTTATTATTTTGTTTGCTGTTGTGTTGTGAGAGTTTTTGAATGTAAAATGTGTACAGTGGCTCAATAGGTTGCGAAACACTGCACTAGATGACGGAAGCAGACCAGAACAAGTAGTTTGGGAAGAGCTTTTTTAGACAACAATAACAGTGAGGCCATCAGACTGCATAATATACAATCTTCTGTGTTTGCTATTTCCAAAAGCTATTGTAGAGAAGCGGCAGAATTTTATCCATGGTTCTCCCGACAGTTATGAAGGGCAACTTACTTTTATGCCAACGACATGAATGAAAAATACACTGCATTTAAATGCAGTGCATTTATTGACAAGCAGACTGAGGTGAAATTAGATCTTAGATATTCAACCTACGTTTCATGTCTGTTTGACTAGACAATATTGAAATAACGTCAAGTCCTTTTCGAATCTTCAGTATAGGAAATGTTCAAGTTGTCACCTAGTCCTCTTTTCTTCTCTGCTTGGGGAGATGGTCGCTTGTAGTTGGGTAGCGATTGTAATCCACACCAGACTGATTTAGAGTCGTTGGCAGTAAATTGTTTTTCCAGCTTTTCTGCACAATTTCTCTTTGCGATGTTAACTTCTTTCAGCTGATCTCTAGCGCAATTGAACAGGGCTCTGTCCGAACTTTGATAGGCGTCCTCTTTAACCTGGCGAAGTTACTTAAGTTTGGCAGTGTACCACGGCTTGTTGTTATTGAATGTGTGAAATGTCTTTGTTGGTACACACACCTCTTCACAGAAACTCATATGGGATGTGACGTTGTCCGTATATTCATCCAGGCTGCCAGTTGAAGTTTCAAAGACACTTCAGTCTGTGGAGTCTAAACAGCCTTGAAATTCTATCTTTCCTGCGTTGGTCCACGTCTTCACTGTTTTGACCATAAGCTTCGCACATTTAAGTTTGCTGCCTGTATGTTGGTATTAAGTGTAAGTGTAAGAGTATTAAACAGTGATCAGAAGAGCCCAGAGCTCCACGGGGGATAGCACGGTTTGCGTCATTTAGCGTGGTACAGCAGTGGTCTCGAATGTTGTTTTCCCTGGTTTGTACAGTCAGTGTGCTACTTGTATTTAGGGAGTCCATGGTTGAATGTATCTTTGTTCAAGGCCCCAAGAATAATGAGGGGTGAATCTTGGTGCTTTTTTTTCAAGTTAGTTCGTTTACTTGTTCAGTGAGCATTGCGTTCACTGCGGCATTCATGTCAGCCTGGGGAGGAATGTAGACACCCGCGAGGATGAAAGAGGCAGAATGGCTAACAGTTCAAAAAGAACAACTCCAAGTCCGGGCTCCAGTCAGAGCTCCGAGATGTCGGTACACCATTTTTCGTTGATGTAGAAGCATATTGTAAGCCGCCTTTTGTTTTCACCGATAGTTCCATGACCCGGTCCGCTCTGTGTAGTTGGAAGTCCGGAAGCACTACGATGCCATCGGGGACGCGTTCACATAGCCATGTCTCCGTGAAGCACAGGGCGGCGGAATGTCCGAAGTATTTACTGGTTTTTGTGACAAGATGAAGCTCGCTTGAGTTTTATTAGGTAGAGAGCATAGATTTGCGAGGTGAATTGATGGGAGCGGCATTCCGGAGCTTGCTTGCCCCTGTGGCGTCACCTCCATGCGGCGTCGATCACAGCCACGGTGAGCAACTCAGAGAAATCAAAGTTGGTGAAAGAAGGTCCGGAGTCCCTAATGTTTAGCAAGTCTTCCCTTATGTAAGGAAGTCACGTAAAGTCTCCAAGGACAAAAGAAAAAACGAAAAAAACAGGACAAAACTCGATAGCTCATTACCGAGGCGACCACACGGTTAGGTGCAATGCAATTTTGATCCTCTACAACATACTATTATTGTCGAGTTAAATTTGTATTCTTACTTGAACCATCTCGATGTATTCACATATTTTTTTCTATAAATTGTATAGAGGTAACCACAGCGTTTGGAATAAATAATCCATCCATCCATTTTCTGAGCCGCTTATCCTCACTCGGCTCGCGGGCGTGCTGGAGCCTATCCCAGCTGTCATCGGGCAGGAGGCGGGGTACACCCTGAACTGGTTGCCAGCCAATCGCAGGGCACATACAAACAGACAACCATTCGCACTCACAGTCACACCTACAGGCAATTTAGAGTCTCCAATTTATGCATGTTTTTGGGATGTGGGAGGAAACCGGAGTGCCCGGAGAAAACCCAC
Organism: Phycodurus eques; assembly: GCF_024500275.1. Lineage (NCBI taxonomy): Eukaryota > Metazoa > Chordata > Actinopteri > Syngnathiformes > Syngnathidae > Phycodurus > Phycodurus eques. Next base: position 28,082,486 of record NC_084528.1, on the reverse strand, counting down.
GCAGGCACGGGGAGAACATGCAAACTCCACACAGTCGGGGCCGGGGATTGAACCCGGGTCCTCAGAACTGTGAGGCTGACGCTCTAACCAGTCAGCCACCGTGTCGCCCGTTTGGGATAAATAAACACCCTAAATAGAGGGATGGTGCCTCAGGCCACTTTTGTTATTAATGAGATGAATCATGAAAGGAAGTGTAAATCTTGTAAACAGCGGACTAGTGTCAAGTTAAAGCTAATCATAACCTTTCCATGTGCCGACAGGCTTGTGTGTCTGAAGAAATTGCAGAGGATTAGCGGGTGGCGGGAAAAACACACAATATGTCAAACTGCAATCATTAAATGATGGTTCCGCTTGGTTACGTTTGTCAGAATTACACGTTGCATTTGTATGCAAATGAAAGTGATTTTCCAAGCATTATTTTCATCCATAGTCCAATGGTTTCATTTCGATATCATGGTCCAAGAATTTATGGCATTAATTTATCTGTAGAAAATTGATAATCCTCAAGACGTTCTGCAGACTCTGCATATATCCATCCAACCATCTTCTTTACAGCTTATCCTCACTAGGGTTGCGGGCTGCCGCGGCCTATCCCAGCTATCTTCGGGCGGGAGGCGGGCCACACCCTAAACCGGTCGCGAGGGTCGTTTGGGTGTGTTAATCCTGCCACACTGCCAATTACTGCTCCCGCAGTAGCTTTAGCAGTAGCTTTAGACGCCCAGACTTCCATTTCCCCAGCCACTTCACTCAGCTCTTCCGGGGTGATCCCGAGACGTTCCCAGGCCAGCCGAAGGACGTAGTCTCTCCAGCGTGTCCTGGGTCATCCCCGGGGTCTCCTCCAAGTGGGACGTGCCTGGAACATCTCTGGCGCCCGGGAGGCATCCGAATCAGATGCCCCAGGCACCTCATCTGGCTCCTTTCGATGTGGAGTAGCAGCGGCTCTACTCTGAGATCTTACCGGATGACTGAGCTTCTCACCCTATCTCTATGGGAGAGCCCGGAAACCCTGCGGAGGAAACTGATTTCGGCTGCTTGTATCCGGGATCTTGTTCTTTCAGTCACAACCCACAGCTCGTGACCATAGCTGAGGGTAGGAACGTAGATCGATCGGTAAATCGAGAGCTTCGCCTTTCGGCTTAGCTCCTTCTTTACCACAACGGACCGATACAAAGTCCGCATAACTGCAGACGCTGCACCGATCCGCCTGTCGATCTCCCGTTACATTCTTCCCTCACTCATGAACAAGACCCCAAGATACTTGAACTCCTCCACTTGGGGCAGAAACTCATCCCGGACCTGGAGAGGGCACGCCACCCTTTTCCGACTGAGGACCATGGTCTCAGATTTGGAGGTGCTGATTCTCATCCCAGCCGCTTCACACTCGGCTGCGAACCACTCCAGTGAGAGTTGGAGATCACGGCTTGATGAAGCCAACAGAATCACATCATCTGCAAAAAGGCAGAGATGCAATACTGAGGCCACCAAACCGGACCCCCTCTACGCCCCGGCTGGGCCTTGAAATTCTGTCCATAAAAGTTATGAACAGAATCGGTGACAAAGGGCAGCCTTGGCGGAGTCCAACCCTCACCGGGAACGAGTCCAACTTACTGCCGGATATGCAGACCAAACTCTGACTCCAGTCGTACAGAGACCGAACAGCCCGTATGAGGGGGTTCGGTACCCCATACTCCCGAAGAACCCCCCACAGGTGTCCCCGAGGGACACGGTCGAACGCCTTCTCCAAGTCCACAAAGCACATGTAGACTGGTTGGGCAAACTTTCATGCACCCTCGAGGACCCTGCCGAGGGTGAAGAGCTGGTCCACACAAATAGACCTTACCAGGGAGGCTGAGGAGTGTGATCCCCCTGTAGTTGGAACACACCCTCCGGTCCCCCTTCTTAAAAAGGGGGACCACCACCCCAGTCTGCCAATCCAGAGGCACTGTCCCCGATATCCACGCGATGTTGCAGAGGCGTATCAACCAGGACAGCCCCACAACATCCAAAGCCTTCAGCAACTCTGGGCGATTCGAATTGTAACTATGGTAGTCATAAGAAAAGTGTTGGATCCCCCTGGTTGCACAAATCACAACGTAGTCTATGAAAGTTTTTTTTTTTTTCATTTTACTGTCTACACACCCTGGTATAATGTTGATCAATACCTTTGTCTTAATTAGTTGTCCTTCTTAAAAGGTGTTGTGACGAACACTCAATTGCTTTCTGATTTGTTGCTTCAAACAGCTCCACACTGAACCAACATGTAGTCAATCTTACGTAGCATACAATAAACCAGTTTTATTTCCGAAAATGAGACAGCTGCTTTGTTGCTCTAAGACAAAACTAACGTGAAGTTTAGTGTCAGTCATTAATGAGATGACTCCCTGATCAATACTTCTCGACCGAGAGCCTCCATCATTGGCTTGTAAGACATTACTGTTGTACCATTATCCTTTAATCATACTGCGGCAGAGCAGCGCTAATGTAACCTTTTCTAGTACACCGTACATCCGATGTAATACTAATCATCCATTGTAACACATATGACCCGGGGTGTTTTTGCTTTTGGCTGGTGCATTTTAATGGGTTCATTAGAAAAACTGTGATTCATTTATCAAAGGGTGAGAAAAGCCTGGCTTGGTAGACTCTTTAACTCTCGAGCAAGAATAATGTCATCCGTGAATGCAGGTCGGTACGTCATTAGTGGACGATGTTTGCCTGAAAGGTCACAGGGGATCATGATGAAGAGGGCAGTTCTATGTGGGTGTTTTCCAGTGAGTAGAGAACGGAAAGCGGAAACCTTTGACTTGCCTGCAAGAAATGTGACCCTAATCTCAAATTCCAACATCAACTTGATTCACCTGTGGAAAGTAGGCTTTGTTAATCATAAACTATCCACAGGTCCAGTTACCGTAACGCTTGTCCTCATTAGGCTCAAGGGTAAGATGGACCCTTTCCTAGCTGAAGGACAGCTAATTGCAGGGCACGTATAGATAAAGGGTCACACTTGTTTCACGTTGGGGAAATGAATGGGAAAAGACTTCCAAGCAAATCTTCCCAAACGATTGATTGCAGAAGGATCGAAATCGGGTCAACTACTTGGGCATCGCAATCAACGAGAACCAAACATTTTAAGTCGCACATCGACATACTTGTTTCGAAATTGAAGCTTCCACTCATTTAGTTTTTTAGAAACAGGTCCTGCTTTTCACTTCAGTTGAAGAGCCACTTTGTTGTAACCACTTTTCTCCCCCTAGTGGATAATGGTGATTTACTCTCGCAGATCAGTACCTTCAAAGCTGGACACAGTGTATAGTTTCTAGTTTATGCTTTTCTCCCAGATGTGGTAATCGATTGCATCATTGCACTTCGTATTCCACCGCAACGTGCCCATCTCTTCCCATATGCAGATTGACACGATGGCTCTCTCTCTTGCACAAAGCTCTGATTGGGCTGATACCCGATCACTTAAGTGTTTTTATTTATTTATTTATTTTGTGCATTGAGTACAACCAGCATGCCTTTTTATCCCAAGATGCCCTTTAGGTGGTTGTCCCCACAGTGCGAACTGAGTTAGGGAAAAGGTCATTTAGCGATGCTGGTCCTTCGGCCTGGAACAAGCTCCAAACACTTCAAATTGCCAGTACTAGTTACACGAGGAGATTTTAAAAATATTTTAAAAGATTACGAAAACAGCTCTTTAGGATGCTGAAACTGTAATGTGAACCAGTTGTGAATGTTGTTGTTGTTTTTTTGCCTGTTGGAATGTGTTGTAATTGTCTTTTGGCTGCCTTTCTTGGCCAGCTCACTCTTGTAAAAGATATTTCAGTCTCAATGATGCTCATCTGGTTAAATAAAGGATTTGATTTGACAATGGGTACAGTAATGGAACAAAATGCAAAACAAGCTGCTTATGTGTGTCTAAACAAGGGTAGATTGAATGGGATTTAAAATGAAACATCGACAGCTTAAATCTTTTCTTTCTAGGAATTCAATAGTTTATTATTTTTCGCAAATGAAGGGTGCAGACAAGTACTGTACATCATTAACGGTTTGAACAGAGCGAATTATTGAGCTGTAGAAACTTTAAAAATGGCACTTGTTATTGCTCTGGTTCCATCTGAAAAGCCCGGGAGAGGGTGCTATTTTTTTTTAGGTTACATTGTAACGCATTATATACTTTAATTACTGCATGAGTTGCGGCCAACTTAGGTGGTGCTATATATGTGAAAAATTCTATGTCGTTTCAGCCCTTCAGCCTCTACTCCAGTATTGTCAACCTTGTGAGGTCTCGTTCTCGCAAAAGAAGAGCAAATCTTGTCTAAAGTAGGAGTGCTCAATTGCAAGTTTAAAAGGTCCCTTTCAGCAAGATGGAAAGATAAAATAAACACTAAATATTACAGGAACAAAAAGGAGAAAAAGACCTTGTTTGCGTAAGCCTCTTCTTACACATTAGCATTGGGTGAAAGAAGACTGTTGAATAGCAGGCAAAATTCAATGCCCAGGTTATTGTCGATTAGCAATGTAAACTCTTCATTTATACTCATTGTATGCTCAATATACCCGACTATGTGATGGCCATGAAACCAGAAAGGGACTCTTTTCGAGAGAGACGTGGCAAAGACAATAAAAGAAAAAGAAAAAAAATACTGTCTTTGTGAGCTAAGACTCAATCTCAATCTCAAACGCAAACAGTATTCTTCAGGTTTTGCCACTCATCATCACAGTTAACTGTCAGTCATTTCTTTTCTCTCTAAAATGTAAATTCGCTAATGTTTTTTTGTACCAGCAAACTGTGAAATTCACTTTCAGCCAAGTAAAAGATTTGGTTTGTTGTTACCACCTGAATTATTTCCACAATATTAAGTAATAAACTGTACCTCCAGTTCATAATTTAAACTGATGACAAAACCCGATAATATATTTTTTTTATGTTGTCATTCTGAAGATCCCAAACCAGAGCAATACTACATTTGACGGAATTGTCATGATAAAAAACAAAAACATTTTAGTGGAGCACAGAAGCAGCTGGGAGATGGCTGCAGGCCAGCTCCAAGTGCTTAGCGTTCACATTTCAATCTCCATATCTGCAAGTCTTACAGTTCTAGTTCAATGCATTTAACATGGAGC